>NC_135341.1:65733001-66042835 GCF_023851605.1 Tamandua tetradactyla
TCTCACCACTTTCACTTCCTAAGATTTTTCTGATTGTTATTTCTTCAGGTCATTAATATCAGTTGCATTGCTGGGTTATATAGAGCTTAGGTGGTTTTGATGGGAGAACAGCTGTTGTTGTTATTAAAAGGTCATGCTAGGGATGACTTGGCCTCAGAGATTGGTCAGACCAACAGAGACAGGGAAAGGGTTGCAGTAGTCTCCAAAACTAGTTGAAAGAAGAAGCCTAGGGAGATAATTTATCTCAGGAGAAATCTGAAGTTAGGCAATCAGAGATGTCCCTAATTGTAGGGAGAACAGCCCAACATGAAAAGGGGAAAACGGCAATTCAGGCAAATTGTCTCAGTCAGGAAGATTCTGCTATAGTTGGGAGCCCAGCCACATAACTGAGGATCAAGCGTAGGATTTGAGTTTCATAGCAGTCAAGAAATGTAGGAGAGATGCAGAGCATATAGATGAGAATTTTTCTGAATTGAGGAAAGAGAGAAGTCCTCGGATTTAAGGAACATCTAGAGTTCTGGGTGAAATAAATAAGAAACAAAGAAACATGACATATGAGTAATACCAGAGGGTTAGAAATGGAGATGTCTGTATTTGTCAAAGTGGATAGGTGAAGTGAACCCTTTGCTTCAGAGCAATGCAATCTTTTGTTAAAAATACAGTCCTATGTCCCACCCAGGATATTGAGTCAGAATGAATGGGGTGAAGTCCTGGGCTTCTGTGGTGACTCCATGATAAAGATCACCAAATAGGCATTTGGTTCAGGGGCAAAGAGGGAAGGCACTATGGATATAACTAGGAATAGTGATAAAATTAGGTGTTTAGGAATAGTAAAACAGAAATTTTAGGAAAATGATACCCTATGAACCCCCTGAACCTAAAGAGTTTGAGTTGTTGATTGTGCAGTAAGAGCCAGATTTATTTTAATTGGGAGCAATGTTGTATACTCCATATGTAATTTGAGCTAGGGAAGAATGGGCTATATACCCACATTCATACATATATATACCTGTATGTATAAATGTATATAGATCTTATTCTTTATATGAAATATGTTGTTTAACATTTTTCTGTGTGTTTGTGGAGGTGGGTGTTATTGAGCAATTTGTATTCACATTATGCATCAACAAAGACATAGTTGTTCCTTACATTATATCCATCAGATTCTAAGGAAGAGGTCAGAACAGATGACCTGATGGGCAATCTGATCTATAGGTATTTATTCATTGAACAGAATCATGATATTAGAAATTTTAAATTTATTGTCAACTTTTAAAAATTTATTTAAGAATTGATTAATTCTTTAATGAACTAATTGGTCCACTCAATCAGGACAAATAATTAAGTACACTCCCCTCTGACTGATGTTCTTGATAACTTTCCCAATTGAACATTCAATTTATTTTTCTGCCCTTGAGCCTTTAAACAAATTAAACCCAACTGCTAGATAAAAGATGTTGAGGGAGCTGAAAACAAGAAAAATGTCCAAAAGAAGAAAAAAATGATGAGCCATAACTTTGTGATTTTTTCCCAGATATGGAATGTGTCAATATGAAAGAAGATACAAGGAACATATAATTCACCTTTTTAAAAGAATAGAAATCCAGTTTGTTCTTTAAACCATTATATATTCTGTAAATTGTTTAATAATAAGTGTTTATTGCATTATAACTTTAAAAATCCCACAAACTATGTAAATATGGGAAGGAGATTGTTCACGATTGTATTATCAGCCAAGAGGAAGGTTTCTTTGTTTACATAATTCAGTTGGATTAACATATTATGCAGGAAAGGTATTCACAAGATTTTTTTTTTACTGATAGTTGCCAAACTAATTGGAATGATACCATTAAATCAACCCCAGACTTTATATGAGTAAAATAACCTCTTCAAATAGTACAGCAAAGCTGTGGATACAGATAAGCCAACAATCTACAAGAAGATACTTGATCCTCTTTCTTTAATGGGACGGACACACAGGTGTCCCTCTGGGGAATGCTAATAAACTTCTTACCTTCAGCTGTGATTGTTAGAGAGAATGTGATTTAAAAATTGCATCAGAGAGTGTGTTGACTTTAGAGTCAGAGGCACTGGGATTAGCAGTTAGAAGACCCAAGGCTAGTATTAGGAACCAAAGGTTGGAATTAAGAGACTAAAGACAAGGAAAGTTACGGGATCAAAACAGGCAAGTATATCTGGCCAAATACTGGATTGAAAAAGGAGAACTGCTGACTAAAGATGAATTTATTTATATCTCCCACAAATATGAGAAGCCAAGAGAAAATGTGTTGATGAACATGTGGACATTGTAATTTGTTGGTCTGGTAACAATTTTTTTTCTCTTTTGCATGAAACCTTGTCAGTGGCCTGAAGCCATCCATCAGAGCCTTTAATACCATTTGGAAATGGAGCACTTATGGTTAAGCAAATGATTTTTTTTCCCTAAAAGCAAGGGCAAAATAATCCTTTTAATAGGAATATTAAAAACTCAGTCACTTGGTATGGAGAAAATGCCAGACTATAGTAGTGTACATCAAAGTTATAATCCTTATAGTAAGTTAAGGAAAAATTCCATCAATATCAGAGAAAATAGTCAAACCAAATGTCAGGTTTTAAATAGTAGCCAACTGAGAAATCAGAGAAACTGAGTCCAAGTTTAAAAATTTTATTGTCCTGGGGCGAGGTTCCCGGGTCCAGGTGCTCAGGATGAGGGCCGGGGAAGTCGCACTCCCCTAGGAGTGGTGGGGTTAGATATAGGCTAACTAGTGGGGGTATGATGATGCCTATAGGGCTTCTTGTGATGGGTCAGGAGTTTTGCGTGCTTTAGGGCCAGGTGCATAGCTATGGGCCGTGTGCAGGGAGGGTCCTTTGTTTGCCAGGGCAGCTGCTGATTGGCCGAGTTTGAACAGCTGTATGCCCGGATGTCCATGGTCTTAGCTTGGGTGGGTGCCTTCCAGCCAGAGGCTGCTGGGCCAGACCTTACATTCCAGCCTTTTTGATATAATAGGGTGTCGTAGTCTTTCTGTCTACTTCCTGCTGAGTGGGGGTGTCGTTAGGTAGGGGGTATTAGCTGGCCGGCGCTTCAACTGGAAGGGGGGCATAGGGGTATAGCAGCATTTGATTGACTGTCACCCAAGAGAGTTCCTTGAGACCCTCTTGTAGGAAACTTAAAACAAAAGGAGCGAGCATTAACAGTAGGCAGATAACTAAAAATGGGGTGAATATTGGGATTAGCCATGTCAGGACCAGGGAGTTCCACCAGGAGGATGATTGGAAAGCAGCCTGCTTTTCTTAAAGGTCTTTTTGCAATTTTGTCAGGACGTTGAGGTTCTCCTCTACTAAGCCACTTTTGTTGATGTAGTAACAGCATTGCTCCTGCAGAAATAAACAAGTGCCGCCTTTTTCAGCTGTTAAAAGGTCAAGTGCTCTTTGGGTTTGTAGGGTTACCTGCGCTAAGGAGGTGATTTGCCTTTGAAGGGAGGCAAGGGATGCTTTCGAAGCACCAATGGCTGCATTTAGTTTGTCTTCAAGGTCCACCATGGCCGTTAAGCTGTGGCCTAACACGCCGCCTCCTACACCTGCAGCAGCAGAAGCAAGAGACAGTCCTACCAGTATGGGCAGAAAAACTGCCCATCTGCTACGAGGATCAGGGAGTAGAGACAGTAGCTCAGTTTCCCCACAGAGGTTTAACTGGGGAACTAGAGTTGCTGGGATGCAGGGTAGAGGAGAGGAGGAGTTTATGGTTTTCGTAAGGGAGCCGTTGCACCAGAAGAAGTGTGCTTCTGCATGAAGTGTGCCTCTTACTATGATGGTTGTGTTACATGACGCTTGATTGTGCTGCAACATAACAAGTGTTGAGGCTAGAAAAGTGGCTTTTGAGCAGAAGGACTTGAAAGGAGTGAAACTGCTGGTTGTGCCCATTATGCATGCTGGTATTGAGGGCTTCTGGTAACGGGGTGGCTGCCCAGAGAAGCTTATCAAGGGAGGCGCAAATGAAGCAAGTGGAGGCATTAAAAATGTGAGTGGTGTTGAGCGTGCTTGTAATTAAAGCACAAAAAAATTTTCCAGGTGAAGGGGTTGCGGGGTTTTGCAGATTGCAAAATCTGTTGGACTTGGCTTTTTTCTTGCTGGATTACATCCTTGATTTCCAGCAGAGTGTCTACCAGCTTGGTGATTATAGGGCAATAGCTTCGGGCTATAAGTCATTTCCCCTGTGGGCAGGACCACCTGTAATCTTTATAAACTGCTGCCACTTCGCCTTTTTCCCATCTGGCATCCCATGGGTCTGCTATTTTTAATTCCAGGGATAGGTTCGAGTGGTGAGTTAGTGAGCAATCCAGTTTCATCAGTAGTACAGGCCCCCTGTACTGGCCACCCTAGTAGCACTTGTCACCTGCATTTTTGGGTATGGTTATTTTGCAGGAATAGTAAGGATACCCTCCATATGTTTCGGGCCACCAGTGACAGTAGTGAAATTTTTGCTTGTATTGGAAATATAGCGCCGGTCCTGATCCCATTCCTGGATGGAAGCGGCTTTTACCCTGATCAATGATAATGGAAATAGGCTTTTGGCACCCCTCTACCAGGCAAGTAGCTCAGGCAATAATTTGGGAGTGTTCAGCAGATCCTGCGACCCAAATTTCTTTTATGGTGAATTTCCAGACATGTACCTGCATGTTGGGTAGGTGAGGCTTAGGGGTGGTGAATAGGAAAAAGGTGAGGAGAAGGACCGTGTGGGGGCCCATGATGGCGTGTAAGGCTAATTCGGGTGGGGGATAGTGCTGTAGCTTTCCACCGGTTTGATGGGCAAAGTTTAAGATGAGACAGGTGGATCCACGCACTATGTCCTAAGAGTTTTGCTGCTGTAGGGGTAGTGAGTAGGACTATATATGGGCCTGACCACCTAGGTTGTAAAGATTGTGGTTTTAATTCACAGAGTAGGATGCTGTCACCTGGCTCTAGGGTTTTGCTGGGCAGGCATGTAGAATTACCTGTTATGACTGGTAAAGCTTGGTCTGCATGCTCCCGGAGCAATTTCCTTAGTAGGGAGAGGTAGGGCAGGTATGTTGCTAGGGGAGGTGGGTTAGTAGGAAGGTTGGGGAGAAGAAATGGCCTACTGTACAGGAGTTCAAATGGGCTGAGGCCTGTGGGCTTCCACGGGGCAGCATGAATGCGAGTTAGCGCCAAGGGAAGAAGTTCGGGCCAGGAGAGTTTTACCTCAACCGCTAGCTTGGTTAGGTGGGTTTTGATGATCCCGTGTGCCCGCTCTACCTTTCCCGATGACTGTGGGTGGTAGGGGATATGGAGCTTCCACACGATTCCCAGCAACTGCGTTATGTGCTGAACAATGCAAGATACAAAGGCTGGTCCGTTGTTGGATTGGATAGTGTTGGGTAGGCTGAACTGCGGATTAATTTCTCAGAGTAGAAGAGAAGCAACTGTTTCTGCAGTTTCCTTGGTGGCGGGGAAGGCTTTGATGCAACCTGAGAAGGTATCCACAAAGGTTAAGAGGTAGTGGAATTTTTTGTGAGTGGGCATGTGGGTGAAGTCCAGTTGCCAGTCCTGTCCAGGGAGGTGGCCCCGTAACTGGTGAGTGGGTAGCCCTGGTCGAAGGGCACCTTGGGATGTAGTCTGAGAGCAGGTAAGACAGGTCTTTTGTGCCCTTCTAATAGCCTGTAGCAAAAGGGGGGAGAAAAAGAGTGGATAGAGAAAGTGGTGAAGTGCCTTTGGCCCAATGTGCAGGGACAGTTGGATTTCAGTAATGAGAGGTAGTAGTTGAAGCTGAGGGATAGCAATCTTTCACTGGAGGAGGATCCACCCTTCCTGTGATATAGTGCCTCCCTTTTAAAATAGGTTTTCTTTTTCAGATTCAGTGTAGTGCGGTTGTGTTTTCGTTCATAGAAAAAGTATGGTAGGGGGTTGTGAGGGTGAGGTAATAAGAGATTTGGCTATTGCATCAGCTTTAGCATTGCACCTTGATATCAGGGAGATTTGTGCCTGATGTCCTTGGCAGTGAATAAATGCCACTGCTGCTGGGAGTTGCAGCACTTTGAGCAAGTCTAAGATTTGGCTAGCATTTATTATGGGAGATCGTTTGGTGGTGAGAAAGCCCCGCTCTTTCCAAATAGCCGAATGACAGTGTGCAATAAGGAAAGCATACTTAGAGTCTGCGTAAATGTTTACCTTCTTCCCTTTTGAGAGGGTAAGGACATGGGTGAGTGCGGTGAGTTCTGCTTTTTTGTGAGGTATATCCTGTGGGGAGTCCTTTGGCTTCTATTGTTGCGGAGTCCGTAATGATAGCGTAGGCAGCTATCCACTGTCCCTTGGCTGTGATGTTAGCACTGCCATCTATATACAAGGTAAGGACTGGATGGGGCAGAGGCTGGTCTGAAATATGTGTTTGGCTAGGCTGTCTAATATTTCTATGCAGAGGTGAATAGGAGAGGATGCCATAGGCAGGTCCAGGAAGAGGGTAGCCAGATTAAGCTATGGTGAGGTTAAAAGGCTGATGGCAGGGTGTTATATAAAGAGGAGATGGAATGTTTGGATGCATGAAGGTCCCAGGTGTTCTAGAGACTTATGTGTAAGTAGATCTGCTAACCGGTGGGGCGAAAAAACAGAGATGGGTTGGCCAAGGGTGAGTTTAAGTGCCTCTTTGGTTAGGTCTGAGCCACCACAAGTGTGCGCAAACACGGTTGCCATCCTCTAACTGTGGCATCTAGTTGTTTGGATAAGTAAGCTATAGGTTGGTGTTTTGGTCCTAGAGGCTGTGCTAAGACCCCAATAGCTATACCCTGTCTTTTGGTAGCAAATAGGTGAAAGGGGCACTGAGGGTTTGGTAGAGATAATGGTGGAGCTGCTGTTAATGCTGTGACTAGGGAGCTAATGCTGGACAATGGTTGGGTGAGAGAGCAGCCTGGTTGGCATCTCCTTCACTGTGGCATAGAGGGGCTTGGCTAGGAGCACAAAGTTGGGGACCCATTGACGAAAGAATCCTACAAATCCGAGGAAGGAAAGGGTTTCATTAGCCATGGTGGGTGGTTGCAAAGCCATAATGGCTTCATGGCAGTTGACAGTGATTTGCTTGGTGGTAGGAGTTATTGTCAGCCCTAAGTAGGAGACTGAGGCCTGGCTTATTTGGGCTTTAGTGGGAGTGACCCGATATCCTTTTTTGCCCAAAAAGCTTAGGAGGGTAGCCATTTGCTGCTGAGAGTGGGACAAGGAGGGGCTACAAAGAAGGAGGTCATCTACATACTGCAAGAGAGCGCTTGGTTGAAGTTGGCAGTTGAGTAAATCAGATGCAAGAGCCTGTCCAAAAATATGGGGGCTGTCTCGGAATCCCTGGGGGAGAACTGTCCAAGTGAGTTGCTGGGACAGGATGGTGTGGGGATACGTCCAGGTAAATGCAAATAGGAAAAATGAGTCCGGGTGTAAGGGAATGGTGAAGAAGGCATCCTTGAGGTCTAGGACCAGAAAGTGAGTAGTTTGGGGAGGAATTTGTGATAGTAGAGTGTAGGGATTAGGAATGATGGGGTGAAGTGGGACTACAGCTTTGTTAATGAGGCAGAGGTCCTGGACTAGATGGTAATCTCCATTAGGTTTTTTTACTGGCAAAATGGAGGTATTACATGGAGAGCTGAATGGGATAAGAAATTTACACTTTAATAGGTGGTCAATGATAGGTTTAGTCCTAGTCAATGGGCTTTAGAGATTGGGAACTGGGGCCGTGATGGAAAACAGGAAGACTGCTTGAGTTTAATGATAACTGGAGCATGATGTGTGGCCACGATGGGTTTTGATGTGTCCCAGATTTTAGGGTCAACTATGTCTGGTGGGAGCAGTAGAGATAGGCCCTTCTTCTCTGGAATGAGGGCTGCTAAGAAGAGTCCCACCCCCGAGGAAGGGGGAAGGGAGCCAAATTGGACTGAGGCTCCCAATTTTTGGAGAATGTCTCACCCTAGTAATGGAGTTGGGCATAAGGGCAAAATGAGGAAGGAGTCAGAGAAGGGGGTCTGGTCAAGGCTACACGACAGTGGCGGCGTTTGCCACAGTTGGCAGGGCTTGCCATCAATACCAACCACTGAGACCTGGGAGGGATTGCTAAAACCGAATGAAAAGGCAAAACTGAATAGGTAGCCCCCGTGTCTACCAAAAAAGGAAATGGACTTACCCACCACCTGTAGCGTTACCCTGGACTTGGCGAGGGTGATAGGGGTTGCCGAGTCTGGGCTGCATCAGTTGTCCATCAGGCCGAGGATCTCCAGTGCTGGTGTTCCGTCTGGTTGGCCGGCTGGTGCTCCACATTGAGGTGCCAAGGGCAAGCCAGTTTTCTGGTTTGGGCAGTCGCTGCACCAGTGTCTGTGCCACTTGCATTCTGGGCACGGCTTGGTAGGTGGCCTGGGGTACGGACACTGGTGGGACCAGTGTCCCTCCTGGCTGCACTTGAAGCATGCTCCCAGCAGAGTATTTCTAGCTGCTTTCAGCGGACCCCCTTTTCCTGGTTGCTGAAGCTTTGCCGGCCTCAGGGCTGCCTCTAGGGCCTGGGCTTGTAGATTTACTTTTTGGTGGAGAAGGACATGCCGGGTGGCTTCGGCCATGTCCTCCTGGCTATTGAAGACTTTAAAGGCCATGGTCACCAGGTCACGGATGGGGGTTTGAGGGCCATCCTTGGCCTTTTTAAATTTCTTTTTAATGTCAGGGCCAGACTGGGATATAAAGTGGGTGGCTAGGACCATGGCTGCGGCTGGGGATTCAGGGTGTAGCCTAGTGTGCTGAATTAGAGCCTCAGTAAGACAATTTAGAAAAACTGTGGGGTTTTCTGAAGCTTCTTGGGTAATTTCCCAGAGTTTATCATAATTAGCAACTTTTTGGGCTGCCTTTTCTAATCCTACCGATATACATTCCACCATTTGGTACCGGTGTTTGCGGCAGGCTCCTCCCACCTGATAATCCCAGTTAGGCTCTTCCATGAGAACTGCGGTTTTACCAACTGGCATGTTAGGATTGGACAGGTGTAATTGATCCGCATGCGCACAGGAGGCAGCTATGATACAACTGTGCTCATTGGGGGTGAGAGTAGATGACAGAATTACATAAACATCATGCCAGATAAGGTCATAAGCCTGGGTTAGTTGACAGAATTCTTTAATATATGCCATAGGATTTGCAGAGTAAGACCCCAGGCATTTCTCAATAGCAGCCAGATCAGAGAGAGAGAAGGGAACGTGAACATGGACCACACCCTCGGTTTCTGCGACTTCAGGAAGGGGACAGAGAAGTGCAGAAGATGGCACCGGGGCAGAAGATGGTGTCAGAGGGTCATGTGATTGAGGACAAAGGAATGTAGAAGATGGCGTCGGAGGGTCATGTGATCGAGGACAAAGGGGTGTAGAAGATGGCTTCGGAGGGTCATGTGATCGAGGACAAAGGGGTGTGGAAGATGGCACCGGAGGGTCACATGATTGGGGGTGTGGTTGGACCACGCTTTTGGCTTCCGCGACTTTACGTGAGGAATTAAGGAGCGCGGAGGGTGGCGCCAGAGCAGAAGGTGGCGCTGGAGGGTCATATGACTGGGTGTGCGAGCTGACTGGGGAAGCGAGAGGTTCCGGGGCATAGGGAGGGGGAGGGGGTTTAGTAGGAGGGATTGGCGGAGAGGTAAGCTCTTCCGGCTGGTTGGAGAAAGCAGAAGCCGAGGATGAGGGGGAAGTAAGGGACGGAGCGGGTGAGGGTTTCTTTGCTACAAGGAGGACTTGAGCAGTATTGCAAGTAGCGCATAAATCAGGCCGGGATCTTAGATGCCAGAAAGCCTGGACATATGGGACCTCCGACCATTTGCTGGTCTGTTGACAGAAAGTGTCCAAATCAGAGAGGACCTTGAAATCTAAGGTGCCTTCAGGTGGCCAGGCTGACCTGTTCGGGAGAGGGTATTGGGGCCAGACTATAGTAGACAGGAAGATAAGCTGTTTCGTTTTTATGGATATGTCCAATTTAACCAGATTGCAGATTAAACATCTGAGCAGGGTTTTTGGGTCTGTGTGAGACTCCTGGTTGCCCATAATTTAAGTCAAGTCTGGAAATAGACCAAGTCGCGGTGTCCCGAGGCGTGGCCAAAGTATTGGAATGGGGTCCCCCTGGGGGACTGGCAGGGAGGTGTGAGAGTGAGGATGTCTCCACACCCCACGTCCCTGGAAATGGCAGGAAACCGAGAGGCCCTCCAGGCGTACCCGGAGGATGACTCGGTCAGAGAGGGGCTCCTGACGCGGCCGCGATTATGGACAGGTCCCTCCGGACAGCAGGGATAAGACTGAGGTATGGACAAGGGATGACTCACTGACTTGGAAGGCACAGGTCAGTAAAAGTCCACTTGGGGAACAGTCCAGCTGATGGGTGGCGGAGGGGTCCCAGGTCCATCCGGTAAGGAGGAGTCAGTTCCCCGGGAGGGGTTGTGAAACTCCTCCTGGGTTTTGGCACCAAAATGTCAGGTTTTAAATGGTAGCCGACTGAGAAATCAGAGAAACTGAGTCCGAGTTTAAAAATTTTATCGTCCCGGGGCAAGGTTCCTGGGTCTGGGTGCTCAGGATGAGGGCCGGGGAAGTCGCACTCCCCTAGGAGTGGTGGGGTTAGATATAGGCTAACTAAGGGGGGGGGGTGTGTGATGATGCCTATAGGGCTTCTTGTGATGGGCCAGGAGTTTCACGCACTTTAGGGCTGGGTACACAGCTGTGGGCCGTGTGCAGGGAGGGTCCTTTGTTTGCCAGGGCAGCTGCTGATTGGCCGAGTTTGAACAGCTGTATGCCCAGATGTCCATGGTCTTAGCTCAGGTGGGTACCTTCCAGCCAGAGGCTGCTGGGCCAGGCCTTACACCAAACAGTAAGTAAATGATAAAATATCATGTTCAGAGTAAAAGAAGTAAAGGAAATAGAAAAATTCTTCTGTTAGATGCTACAAAATATAAAAAGAAGTCAATATGGAAGTACAATTATTGTCAGGTATGTTTTAGCAGTTATTAGGTTGATAAAACAGATGTGTATACTATGGATAAGCTTCTGGCACACATAGAAAAGTATTTGATGACTTTTGTTCTGTTTATAATGATTCTATGCTCCCAGGAGTTAGTGATTTTTTTTTTCCTGTAAATTGGAAATTTGTGCTGGGAAAGAGTGAGTATTACTACATAAGTAAAGGTGATGACTTGGAAGTCCTTCCATAGATTGGGTTACATAGAGAGAATAGCTAGCAAAGAAAATACTTATTCTCATCTTGAATTATTATTGAAGGAAATGGGCATTCTTAAATTTAAGTTCAGTTTATATCCAGTATGGATATATACATATTCTAGCTTTAGAGAGAAAAGTAGCCACATAAATTTTTAAATGAGGAATGAGATCCAAAATTTTCACTTCATAACAACAGTAATACCCTTAAAACCATGTAGTGTTCTTCAATGTTAGAGTTTAGAAGTCCTTACAAATTGCCAGAATTTGTAATGAAGGTCACATTGTGATACAAAAAACAAAAATGGCTTGACTAGTTAAGAGTTGACCCTATCTTTTATTTTAAGGTTTTCATTTCTTATTGAATAAACAAAGTGATGACATATTGGACATCTTTACAAATAGTATCTAAAGGTTGTATAGATTGCAAATTAAAAAAACAACAACAAGCGCTTCTAGAGCTGAATTCAATCAAAGCACAGACTAGGAAACTAGTTTCCATTATGTCAGAAGGTGAAGTAATCAAGTTTTCAATTTTTGGGTGTGATATACTATAATTTAGCATCTGATGGGGCTCTTAAAATAGTATGGTAGAAGAATTACTGCCATAATGTTTCCAGGCCCATATTTGGATCTAACAATTGCTGTCATTGATGCTAAGCTATGTAAACTTCGTTTCATATTTAACAGAAAAAACAGTAGGAAAAGAATTTGAAACTGCTTTGATATAAAATCTGACTTATACCTCAAGCTATTCAGCATTGCATCAAACATAGTTTGCTTTGGAAAAAAATTGCTAAAAGGAAAATGTATGCTTCACCACTATTAAACTATGATTAGTATTAGTATTAATTTACTCCATGGCTTTTTTGGTTCTAAAAGGGATTTAAAAATTATCTAAAATTGTTCTACTTGTGCAGCTAATACCTAGTAGGTGGTCTACAGATGCTGAAATTCTTAGAAACATTGAGCTAAAGAACAAGCCAGATTGAAGAGCTGGAGATAGGGCTAAAAGGAAAATGAAGCCTGAAGCCTGGAAACAATCAGTGCAGAAGGAGAGTGTGAGATAAATCAAGTGGAAAAGAGTTTAGAGGATCCAGGACGCTTTCTGTCAATAGGTCTGTGTTGCTCAGGACTCTCTCATATTGCGTGCTGTTAGAGGCACTAATTTGAGGCTCACTAGAAGAAATTCTCTCTTTTACTTTCATAATAGGATATTATCTTAATTATCTTTACACTTGTCCTTCTCAGTTCCCTTCACTTAATCATTTAATCTTGAGTGGTCTCCCCCTGCCTACAGTGACTGTCGTATATATATATATTCCAAGTTAAGGTGTAAGCCTTTAGTCTTTTTCCCTTTTAACTTTATATTTCTTCCATAGGTGATTTTATATACTTATAGCTTTAGCTGGTAATTCAAAGAAAATGACTTATCAGTCTCTTAACTCTTGGCCCATTTTTCAAAGAGCCAAATGATCTTTGTCCTCAGAGGTAACCTTCCATGCAAAGATGGGTTTGCTTAAACCCACAGACAAAAGTGACCTCCTCCTATTTTGAGCTCTCATAGCACATTGTGCCTCTAAAATGATCACTATCACATATTTATAATTATTCATTCATCATGCAGGTGTTGAATCTTTTGTAGTGGATTATATGTCCCTTGAAGGTTAGGATTTATTTTGCTCATTTTCTTTCTTAGCCTTGCTTGTCCATGTTGTTCCCTACAATGCACACAGTGGATGGTGTCGAGTAGGTGGCCAGAAATATTGGTTAAATTGATGTATGAATGAATCAACCATGTTAGGTATTCATGTTCCTGTTTCTAGTATTTCATTGGTCAAATAGAAATGAAATTGCAATTTAAAGCCCAACATATTTCCATTTACTTGCCGTAAGAGATACTATTCTTGGACTATAACATTCAACAGATTTCTTAGAGTTCCTTTTTAAAACCAGGCATTGTCATTAAAATGTACCAAAATTTGGCAGATACAAAAAGTAGGATACAAGGCTAACAACCATAAGGAAAGCAAATTTAGCAAAACTTCGTAAGAGAAGAAAATCAGTAAGTATAATTTAATATGTTAACTTCTCTAAATAACCAAATATTTGATATTGAAGGAGGAAATGTGTGTAAGTCCTGGGCTTCTGTGATGTAAGTGTCAAGAGCTGATATTTCAGACAGTCTTATTACCTTAGTGACTTGATAAATTTCTTCAACTTAAAATCCTAAAAAACTTATAATACTTTAATAGAGTCAGGGCAGTCTGTGTTACATTTTCATTTTCTTTGCTTGCTATACTCTTTTTTTTTCCCTCTGTAAATAGTAAAATTTATAAAACCTATTTTTTTTTATTGTGCCATGTTTTGGACATAAAAATCTGTGAGCTAATTACAGCATTGAAGCTCTTAAGTAAATTCATGAATTTTAAGTGGGCTTCTTAAACTTGAATAATTTGTTTGTTCTCGCACATGTACATACACAAAAATACATCAGTATACCCAATGGTTATAAAAGTCCTTATAAGGCCCTTTTATTAAGATCCCTTACCTAAAATAGATAAGAAAATAGAGAATTGGAATACACACACAGACACTCACATTTACGTAAACACATACATGCATACACCCATGAACGTGTTCAAAATTTTTATGCCCTCTTCCCTTTACTCAGAATGTTTGGGTTCAGGAACCAGTGGATGAAGGTGGGCATGAACCACCTTTGATTATTATCCCCAGTGCAAGCATTTTTGTTTCCTCTTTGCTGGAATCCTGGACACGGTTTGTTTGAAGGTCCTAGTCCTCAAGAGAGGAATGATTCCTCCAGGAAACAGTTATGGTTATAATGAATTGGAAGCTAAGACATCCCCTGGACATATTGGACTTTTTCTGCCACTGAACCAATAGATAATAGCATCATTATATTGGCAGGGTAAATTGATCCAAATTACCAGGAAGCAGTCAGATGGTTCTTCTACAGTGGGGCAATGAGAACTATATCTGGGATCCAAGGAATTTACTAGGGTACATTTTACTACTACCTTTCCAAATATTCTTAGTTAAGGGAAAATTATGATGTCAAATAAAGAAAGACCACTGACTTGGATTCCACACAAATGAAGCTTGGGCATAGAAAGAGGAAGCTGTAATTATAAACTTAAGTCTTGTGTACCAGGGACAGAAATAGCCACTGAAATAAGCTATGATTTGTTTTCACTAATTGTTTACTTTTTCTTCCCTTATCTTATATGAAAGACCCCAGTATTGTCTGGCATATATTTTAAATAGTATTACGACCGAACTGACCTCACCCTATGATACAGTTGCCAATGCGATTTGGAAGGTTTCCTGTCTCAGGAACAAGGAATTTTCACTAGGACAAAAGAGAGGAATGAGTGCTGAGAGGAAAAGTGGGTGTGCTATGATATGTAATTTCATTTTCTTATCGAGATCCGTTTTCCAACTTTTTATGCCCTAGGTTAACCAATTTACAAGACTGAATTTATGGTCTTTTCTATCCTCCACCTTCTGTTGAGTTTGGCAAAAGGAGCGCTACGACTAGAAATCAGCAGGAGTGAGAAAACTGAGGGCCAAGTACTTATTCCTCTACCTGAAGTTTCCTTCTGGCTGTCTTTGTTCTTCCATTAAAGATCAATGATTAGCTTTAAGCAACACTCCTTTCAAGCCTAGGGATCATTGTGGCTCTGCTTGGGTTGCCTCACTACCACTTGGTGGTATCCTTTGTACATGTTTGTAAGCCTTCTAAAATTTCCCTAACTTGAGTGTACCATCTGCTTCTTTTTGGGAACTTCATTGATAAAATTCTTTTCATAACTCCTGTTAGTAATAAGAACCTAGGCCATGAATAGAAATTTGAAGAGTAGAGGTCATGAATTTCAGCTTGGAGTTTTTAGAGGGAGAAGGAGTAAGAGATAAGGACTGGAATACAGGAAATCATCCTGAACCTTTTCTTTTATGGAAGGCCCATTCTAGGTCTGTTTTGTCTCAAAAATAATGTTAGCTTACTCTTTTTCAAATTTTTATAATTTATAATTAAGCCTGGAATGAGGATTGGTGAAAATCCTCAAAAGCCCAGTGAAAAATGAATATGCAGTATCCCTTTTCAAAAATTCTTAATAATTGTGAGATGGAAATGACATGCTATTAACCCAAATGTTGAGCCCTTTTGAGTGTGGGGTTCTGTGGAACTGCACAGTTGGTACATCCATGAAGTTGGCCCTGCCTGGAATCCATGGATTAAGGAAGAGAAGCTGCTAATTTAAGATAATAAAAGCAGCATGAGCTACCAAGATACACACAAGTCTTAAATAAGATAGCTATACTGTTTTTTGCCTTAATGGATGAAGAGGTAGAGAACTACTGGGGTTCAAACTTTTTGTTCTTCCCTGGGGCTACAAAAGGAAGGTAGGGTCTTTATGAAAGAATGAAGTAAACTAGAGTTGGGAACCTTTGAGTAACTAAGACAGTGAGTCTCGATGCTGGCAGCTCATTAAAATGGCCTGGGAAACTTTAAAAAATACCAATGCCTCAGCACCTCTTCCCTACCCATTCTGATTTGATTAGTCGATCCTGGGACCATTGCTTTTTAACAGCTTTCCAGATAGTTTGTAGCCAGGCTTACAAAACACTGCCTTAAAGCAAAAGCAGTGTGACCACTTTCGTTTTGAAGGGACCATGCCAACAACAATTTCTAAAGGTAAAATTTTGATAAATTAAGTTTCTCTCCAGAGGTTTAACAACATGTAATTGAAGAAGTTGAGTCCTTTATTTGAACTGGGCTTGGCTTTTAAATTTAGCTTCAGATTTTATTTTCATTTCCGATTACTATTTGGGTATAAATAAGTCTTCAACCAATAGACATAGAGATATTTTAATCAGAATATATATTTATTCTAGATAAACATTTATTTGGATTTTTTGTACCAGTAATTTTTCAAAGTATGGTCTAGAGATCCTTTCAGGGGGTCTGTGAAGTCAAAATTCCTTTCATAAAATTTCTTGGACATTTTCCTTTTTCACTTTCATTCACGTATGTGTGTATGATGGAGTTTCCTAGGGGTTACATATTATAACAGGTTGGCTACTGAAACAAGTAGAAAATGCAGGTGTCTTCCATTAAACCAAACTTTAAATTAAAAAAATATTGAACAATGCCATTCTTATCACTAAATATTTTTAAATAAAAATATTTTAACACAATGCTTTTATGTTACTTTTAAATTAATACATAAATATTTAAAGAAATATCAGTTTTAATTTTTTATTATAATAAATGGTGACAGATAAAGCCCACATATACAAAAATTTCTTCAATAATTTTTAAAATTGAAATCTACAAAACATAATTAACTATTTTGAAGTAGATAATTCAATGGCATTTTGTGCATTCGAAATGTTATATAACCACCACCTGTATCTAATTTCAAAACATGTTTATCACACCCAAAAGAAACCCCATACCCATTAAACAGTTGCTGTGCATTTTTCCCTCCCCCATCCCCTAGCAACCAACAATCTGTATTCTGTTTCTATGAAGTTACCTATTTTGAATATTCATTTAAATAGAATCATACAGTATTTGAGCTTTTCTTTCTGGTTTCTTTCATTTAGTATAATGCTTTTCTGAGTTCATCCACATGATAGCACATATGAGTTCCTCATTATTTTTATGACTGAATATTATACTGTATACCACAGTTTGTTAATTCTTTCATTGGTGGACATTGGGATGTTTACACCTTTTGGCTACTGTAAATAGTGCTGCTTTGAATATACATGTAATGTATATTTTTGAGGGCTGGTTTTCAGTTCTTTTGGGTATATACCCAGGAGTGGAATTGCTAGGTTATATGGTAATTGTTATGTTAAACTTTTGGGGAATCACCAAGCTGTTTTCTTCAAATATTCTCTCTGCCTCTTTTCCCTTCTCTTCTTCTTCTGGGACTCCTATGATATGTATGTTTGTATATTTCATGCAGTCATCCAAGTCCCTGAGACCCTGCTTTTTTTTCCCATTCTTTTCTCGATCTGTTCTTTTGTCTGTGAGATTTTTATTGTCCTGGTGTCTAGTTCACTGATTCTTTCCTTTCTCTTTTCAAATCTGCTGTCGTATGCCTGTAGTGTATTTTTAATTTTTTTTTACTGTGCCTTTCACTCTCATAATTTCTGTTATGTTACTTTTTTATACTGTCAAATTTTTCTTCATACTCACCAATCTTCTTCTTAATATCCTTTATTTCCTTAGCCATATTTTCCTTTATCTCTTTGAATTGATTTAGGAGGTTTGTTTGCATATAGTTGATTAGTTGTTCCAAGTTCTGTGTCCCCATCTAAGTTTTAATTTGATCCTTTTCTAAGTTTTAATTTGATCCTTTTCCTGGGCCCTATCTTCCTGTAATTTTTTGCTGATGTCTAGGCATTTGAATATCTTGATGAGTTTACTCTGAAGGTCAATTTCTCTCTCTTGCCTAGGGTTTTATTGTTGATTGGCTTTGTGTTAACGCTTTTCTTTGGCAATTCATTCAACATATTCTAGACTGTTAGAATTGCCTGAGTTTAACTGATTAGATTTTTTCAGCTCTTCTTCATTTGATTCTTGCCCTGGGATATGCAGTACAATTTTTTAAGATTGAAGTGTTTTTGCAATTGTTTCAACCCCAGAGAAAGCTTCCTTTCCCCTGTACCTTCTCCAGGAATCTTGATTTGTTCTGTTTTTTTTTTTGTTTTGACTTTAAAGTTTTCTTTTCTTTTCTTTTTTAACATTCCTTTTGCCATCTCTAGCTGCTTTTGCCTAGAGGGAAAATTTAGTTAGGAGGGTCACCCTGGAGAGGACTTTCCTGAGTCAGTATTTTCCAGGCAAAACTGAGACAGGCATGAAGGGGGCTCATAATGGCTCCAGAAAGTCTAAATATATGGCTCACATGAGATGTAAATGTAAATAAGAGCTTAATCAATGTTATCAAGATTGTAATTTTTATTTTGAAAGTTCTGACTTCTGCTTCATTGGGTTCATGCTCAGACAGATTTTTTTTTTTTAATATATGAATTGAAAATGGGCTCTGGTTTCTGGTCAGTGAAGGCAGCTGCTGTTCCCCCACAGAATCTGAACAACTAGCATTTATGCTGGCAGATACATCTTCCTCAAAGCTCTGGAAAACTAAGGGTTGCAGTAATTGGTGTCCTGAATAAATAAAAAAAATCTTTAAAAATGGTAGCAAAATCTTGTGGTGCACCCCCCCACCCCCAACCCAGTCCTTGATGCAGGGTGGATCCAGCCTGTACTACCACTGTAGGTCCCTTGCCCTGTTCTGGAGGAAGGAATATACCCCTATACACACACTGAGGTACCTATATGACAATGCCACTTTATTGGGTAGTGGCCTGGAAGATGAAACCAAGACACTTTTTCTGGCTCTCCGTTCCAGAACTTGCCCTGTAGCCAGAAGCAGCTTGCAGACATGTAAAGCATTATAAGAAATAATTAAGTCAAAGTAACCTGATACAAAAATTGCCAACGTTAAGACTTACAGTAAGGCACCCATCGGGGGGACAACTTTCTGATTCCTGTAAAGCGGATAAGGCCACAAGGAAGTAAAGTCCTGGACAAGACGTAGGATCAGGAAAGATGGAGAGGATCCTGTACCTCACTTTTGCCTTGGGATAATTTTCTTAATAGGAAGACTAAACTCTGAAGGAGAACAGCAGCAGCCTACACAGAGCCGATTTTCAAATACTATGAAAGGTATTTTTTGCATGGGTCTGTTTTCCTTAACTCCTTGCGCTCAAGAAATCTCTGTCATATTATGATCTGGATATAAAATTAAGGAGCAGACAGCTTGGTGACTAAGTCCCAAAGTTAACACATTAAAATTTTAAAATGTACAGTGGGCAAAAAAAGATTACAAAATAAAGAAACAGGAAAAGTTGGCCCAACCAATGAAACAAGATGAAATTTCAGAAACTATCAACTAAGATAACCAGACTTTGTGCACAGTAGACCAAAGCTTAAAAACAAAACAAAGCAAAACAAACCTCAAAATTCTCAAAGAAATAGAGGAAAAGTTGGAGAAAGAACAAAAATGATGAATGAATAATATGAGAGTCTCAATAAAGAGATAGAAATTTTCAAAAGGAACCAAGCAGAAATACTAGAGTTGAATACCACAATAACTAACATGAAAAATTCCCTAGAAAATTTCAACAGCAGCTTGGAGCTAGGAGAAGAAAGAACTAGTGAACTCAAAGTCAAGATAACTGAAAAGATTTAGGCTGAGGAAAAGAACGAAAAAAGAATGTAAAAATAGAGCCTATGAGACCCGTGGGACACCATCAGGCATACTAACATACACATTATGAGAGTCCCAAAGGAAAAAAAAAAAGTGCAAGTGGCAGAAAGAATATGCAAAGAGATAATGGTGGAAAACTCTCCAAATTGGATAAAAGACCTTAATATACATGTCCAAGAAGTACAACAAACTCTAAACAGGATAAACTTGGGGAAAAAACATGTCAAGACTGATAGTCACATTATGTAAGTCAAATATATAGTTTGTCAAATAGCAAAGACAAAGAACTGTAAGATAAAAGCTTTGTGTATGTACAGGAGTGTCCTACTAAGGTTAAGTTCCAATTTCCCATCAGAAACCCTGCAGACAAAGGGCAGTGAGATAAAATATTTAAAAGGCTGAGAGAAAACACTGGCCAAGTATTAGTATACAGCGAGACTGTCTTTCAAGAATGAGGGAAATAGTAAGACATTCCCAGATAAACAAAAGCTGAGGATGTTTATTACCACTAGACCTACGCTGCTAGGTTGTTCCTCAGACTGAAAAGAACTAGAAAGTGCATTGAAGTGGCATGAAGAAATAGACTTATTGTAGGAAAGATAACTATATGGGTAATTATAAATGTGAGTACTGTTGAATTATATCTTTTCATATATAGCACTTTTTACTTCTTACAGGTTCTGAAATGCAAATGCATAAAAAGTAAATATAAATTTATGATTTTGTATATACAAGGTATAAAGATAGGATTTTTAGCAACTACAACCAAAAAGGTTGTGGGGTGGAAAGTTATAGGGGCATTGATTTGTATGTTATTGAAATTAAGTCGTCATCTAATGAAATATGATTATCATATATTTAGGAGGTTACATATAAGTGCTATAGTAACCACAAAGAAAATAAATGAAAAATATCTACAGGAGGAAATGAGAAGGAGCTCACAATCATACACTACAAAATGTCAAATAAACATGAGAGTAGGCATTAATGAAATAATTAAGGAACAAAATATATAAGACTTAAAAAGACCAAATAGAAAAATGGCAGAAGAAAGTTCTGCATCATCAGTAGCTACTTTAAATGTAAGTAAATTAAACTCTCTAGTCAACTGCAGAGAAGCGTTCAAAAAAAAGTATGACAACATATGCTTTTTACAAGGTACCTTAAATCAACATGCACAAGTAGATTGAAAATGAAAGGATGGAAAATATATACCCTGCAAATAGTAACCAGAAGAGAAATGGAATAGCTATACTGATATCAGATAAAATAGACTTTAAGTCAAAAACTTAAGGGAAAAATAAGATCACTCTATACTAAAAAAATTGTCAATTCAACAAGAAGACATAAAAATTACGACTATATTTTCCCATTATGGCAGAGCCCCAAAATATATAAAGCAACTATTGACAGATCTGAAGGGAGAAACAGACAGTTCTACCTTAATAGTGAGAGATTTCAATACACCACCTTCAATAATGGATTGAACATCTAGACAGAAGATCAATAAGGAAATGGAAGTATGAATGATACTATAAACCAAGTATTCTTAACAGACATATAGAGCACACATTCTTTAGTGTGTATGAGTCATTCTCCAGGATAGGTGATATGTTAGGTCACAAAACAAGTCGCAGTAAATTTTAAGAAGATTGAAATCATTCAAAGTGTCTTCTCTGACCACAATAGAATGAATCTAGAAGTTCACAACAGAGGGAGAGCTAAAAAATCCGTAGATATGTGGAAATTATCCACATACTCTTTTTTTTTTTTTGCATGGGCAGGCACTGGGAATTGAACCCGGGTCTCTGGCATGGCAGGCAGGAACTCTGCCTGTTGAGCCACTGTGGCCCACCCTATCCACATACTCTTAAGCAATGTTTCAAAGAAGAACTCCCAAAGGATATAAGGAAATATTGTGAGGTGAATAAAAATGAAAACACAAGATACAAAACTTATGGAATATAGCAAAGGTGATGGTGAGAGGGCAATTTGTAGCTCTAAATGTTGACATTTAAAAAGAGGAAATATATCAGAAACCTAACTTCATTATTGGCAGCTCTAGATGAAGAAGAGCCAACTAACCCAAGGCAAGCAGCGTGAAATAAATAATAATAAAAGAACAGACATAAATGAAATGTGAATAAAAAAGCAATACAGAGACTTCCAGGAAAATGGCAGAATAGGATAGGTTGCGTTCACTCCTGTTCCAAGGAACAGCTAAAGAAGTGAAAGGAAAGTTACTGGGACAGTGATTCCAGAGTGTAAATGACATGAGAGGGTCTTCTACACCACATAGGGAGGTCCTGGTTGCAAAAGCTGTTGAATTGAGGTGTAGAGAACTGAAGACCATACAGCTAATACAAACAGTCTAATATTTCCCTTTCCAAATGGAGGCTCAGAGTCCTCAGGAGTGCACAGGTAGGGATATGGGGACTAGGAAGTAAACCAAGCCTCATTCCTTGAACACGCCATATTCACATACACTGCCTTCTGCCCCGTGAGCCTCCACATGCCTCAAGCACCTGAACCCAGCCACTCTCCCCACATGACCCATGCACCCAAGCCCCACATCCCAGCACTCCAAGCAGCCCCACCCCAACACCCCCATCCACACATCCCCACCCCATCTCCCCTACAAGTGTGTACACCCATCCCAGCCTGGCTCACCTCTTCTGCACCAGCACATGCTTTTGCCCCACCACCCTGGAACCCATGCACCCGTGCCCAGCCCTACTCCCCCCACTTCCCCATCCCTGACCCCACAGGTGCTCCTTGCCACACCTGTGCATAACCTATTCAGTAATGCAACCCTACCTGGTTGCTCTGTGCACATGTACACCAGTGCCTCAAACCCCCAGACCCATGCACATGCATGTGTCCTGCCCAGCCCCACACCCACACATCTCCCCCCCCACTCCCCAGCTCTGTGCAAGCACTCACACACTTGGCCCACACTAACCTTCAGCTCACAGAAACACTCAACTCTGCTCGCCCCACCTGAGCTCTGTGCACATGCACACCAGGGCCCTGAACCCCTGCATCCACACATGCACACACCTACGTTCTGTCTACCCCAGCACCTATGCATCTGTACCCCAACCCCTGCACACCACTCCCCCAGCTTGCACACACCTGCAACTCTGCCCATCTCCCCATCCTGCACATACACACACCCTTGCCCTGTCCCCTAGCACAAGTGCCTTGCCCTCTCACCCAGCAGGTGCTCATGTGCACATCTGTGCCATCCAGCTGCTGCCCTGTGTATCCAGATCCCCCACATGCCCTGTGCACATGCATACCCATGCCTTGCCTCACCAGTGCACCTGCACCAGGGCCGTGCTCACCTCATGACATGTGCATACATACCCCACCCCTGCCCCATTCCCCTCAAACCCCTGCAACCTGCACCCCACCCCTGTGCATGCATACATCTGTATCCTGGTCCCCTTGGACTCCTTCTTCCCACACAAGCTTGGACATGTACCCCACCCATCCTGTGCCCCAACCTCTGCACCCTGAACCCTGCATGCTAATACTCACGACCCCTGCCCTCCATGTACTCACCCACAACTTGTCCACGCAACAACCCCTACACATCTGCACAGCCCCCCATCTGCTTCCCACCACTGTGTCCCGCCTCTGTGTCCCCCAGTCCGTGCTCTACTCCTATGCTCCAAGGCTTGCCCAAGCTGCACTCCATCCCCATGGACCTGCACCCACCTCCCGTGACACCGTGCATCAAACTCCAGCTTCCCAGACACCAGCATAGTACCCCTGGCCTGCACCTATCCTCATGCTGCAACGTGTTACTGCACCACTTTCCTCCACCCTATATCCTGCATCCTGCCCCACACCTGTCCTGCAAATACAAAACTTTACCAAAGAAAATCAACTTCCAAAGTAACCCTATCAAGATAATTACATGCCTTGAAAGCTAAAGAAAATCACAAAGCATGTGGGAATGCAGACAGATGTAGCCCAGTCTAATGACCAAATTAAAACACTGGAGGAGACACAGACTTTGGAATAACTAATCAAAATTGTTCATATAGCTCTATTAAACAAAATTAGTGGGTTGGTTAATGACATAAAGGATATCAAGAAGACTCTAGAAGAGCATAAACAAGAACTTGAAAGAATAAATAGAAAAATGGCAGATATCACAGAGATTAAAGATTCTGTAGACCAAATAAAAAATGAACTAGAGATACATAATAGCAGATTTGAAGATGCAGAAGAAAGAATAAATGAACTAGAGGAAAGGACAATTGATTTCAAACACACAAAAGAGCAAATAGCAAAAAAAAAAAAAAAAAAAAAAAGGAAAATTTTGAATTAGATCTCAAGGAAATGATGGACAAAACAAAGCACACAAATATAAGAACAATGAATGTCCCAGAAAGAGAAGAGAAAAGGGCTAGGAAGATTAGTTGAAGTTATAATGGGGGAAAACTTCCCAAACCTTATGAAAGACATAGGTATGCAAATCAAAGAAGCCCAATGAACCCCAAATAGAATAAATTCAAGTAAACCTACAGGACACATACTAATCAGTCTATCAAATGTTGAAGAGAAGCAGAAACTCCTGAAAGTGGCAAGAGAAAAATAATCTACTACATACAAGGGAAACCACATAAGATTGAGTTCAGTCTACTCAACAGGCACTATTGAGACAAGAAGACAGTGGTATGATATATTTAAGATCTTGAAAGAGAAAAACTTCCAGCCAAGAATTCTGTACCTGGCCAGGTTGTCTTTCAAAAGTGAGAGAGAGATTAAAATTTTCAGACAACAAATGCTGAGAGAATTTGGCAACAAGGGACCAGCACTACAAGAAATACTAAAGGGAGTTCTATCAGCAAAAAAACAAAAACAAAAACAGGAGAGGGAGGTTTGGAGGAGGGCACAGAATTTAAGAGTACCAGTAGGGATAACTTACAGGGTAAAAAGAGAAAGAGGGAAAAGAATATATAGGTTGGACAAATAAGATCCAAAGGATAAAGATAAGAAATACCTTTATAGTAATAACTTTGAATGTTAATGGGCTAAACTTACTAACTAAAAGATACAGATTGGCAGAATAGATTAAGAAATATGATCCAGCTGTATGCTACTTATAAGAGGCTCATCTTATACACTAGAATACAAATAGATTGAAAGCGAAAGGATGGGCAAAGATCTTCTATGCAAACTATAACCAAGAGAAAGCAGGAGTAGCTATACTAATATCAGACTAAATAGTCTTTATTAGTAAAGACATCATAAGAGAAAAAGAAGGACTCTAAATGTTAATGAAAGGGACAATTAACCAAGAAGAAATTGCGATCATGAATGTTTGTGCTCCCAGTCAAGGAGCTCCAACTACATGAGGCAAACACTGGCAAAACTGAAGGGAGCAATAGATGTTTCAACAATAATAACAGGAGACTTCAATATCCCATTCTCCTCTATAGATTGAACAACCAGGCAGAGGATCAACAAGGAAATAGAGAACTTAATTTGATAAATGAATTAGACCTAATATAAACATGTAAGTCATTACTCTCCAAAACACCAGGGTATACGTTCTTCTCTAGTATTCATGGAATGTTCTCCAGGATAGATCATATGCTGGGGGACAAAACAGGTCTGTATAAGTTTTAAAAAATTGAAGTTATTCAAAGCACTTTCTCTGATCACAGTGGAATTAAGCTGGAAATCACTAGCCGCCAAAGAACAAAAACTTTCACAGATATATGGAGATTAAGTAACATACACTTAAACAACCAGTGGGTCAAAGAAGAAATTGCTCAAGAAATCAGTAGCTATCTGGAAAGGAATGAAAATGAGAATACAACATATCAGAACTTATGAGATGTGACAAGGATGGTGCTGAGAGGGATATTTATTGCCCTAAATGCCTATAATAAAAAAGAAGAAAGAGCAAAAACTGAGAACTTAACTGCTTACCTGGAGATACTAGAGAAAGAAGAGCAAACTAGCCCCAAAGCAGACAAAGAAGAATTAAATAATGTGAGAACAAAAGAATAATAGAATCAATTAAACCAAAAGTTGGTTCTTTGAGAAAATAAAATCAATGGACCCCTAGCAAGGCTGAGATGGAAAAACAGAGGATGCAAATAAACAAAATCAGAAATGAGAGGGGGGTTATTGCCATAGACCCTGAAGAAATAAAAGAAATCACAAGCTAATACTAGGAGTAACTGTTTGCCAACAAACTAGACAACTTAAATGAAATGGACAAATTCCTAGAAACACACAAATAAGCTACACTGACTCCAGAAGAAATAGGAGACCTCAGCAAACTAATTGCAAATAAAGCGATTCAATCAATATTTTAATATTCATTAAAAATATTCCTACAAAGAAAAGCCCAGGGATAAATGGCTTCACGGGGGAGTTTTCTCAAACATTCCAAAAAGAACTAACACCAATCCTACTCAAACTTTTCTAAAAACTTGTGGATAAAGGGACACTACCTAAGTCATTTTATAGAGCTAAATTTATCACTCTAATATAAGAAAGGAAAACTACAGGCTAGTCTTTCTAATGAACATAGATGCAAAAATTCTCAACAAAATACTAACAAATCAAATCCAATGACACATTAAAAGAATTGTAACCATGACCAAGTGGGTTTTTTATACAGGAATGCAAGGGTGGTTCAACACAAGAAAATCAATCAATGTAATATAGCACATGAACAAATCAAAAGGAAAAAAATAGCACAATGATCTTGATCAGTGCTGAAGAAGCATTCGACAAAATTCAATATCATTTTCTAATAAAAACACTTCAAAGATAGGAATCAAAGGTAACTTCCTCAATATGACAAAGTGCATATATGAAAAACCCATAGCCAGCATCATACTCAATGGTGAGAGACTGAAAGCTTTCCCCCTAAGATCAGGAATGAGACAAGTATGCCCTCTGTCACTGCTATTATTTGACATTGTACTAGAAGTTCTAGCTACAGCAGTCATGCAGGAAAAGGAAATAAAAGGCATCCAAATTGGAAAGAAAGAAGTAAAACTTTAATTATTTGCAGTTGACATGACACTATACTTGGAAAATCCTGAGAAATCTACAACAAAGTTACTTGAGCTAATAAATTCAGAAAGTGGTAGGATATAAAATTAATGTGCAGAAATCAGTAATGTTTCTATACAGAAGCAATGGCATAACTGAGGAGTCAATTCAGGAAAAAAATCCATTCAAAATAGCAACTAAAAGAATCAAGTATCTAGGAATGAGTTTGGGGAATGTAAAAGATATACACAGAAAGCTACATAACATTGCTAAAAGAAATAAAAGAATATCTAAATAGGTGGAAAGACATTCCTTGTTCATGGATGAGAAGGTTAAATATAGTTAAGATGTAAATTATGCTTAAATTGATCTGCAGATTCAACACAGAACCAATAAAAAGTCCAACAACCTACTTTGAAGACTTGGAAAATTCATTTGGAAGGGAAAGAGACCCAAAATAGCTAAAAATGTCCTAAAAAAAGAAGAATGAAGGAGGAAGATTAACATTTTTTAATTCAAAGCTTACTGTAAAACCACAGTGGTCAAAACAACATGGTACTGGCACGAAGATAGAAGTATTGGCCAATGGAATAAAATCAAGACTGCAGAAATAGATCACCAAATCTATAGTCAATTGATCTTTGTCAAGGCCCCCAAATTCACTGAACTGGGACAAAATAGTCTCTTCAAAATGGGCATGGGAGAACTGGATATCATTAACTAAAAGAATTAAAGAAGACCCTTACCGTACATCCTAAACAAAAATTAACTCAAAGTGGATCAAACACCTAAATATAAGAACCAGTGCCATAAAACTCCTAGAAGAAAATATAGGGTAACACCTTCAAGGCCTAGTAATAGGAGTTATATGGGAAACTGCAATGTTGGAGAAGATGTGGAGAAATTGGGACACTTATGCACTGATGGTGGGGATGTATAAATAGTATAGCCACTATGGAAGACATTCTGCTGGCTCCTCAGAAAACAAAATATCGAGTTGCCCTATGACCCAGAATACCACTACTTGGTGTATACCCAGAAGAGCTGAAAGCAATGACACAAATGGAAATTTTCACACCCATGTCCATAACTACATTTTAGAACTTCACCTGCTCTATGAGACCAAAGAAAGAAAGATTTATTTTGTCCACAACCTAAATTTTCTGGAGTACATAATCTAACTCAACTTGTCTGGATAGATCATTTAAACAAGTCAAACACATAGAGCCCAAAATGAAAATGAGGGCCTGTAATCCTGTACAGCTTAATGTAATATCTGGATACATCCCAGAGTATTTTTAAGCAGATGACCAAATAGTATTAACAAAATCCCTTGAAGGATAGGAGAAAAATATGGAATGATTAGACTTTACCATTCTTAAGTCAATAGTCTAAACGTTTCATTTTAAGACTTGCTCTAGTGCAGCTTATTCATGTAGCAGAGAAGCTTAACCAATCTATAGTTATGACTAAGAGTTACTTCCAGAGGACCTCTTTTGTTCCTCATATGTGGCCTTTCTCTCTCTGTCTAAGCCCAATCTGCAAGTGAAATTATTATCCTCTCCCCTACATGGAACATATCACCCAGGGGTGAAAGTCTCCCTGGGAATGTGTGATATAACTCCCAGGAATGAGCCTGGCTTTGGCACCATGAGATCAACAATGCCATTTGACCAAAAGGGAAAAAAGAAGTGCAACAAATAAAGTATCAGTGGCTGAGAGAGTTCAAATAAAGTCTAGAGTCTACTCTGAAGGCTCCTCTTACCCAAGCTTCAGCTAGACATTGGTATCTATCATAATTTCCCAAACCCCAACCAAAACCACTCCTGCCAACCCTTATAGAATCTAGGGCTTTATATGTGATTCTACAAAGTTTCCATGCCCTAGGATTACTTTCCAGAAACCTACAACCTCCAGATGAGTTCCTAGGCTAGATAAGTCCTTAAATTCAGAGGGGCCAGCCAGTTCCATCCCCCAATCCCATATTATTGACAGCCCTTCCAACATGAAAAAGTTAGAATAGGCATAGCCCAAATACCCCTAAAGAGTGGGAGAAAGAGGAAGGGAGATGTGGAGTTATACGTAGAAGGTAGGGTTTAACAAATGAGTATGATTGCTGAATCATTTTATTGATATTTCTTTTAGTCTCCAGTGTCTTGGAGTAGCTAGTAGTAAAAACCTAAAATTGTGAAATTGTAACCCATACCAAACTCTGAAATTTGTTCTACAAATAATTGTGGTGGTGTCCTTTGAAATTTATTGCTTTTTTGTATATATGTTATTTTTTACAAAAAAAGAAAAAAGTTGATTTTGATGATGAATGCACAGCTATATGATGATACTGTGAACCATTGATTGTATACTTTTGATGATTATAAGCTGGTTTGAATGTATTATTTGCACCAAAAAAGCCATGTTTTGATTCTGATTCAATGTTGTGGAGGTAGACATTTTTAAAAAAATCCAGATTCAATAACGCATGTGTGAAAGTTTTGATTAGATTATCTCTATGGAGATGTGACGCACCCATTTATGGGTGTGACCTTTTGATTAGATGGAGATATGACTCCACCCATTCCAGGTGGTTCTTGATTAGTTTGCAAGTATTTTTAAAGGGGGAAACATTTTGGAGAAACCTTATAAATGACAGAGCTTATAGAAACTCCAGAGCAGAACTGACACAGATGCCGACACTTGGTGTATAAAGACACAGATATTTGGAGATGCTTGGAGCTCAGCACATGTTGCCACAAGATGTTAAGCAAGCCAGAACCTTGCAAGAGCCAAGGGAAGCCAAGAGATGAAAGCCAGCTCCAGAGAAGCAAAATAAGGAGCCCCCGCAGGAACAGAGACTGAAAGCAATGGAGATCAGGAGCAAGGGACCAGTGTCACTTCCCAGCCAACAGAGGTGTTCCAGATGTATTGGTCTTTCTTGAATTAAGGAATTTTTATCTGGATGCCTTAGTTTGGACATTTTCATAGGCTTAGAAATGTAAACTTGTAACATTAAATTCCCTTATTAAAAGAAATTCCATTTCTAGTATATCACATTCCACCAATTTGCAAACTAAAATGCATGGTATGTGAATATATAATATATATCAATAAAATCACATTAAAATAAAAAACATTTAAAAAGCAATGGATTCACCTAAACCAAAAGTCGGTTCTTTGTAAAGATCAATGAAATCAATAAATCTTTAGCTATACTGACAAAGTAAAAAAGGTTGAGGACACTAACTAAAATAAGAAAGTAGTGACTACCACTGATTCCACAGAAATAAAAAAGTATTATGAGAGGATACTATGACAACTGTATGCCAAAATATTAGAAAACCTAGATAAAAATGGACAAATTCCTAGAAACACAGAAAATACCTACACTGACTCAAGAAGAAAATGATAACAATAACAAGTTCTCTGATTGAATCAGTAGTTAAAAATATGTCAGCAAATGAATTTCCAGGATCAAATATTTTCAAACATTCTAAGAATTAACTCATACTTTTCCAAAAACTTGAAGAGAAGGTAACAATATCTAGTTCGCTCTATGAAGCCAACATCAGTAAGCCAGATAAATGTAGTTCAAGAAAACTACAGACCAATATCTCTTAGCATATAAATGCAAAAATCCTCAACAAAATGGTTGCAAACTGAATCCAATAGCACATTAAAACAATTAATTATATACCATGATTGTCTAAACTTCCCAGCTGCTAAAAATATGAATGCATTGTTGGTTTAAATAATTGGAACTTATTGGCTCTTTGTTTTGAAGCTAGGGGATGTCCAAAATCCAAACATAAGCCAGTAATACTTTCTCCCAGAAGTTTAAGGAGTTCTCAGGCTGACTGCCATAGATTCTTGGGTCCTTGGCCTATCAGTGACATGGCAGTGCACATAGCAGTGTTTTCTCCTTTATTTTTTGGTTTCTGTTGACTTCCAGCTTTTGTCTCCTTTACGTGGCTTTTTTTCTCTTTGTCTGAATTTCATTTTGCTTGGAAAGGATTTCAGTAATCCAGATTAAAGCCCCATCTGACTAGGTTGGGCCACACCTTAACTGGAGTAACATCTTCAAGAGATCCTATTTACAATGGTTACCATCCACCAGAGTTAGGACCAACACAAAGAATGTGTCAAAACTAGGCTCCACAATTCAACCCACCACAATGATTAAGGCAGACTTTTCTTGGGTATCCAATTGTGATTTAACATAAGAAAGTCAATATTGATATTAATTGATTTGATATTATATACCAAATTAATAGAAAAAAGATAAAATTCTACATGATCATCTCAGTTTATGCAGAAAAGACATTTGACAAGATCCAGCACACCATCTTGATAAAATATTTAGAAAATTAGTAATAGAAGGAAATTCCCTCAACATGAGAAAGGGCATAGAGGAAAAATCCACAGCTACTATAGAAATGGTAAAAGGCTGAAAGGAACAAGCAAAGCTGTCTACTATCACCATTGTTAGTCAACATTGTACTGGAATTTCTAGCCAGAGCAATAAGACAAGAGAAAAAAAAAAGTCATCCAAATTGGAAAGGAAGAAGTAAATTTTTTTACTATTGGAGGTGATATGAATGCATAATAATAATAGAAAATCTTGAGAAATCCATAAGAAAACTACTAGAGCCACTAGAACTAGCAAAGTGGTGGGGAAAAGCTCAACATGAAAAAAATCAGTGGTGTTTCTATATACCACTAGTAAACAATATGAAGAGGAAAACAAGAAAAAATCCCTTTTACAATACCAACTACAGGAATCAAATAACTAGGAATAAATTTAAATAAAAATGTAAAAGCCTTAAATACAGAAAACTATAAAACATTACTAAAAGAAATCAAGGAAAACATAAATAAATGATGGACATTCTGTGTTCATGAATTGGAAGAATAAATATTGTTAGGATGTCAATTTTACTCAGAGCAATTTACAGATTTAACAAAATCCAAATCACAATTCCAAAACCTTTTCAGAAGTGGAAAAGCAAATCATAAAATTCATATGGAAGGATGACATGCCCTGAATAGCAAAACCATCTTGAAAAAGAACAAGTGGAGGACTCAGATTTCTCAATTTTAAAAGGTAATACAAGGCCACCGTTATCAAAATAGCATGGTACTGGCAAGTATGGACATATAGACTAATGGAATCGAATTGATAGTGCAACCATAAAACCTCACATCTATTCCTATTTATTTTTTTATAAGCATACCAAGTCCAATCAGTGGGGGAAAGAAGCATCTCTTCAACAAATGGTACTGGAAAACTTGATATCCATATGTGAAGGAGTGAAGGTGGACCCCTTTCTCACACCATAAACAAAAATTAAAGTCTATCAAAGACCAAAATATAAGGAGGAAAACTGTAAAACTCCCAGAAAAGAATTTAGGGAAGCATCTTTGGGACCTTGCATCATACAACAATTATTTAGACTTTTCACAAAAAACATGAGCAACAAAATAAAAATAGATGAATGGTACTTCATCAAAATAAAAAGCTTTTGTGCATCAATGGACGTCATTATGAGAGTGAAAAGACAACTTACAGAATAGAAGAAAATATTTAGAAACCACACCTCTGATAAAAATTTAATAACCAGAATACATAAAGTAATCCTTCAACCCAACAACAAAAAACTCCGCTTAAAAATTGGCAATAGATACTTCTCCAAAGAAGATGTACAAATGACCAATACACACATGAAAAGCTGTTCAACACATTTAGCCATTAGGCAAATACAAAACAAAATCACAATAAGGTAATATTTCACACTCCTGCAATGGCTACTATTGAAAATAACAAATGTTGGAAAGGATATGGGGAAATAGAAATATTTGTTCATTTTTGGTGGCAATGTAAAATGGTGCAGCCACTGTGGGAAACAGTTTTGTGGTTGCTTAGAAACTTATGTGTATAATTACCATGTGACCTAGCAATCCCTCTTGTAGGTATATACCTAAAAGAATTGAAAGCAGGGACTTGAACAGTTATTTGCACACTCATATTCATAGCAGCATCATTCACAATTGCCAAAAGATGGATGCAATCCAAGTGTTCATCAAGAGATGAATGGATAAACAAAATGTTGCATATACATGCTGTGATGGTTTGAAGCTTGATAGACCCCAAAAGATCATGTTCTTAAAGCTAATCCATTCCTATGGGTGTAGATCTGTTGTAGGTAGGACACTTTGATTAGGTTATTTCAGTTGAGGCATGGCATAGCTGGATCTTAATCCTCTTACTGGAGTCCTGCATGAACATGATGAATACTTAAAGAGACACTGAAAAAAGGCAGAAGCCGAGAGAGAAAAAGACACCAAAATTCAAAAAGGAAGCCAAAGATGAAGCAACCAGAAGCTGAAAGCATGAAACTGGGAGAGAAGGACCAGCAGATGCTGCCATGTGCCTTGCCACATGACAGAGGAATCTCAGATTGCCAGCATCCTTTCTTCAGGCAGAAGGTATCATCCTGTTGATGCATTGTGGACATTTTCACAGCCTCAGAACTGTAACCTTGTAAGCTCATGATTGCCCATTGTTAAAAGCCAGTCCATTTCTGGTATATTGCATTTTGGTAACTTTAGCAAGTTAAAACACATGCTGTGGAATATCATTCATCCATTAAAAGGAATGAAGCTCTGCTATATGTGACAACATGGATGAATCTTGAAGACATCAGATTAAATGAAATAAAGCCAGACAGAAAAGGACACATATTTTATGATCTCACTAATGTGATATTAAAATAAGCAAATTGATAAAGTTAGAAAGTAAAATACAGGTTACGGGGCATTGGGGTGGAGCTAGGCAGTGGGGCGATAATACTTAATTGGCACAAAGTTTCTGTTTGGTTAATGGGAAAGTATTTGTAATGGATGTTGGTGGTAGTAGCACCACATTGTGAATGTAATCAACACAATTGAATTATATATTTGAAAGTGGTTAAAAGGGACAATTTTAGTTTTTATATATTTCACTTGAATAAGAGTTTTTTAAAAACCATAAAACTTTACAACAAAACAGTGAACCTAATGTAAATTATGGTTTTTATAGTATAATAATATTAATCAGTTGTAACAGAGGTACCACACTAATTCAAAGTGTTAGTAATTGAGACTAGGGTGTACTTAAGGGTGGGTGTATATGGGAACTCTGTATTTTCTACAAGCCTGCAACTTCTCTAATTAAAAAAAATAAAGAAAATAGGCACCACCGTTTCTAGTTTCATATACGTTTTATAGCTAGTGATATAAGAGAAACAAGCTTCTTCCAGATAACTTCAGGAAATTCCAAATAATTATTTTGATTGTTCTGTGTTGATTACCATTCCTATATCAGAATGAATGACTCTGCCCTTTCATGGGGGCTATGACTGGCCATCACAGGTCATGGGTCCATCCTTGTGATGGGAGATAGAGCCATATGATTGATACTGTGTGAGTTTATGGCTATTTGCCTTGTTCTGTCCAACTTAGTCTGTCTTTCTGGCCTTGGTAGGTTTAAGGATAGATATTTGACAAAAGCCAGGACAATCTTATGTCAGGCCACTTTTGGGGCAGAGTTATCAAGAAACATTGTCTCCTTCTGCTATTATTGCTAAATTGGTAGTATGTCTCCTAGGATAGCCAGTGGCCCTCTTGCTTGCCAGGTGGATAGAGCCTTTCTGAGAGATTGTGGTCCTTTTTATTGACGTTCATTGAATGTTTTTCACTCCATAACTTTCAATCAATGGTAGATTTGTATTTTCTGATCCCCTTGTGATTGGTTGAGGGTGTCATGTGATTAATTCTGAACAGTAAGTCATGAGAAGAAATGATGCATCACTTCTGGGTGGAGCATTTAATTACTGACCTGAGACCCTCCAGACTCTTCCCTTTGTTCTAGCACCTGGATATATTTGAGATGACATTTGCTCCATCAAGAATTCAAACGTGATGTATTAATATTGCTGCTTAAAGACAAAGATTTTGGGTTTGTCAGTGCACCATAATCCAGACCATCCTGACTGATCCTAAAACTATGTAAATTGCAAGGATTAGCTAAATGCATTCATTTACCTCTCCCTGCTGTTGAATGGATCAGGCACTGAGGCAAATATTGCCAGTAACTTCTCCTGTGCTTATTCTCCTCATAATAGGCTTTTAAATTTTCATATCAATTGTACACAAAAAGCTTGGTGATTAATTATTCTTCATCTTCCTAGGGCATTTGTCATTGACTCCACTGAGTGCCTTTTAAAAAAATAAGTATAATTTATCTATCAGGAGATATTATGCTTTCCCCCTATTTCTCACAGTGTCAGCACCTAAACATTGATAGGAGGGAAGCTTCCTTCCAAATGTTGGGTTTTGTTTAAAGAAAGCCAGAATGAAAGAGACATATAATCTGGTGCAACATTTTAAATGAGCACTACCTTGAGACCCAAGTCTGTGCAATTTCAAAAATTCTTTTAGTTTGTTCAAATCTTAAGTTTTATTGATTTGTAAGTCATATGTATCTCCTTCCTTTCTCAGGATTTTTTCCCCTTGTAGCAGAATTTTAAGGAAACGATAAGTTTCTGCTGCTTATTAATCAAAGATACAAGCAAACAAGCAAAAAAAAAGAACTTACTTTAATGTAATAGTTAAGAATGTAATTAGCCTAATATATAACTTCACCTTCAGTTTTATGCAACTGGGAGTTTCAGTTGAGGAATCAAAGTATAACAAATTGGAATTTCAAATGTGAGGTGTGAGATCGAGATGAAAATCTTCAAAGGGGAGAAATGAGAACAGGTTTCACAAACTTAAGATGCCTTCACCCAAAAAGTATGAAAGAAGAATTATTAGGTTATTGGAGAGTTTGCAGGTTTTGTTGAAGAGTATTTCTCTGGCATAACTGTTCTGTGATTACTGCCCTGGCTTTGCCAGTGAAGCTGCTGTGGCTGGGTTTGTCTTTCCTTCTACTCTCAGAATTTGTCTGGACAAACGGTGAATGAGTTTTCCTGTGGGTCAGAGGGCCACATGAGAGAAACAACCTGGAACCATTTCAAATCCTACCAGACAGGTCTCCTGGTAGTGCTGTTGAGCTCACAAAAGAGTGGCTGAAAAACCACAGGGTGAGTAGGAGCACCAGTTGGTAGATTGATCTTCTGTGTCTTTGGAAAGAACAATGAAATATGCCCAGTTGGGAAATTTTTGAGAAAGGCACAAAATCACTTAAGAGAGAAAGAATCAACTTTAAAATCTGCCCAGCTCAGAGAATGCAAAGCTAGGTTAAAACATAGCCAGTCAAGAAAGAACTTTCCTGTTTTCTTTCCTTTCCACAACTTGGACCCTGGTGGTTTCAGAAACAGTGTATAGGGAGCACTGCTGAAGTGATTTGGACATTGTCAATAAGGCTTAGCTGGGAGGCCCTAACATTAACTCAATTCTGTAGCACTTAAAGTGGCTTGGGACTTTCTCTAGGACTAAACATGGTGGGAACTACTCCAGCAGCATGTTTAGAGGCAGTAGGAGACTAGAGAGTAACTCCTAAGAGATACGCCCAAGGGGAATGTCTGTTCAACTTACTGGTTGCATTTAGTAAGACAACATTTCAATAAAGAACAGACTCTTTAGCCTTCAAATGATACTTTTCATTAAAATATCTCTTTAATTTCAAGATGTAGTAATTTTTCACGTTTAAAATTAACATATACATTTCATGTGTGAATTTTTTGTTTTCTTCCCAAAAATGTTTTCTTCATATTGATAAAACAGCTTATGATTGCTTGGTATCAACGATTTGGGGACTACATTACTGTGAAGATACTATGCAATGTCTTTTTTTTTTGTATGCTGTGTGGTGGGGTCACATCTCATTCTTTTCCCATATGAGTAACCTGTTACTGCAGCACCATTTGTTGAATTTTGTTTGTTTGTCTGTTTTTGTGGGTTTGTTTTTTGGGACGTGCATGGACCAGAAATCGAACCCGGGTCTCCCACATGGCAGGAGAAAATTCTACCACTGAACTGCCTTCTCAATGCAATGTTTTTACACAATAATTTACATAAATATATGTGAGATATTGGGGCAAGTCATGGAGAGGAGTCTAAAATTCAGATCCACAATTTCAATTCAAGGAACTGTAGTAAAAAGCCTAGGATTTTGATCTTGAATTTTCCATAAAATAGCTTGACATTTTTATGCAATCATTAATAATTTTGCTTTCATAAAAAGTATGACTAGGTAATTTAAAACAGTAAGTTGCTTTGTTAAATATAACTGTTATGATGTGAAATATTACCTGTGTTTTTCAAATATCTCAAGGCTCCTTTTATTCTCAACTTTGTCTCATTTTACTCTTAACTTTGGACTTATTTTACATGAGAATAAATAAAAATATTGACATTTGAATTATTTGTTTTAGGCCACATAAATAGGTAAGAGGAGTGTTGCAGATTAAATGCTAATTGCTCAAATTCCAGTTCAATGTGTTTTCTGCTGCTTTGAGATATATAAAAAGTATTACCAAATATAATAAAAATGTTTTTGGAAATAATTTTATCTATACTAACTTCGTATATCAATTATAAGATATATTCTATTCCCAGACATGTAGAAGTATCACTCTGAATCAAGAAAATATGATACTCTACCTATGTACTGAGATTTAATAACCAATGACCCATCGTGTCTTGAACCCTGCTATATCAAGGAACTCTTTGGTGCTGAAAAGAATACAGTGGAAGTGCAAGCCACTATTTCAACTCTCAAGGAAATGAATGTTTAATTAGTTAAAATAATGTTTATGTGGTAACACATGGTAAGGGCTAAAGGAGACACAAAGATGATGAATCTCAAGGAATCTTTTTGATTCACATTGCTTCAAATATCATCTGTGCCAGTTTGAAAGGATGTATGTACCCTAGAAAAGCCATGTTTTACTCCTAATCTCATTTTATAAATCTAGCCATTTCTTCTAATCCCTATTCAGTACTGCATGTTTGAATCTGTAATTAGATCATCTACCTGGAAATGTGACTCAATCAAGAGTAGTTGTTAAACTGGATTAGGTGGAGACATGTCTTGTGGTCTTGATTAGTTTACTGGAATCCTATAAAAGAGAATGACAAGAGAGAAAGCCAGGAGATTCTGAGAGATCAGAATAACATAGCGGGAATCACAGGATGGATGGTCTCTGGGGCTGCATTAGCTGCTCGCAGGTCCTGGACGAGTTGGAATTCCCCAGTTTGAGTTTTTTTCACGGGCAGCAGTGGAGTGTTCCATGCACAGTTGCACGGTCAGATGATTTGGTGTGCTTCTAACTGCGCCAAGTGGCTTTGAATCCCTTCGAGAGCCTTTTGAGGGATCGGATACTGTCGCACTGCTACAGGATTCTCCGCAGAAACCCGACTGCCTCGCTGGAGTGAATCAGCTGCACTTGCATCCGGGCCTGCCCAGCCCAGAGCAGGGCGAAGGACAGCAGGCACCAGGAATTGAATCCAGGTCTCCCGCATGACAGGGTTCCAAGATGGCGGCTTAGTAAGGTACGTGCGTCTTAGTTCCTCCGACTCCAAATCAACTAATAGGTGAACAGAAACAGTGCAGAACAGCTCCCGGGGCTATGGCAGGGAATGGACACACAGCGTAACCCAGTCTGAACTGGCTAGTCTGACTGCGAGACTCGGCTGCGGTGAGATCCCCGAGCGGTGTGCGATTTCCCGAGCAGCGGCAGCTGCGGCGGTCGGAGCTACTCCCTCCCTCCTTCCCGGGCTGGCTGAGAGTCTCGGAGAGGCAAGTTTCCTAAGCTGAGGCGGCAGGCGCCGCTCTTTTGCGGGCGGCTTCGAGTCTCGGCTTCGAGTCCGCGGCTACGAGTCTCGGATCAGAGGGCTATCCAAGCCGCGGTGCCCCACCCCGCGGGAGGCTTCCTGGTCTGGTGGGGAATTCCCCAGGCCCGCTGCGGCCGGCGACCAGCCACAGGGTCCCCTCAAGCCGCGGCAGCTGACGCCCCCACCACGTGCGGCCCCTGAACCAACGGAGAGAATTGGATCGAAAATCCCCAGGCCGCGGAGATCGGTGACCGGGGGGGACCCATTCCAAACACTTGAGACAAACGTGTGCCACGTGTGCCACCTACTGGGCAAGATAAGAAAAACAGATCCCAGAGATTTCACAGAAAAATCTTACAACCTTGCTGGGTCCGACACCCAGAGAAATCTGAATAAATGCCCAGACGCCAGCAGCAGAAGATAACTGTCCATGCTCAAAAGATTGAGAATATGGCCCAGTCAAAGGAACAAACCAATAGCTCAAATGAGATACAAGAGCTGAGACAACTAATGCTGAATATACGAACAGAAATGGAAAACCTCTTCAAAAAAGAAATCGATAAATTGAGGGAGGACATGAAGAGGACATATGCTGAACATAAAGAAGAAATAGAAAAACTGAAAAAACAAATCACAGAACTTATGGAAGTGAAGGATAAAGTAGCAAAGATGGAAAAAATAATGGATACCTACAATGATAGATTTAAAGAGACAGAAGATAGAATTAATGATTTGGAGGATGGAACATCTGAATTCCAAAAAGAAACAGAAACTATAGGGAAAAGAATGGAAAAATTTGAACAGGGTATCAGGGAACTCAAGGACAATATGAACCGCGCAAATATATGTGTTGTGGGTGTCCCAGAAGGAGAAGAGAAGGGAAAAGGAGGAGAAAAACTAATGGAAGAAATTATCACTGAAAATTTCCCAACTCTTATGAAAGACCTAAAATTACAGATCCAAGAAGTGCAGCGCACCCCAAAGAGATTAGACCCAAATAGGCGTTCTCCAAGACACTTACTAGTTAGAATGTCAGAGGTCAAAGAGAAAGAGAGGATCTTGAAAGCAGCAAGAGAAAAACAATCCATCACATACAAGGGAAACCCAATAAGACTATGTGTGGATTTCTCAGCAGAAACCATGGAAGCTAGAAGACAGTGGGATGATATATTTAAATTACTAAAAGAGAAAAACTGCCAACCAAGACTCCTATATCCAGCAAAATTATCCTTCACAAATGAGGGAGAAATTAAAACATTCTCAGACAAAAAGTCACTGAGAGAATTTGTGACCAAAAGACCAGCTCTGCAAGAAATACTAAAGGGAGCACTAGAGTGACATACAAAAAGACAGAAGAGAGAGGTATGGAGAAGAGTGTAGAAAGAAGGAAAATCAGACATGATATATATAATACAAAAGCCAAAATGGTAGAGGAAAATATTATCCAAACAGTAATAACACTAAATGTCAATGGACTGAATTCCCCAATCAAAAGACATAGACTGGCAGAATGGATTAAAAAACAGGATCCTTCTATATACTGTCTACAGGAAACACATCTTAGACCCAAAGATAAACATAGGTTGAAAGTGAAAGGTTGGGAAAAGATATTTCATGCAAATAGCAACCAGAAAAGAGCAGGAGTGGCTATACTAATATCCAACAAATTAGACTTCAAATGTAAAACAGTTAAAAGAGACAAAGAAGGACACTATATACTAATAAAAGGAACAATTAAAGAAGACATAACAATCATAAATATTTATGCACCGAACCAGAATGCCCCAAAATACGTGAGGAATACACTGCAAACACTGAAAAGGGAAATAGACTCATATACCATAATAGTTGGAGACTTCAATTCACCACTCTCATCAATGGACAGAACATCTAGACAGAGGATCAATAAAGAAATAGAGAATCTGAATATTACTATAAATGAGCTAGACTTAATAGACATTTATAGGACATTACATCCCACAACAGCAGAATACACTTTTTTCTCAAGTGCTCATGGATCATTCTCAAAGATAGACCATATGCTGGGTCACAAAGCAAGTCTTAACAAATTTAAAAAGATGTAAAACATACAAAACACTTTCTCGGATCATAAAGGAATGAAGTTGGAAATCAATAATACGCGGAGTGCCAGAAAATTCACAAATACGTGGAGGCTCAAGAACACACTCCTAAACAACGAGTGGGTCAAAGAAGAAATTGCTAGAGAAATTAGTAAATACCTTGAGGCGAATGAAAATGAAAACACAACATATCAAAACTTATGGGACACAGTAAAGGCAGTGCTAAGAGGGAAATTTATTGCTCTAAATGGCTATATCAGAAAAGAAGAAAAGGCAAAAATTCAGGAATTAACTATCCATTTGGAAGAACTGGAGAAAGAACAGCAAGCTAATCCCAAAGCAAGCAAAAGGAAAGAAATAACAAAGATTAGAGCAGAAATAAATGAAATTGAAAACATGAAAACAATAGAGAAAATCAATAAGGCCAGAAGTTGGTTCTATGAGAAAATCAATAAGATTGATGGGCCCTTAGCAAGATTGACAAAAAGAAGAAGAGAGAGGATGCAAATAAATAAGATCAGAAATGGAAGAGGAGACATAACTACTGATCTCACAGAAATAAAGGAGGTAATAACAGGATACTATGAACAATTTTACGCTAATAAATACAACAATTTAGAGGAAATGGACGGGTTCCTGGAAAGACATGAACAACCAACTTTGACTCAAGAAGACATAGATGACCTCAACAAACCAATAACAAGTAGGGAAATTGAATCAGTCATTCAAAAGTCTTCCTAAAAAGAAAAGACCAGGACCTGACGGCTTCACATGTGAATTCTGTCAAACATTCCAGAAAGAATTAGTACCAACTCTCCTCAAACTCTTCAAAAAAATTGAAGTGGAGGGAAAACTACCTAATTCATTCTATGAAGCCAACATCACCCTCATACCAAAACCAGGCAAAGATATTACAAGAAAAGAAAACTACAGGCCAATCTCTCTAATGAATATAGATGCAAAAATCCTCAATAAAATTCTAGCAAATCGTATCCAACAACACATTAAAAGAATTATTCATCATGACCAAGTAGGATTCATCCCAGGTATGCAAGGATGGTTCAACATAAGAAAATCAATTAATGTAATACACCACATCAACAAATCAAAGCAGAAAAATCACATGATCATCTCAATTGATGCAGAGAAGGCATTTCACAAGATTCAACATCCTTTCCTGTTGAAAACACTTCAAAGGATAGGAATACAAGGGAACTTCCTTAAAATGATAGAGGGAATATATGAAAAACCCACAGCTAATATCATCCTCAATGGGGAAAAATTGAAAACTTTCCCCCTAAGATCAGGAACAATACAAGAATGTCCACTATCACCACTATTATTCAACACTGTGTTGGAGGATCTAGCCAGAGCAATTAGACAAGAAAAAGAAATACAAGGCATCAAAATTGGAAAGGAAGAAGTAAAACTATCACTGTTTGCAGACGATATGATACTATACATCGAAAACCCGGAAAAATCCACAACAAAACTACTAGAGCTAATAAATGAGTACAGCAAAGTAGCAGGTTACAAGATCAACATTCAAAAATCTGTAGCATTTCTATACACTAGCAATGAACAAGCGGAGGGGGAAATCAAGAAACGAATCCCATTTACAATTGCAACTAAAAGAATAAAATACCTAGGAATAAATTTAACTAAAGAGACAAAAAACTTATATAAAGAAAACTTCAAAAAACTGCTAAAAGAAATCACAGAAGACCTAAATAGATGGAAGGGCATACCGTGTTCATGGATTGGAAGACTAAATATAGTTAAGATGTCAATCCTACCTAAATTGATTTACAGATTCAATGCAATACCAATCAAAATCCCAACAACTTATTTTTCAGAAATAGAAAAACCAATAAGCAAATTTATCTGGAAGGGCAGGGTGCCCCGAATTGCTAAAAACATCTTGAGGAAAAAAAACGAAGCTGGAGGTCTAGCGATGCCGGACTTTAAGGCATATTATGAAGCCACAGTGGTCAAAACAGCATGGTATTGGCATAAAGATAGATTTATCAACCAATGGAATCAAATAGAGTGCTCAGATATAGACCCTCTCATCTATGGACATTTGATCTTTGATAAGGCAGTCAAGCCAACTCACCTGGGACAGAACAGTCTCTTCAATAAATGGTGCCTAGAGAACTGGCTATCCATATGCAAAAGAATGAAAGAAGACCCATATCTCACACCCTACACAAAAGTTAACTCAAAATGGATCAAAGATCTAAACATTAGGTCTAAGACCATAACACAATTAGAGGAAAATATAGGGAGATATCTTATGAATCTTACAATTGGAGGCGGTTTTATGGACCTTACACCTAAAGCAAGAGCACTGAAGAAGGAAATAAATAAATGGGAACTCCTCAAAATTAAACACTTTTGTGCATCAAAGAACTTCATCAAGAAAGTAGAAAGACAGCCTACACAATGGGAATCAATATTTGGAAATGACATATCAGATAAAGGTCTAGTATCCAGAATTTATAATGAGATTGTTCAACTCAACAACAAAAAGACAGCCAACCCAATTACAAAATGGGAAAAAGACTTGAATAGGCACCTCTCAGAGGAGGAAATACAAATGGCCAAAAGGCACATGAAGAGATGCTCAATGTCCCTGGCCATTAGAGAAATGCAAATCAAAACCACAATGAGATATCATCTCATACCCACCAGAATGGCCATTATCAACAAAACAGAAAATGACAAGTGCTGGAGAGGATGCGGTGAAAGAGGCACACTTATTCACTGTTGGTGGGAATGTCAAATGGTGCAACCGCTGTGGAAGGCAGTTTGGCGGTTCCTCAAAAAGCTGAATATAGAATTGCCATACGACCCAGCAATACCATTGCTGGGAATCTACTCAAAGGAATTAAGGGCAAAAACTCAAACGGACATTTGCACACCAATGTTTATAGCAGCATTATTTACAATTGCAAAGAGATGGAAACAGCCAAAATGTCCATCAAGAGACGAGTGGCTAAACAAACTGTGGTATATACATACGATGGAATATTATGCAGCTTTAAGGCAGGATTAACTTATGAAGCATGTAATAACATGGATGGACCTAGAGAACATTATGCTGAGTGAGTCTAGCCAAAAAATAAAGACAAATACTGTATGGTCCCAATGATGTGAATCGACACTCGAGAATAAACTTGGAATATGTCATTGGTAACAGAGTCAGCAGGAGTTAGAAACAGGGTAAGATAATGGGTAATTGGAGCTGATGGGATACAGACTGTGCAATAGGACTAGATACAAAAACTCAAAAATGGACAGCACAGTAATACCTAATTGTAAAGTAATCATGTTAAAATACTGAATGAAGCTGCATCGGAGCTATAGGTTTTTGTTTTGTTTTGTTTTGTTCTTACTATTATTACTTTTATTTTTTTTTTCTCTATATTAACATTCTATATCTTTTTCGGTTATATTGCTAGTTCTTCTAAACCAATGCAAATGTACTAAGAAACGATGACCATGCACCTATGTGATGATGTTAAGAATTACTGATTGCATATGTATAATGGTATGATTTCTAAAAAAAAAAAAAAATGGTCAGCACACTACTACCTAATTGTAATGTAAGTATGTTAAAACACTGAATGAAGCTGCATCTGAGCTGTAGTTTTTTTTCTTATATATTTTTGTACTTTTTATTTTTATTTCCTCTCTATATTATCATTTTATTTCTTTTTCTGTTGTCTTGCTATTTCTTTCTCTAAATCGATGTATATGTACTAAGAAATGATGACCATACACCTATGTGATGATATTAAGAATTACTGATTGCATATGTAGAATGGAATGATTTCTAAATGTTGTGTTGGTTAATTTTTTTTAATTAATAAAAAAAAATTTGCTGATTCTTAAAAAAAAAAAAAGAATAACATAGCCACGAGAAGCAGAGTCCATCAGCCAGTGACCTTTGAAATGAAGAAGGAAAACACCTCCCCGGGAGCTTCATGAAAGGAAGCCAGGAGAGAAAGCTAGCAGATGACACCGTGTTCGCCACATGCCTTTGCAGATGAAAGAGAAACCCTGACTCTGTTCGCCATGTGCCTTCTCACTTGAGAGAGAGAGAAACCCTGAAATTCATCGGCTTTCTTGAACCAAGTTATCTTTTCCTGAATGTCTTAGATTGGACATTTCTATAGACTTGTTTTAGTTGGGACATTTTCTTGGCCTTAGAACTGTAAACTAGCAACTTATTAAATTCCCCTTTTAAAAGCCATTCCATTTCTGGTATATTGCATTCCAGCAGCTAGCAAACTAGAACACTATCTTTAGCGTGGTGATTCATGAATTACTGTTTTCATTATTGACATCCTTTATAACCCCAGGTCTGTGTTTTCAAGTACTACCTAGAAATTTTCATCTGGCATCGTTAGGAAGACTGAAAGGAAGCATTATATTCCCCTGGCACCCTTGCTTCTCTTTCTGCAATTCTTATTTTGGTAATCATTGCAGCTTCCCAGTTGCCAAAAGCTAGAAACCTCAAAATTGTCTTTGACTCTGTGTTGTTCTGCATATTTCCCCTCAACCAAACTTAATTATCACAAAGACCTGTTGAATCTTTCTCTGCTGTAACTGCTTCATTTAATTTTATACTTTATTATAGTTCAGGCCCCATAAACTTTGTCTTTGTTAAAACTTCCTCTGGTTTTCAATGTTTGTCCACCACAACCTTACAAAATGATGTTTCAGTTTGCTAGTGCTGTTGGAATGAAGATACCAGAAATGGATTGGCTTTTACAAAGGAACTTTACTAGGTTACAAACTTACATTTCTAAGGCTGTGAAAAAAGAAGTCTAAATTATGGCATTCAGAGAAGGATACCTTGATTTTGAAGAAATGCCACCGACATCTGGAACTCCTCTGCCAGCTAGGAAGACACATGCCTGGTATCTGCTGGTCCTTGTGCCTGGTTTATTGCTTTCAGTTTCTGATTCCAGTGGCTTTCTCTCTAAGAATCTGTTGGTCCTCACTTACCTTCTCCAGGGCAAATTCTGGATTTCATCTCTTAGTTTAACATCTTTGTCTTGGTTTCATCTCTTTGCTCTGTCAGCTCTGAGCTCTATGTCTCTGCCTTTTATTCTCTTCATATAACCCAGTAAAAAGATTAAGACCCACCTGGAATTGGGTTGGTCATATCTCCATGGAAACAACCTAAACAGGAGGTTTAGTTCTGCACCCACAAGATTGGATTAGAAGAACATGTCTTTTCTGGGGTATACAACACTTTCAAACCAGCACATTGTACCCTGTGAACCCCCAAAAGACATGTCCTTTTGATATGTAAAATACATTAATTCCATCAGAATATCATAAATTCTTAAACCATTTAAGTTGCAATATAAATCAATACAAAGTCAGTAACAGTACAAAAATCTCATCAAAGTCAATTATAGGTATGGTCTCTTCTAAGGCAAAAATTCTCCTCTAGCTTTGGACCTGTGAAACTCAGAACAAGTTCTCTGCTGCCAGTATACAAAGGAGAGGCAGTCATAGGATGAACATTCCCTTTGCCATGGGAAAAAATTGGAAGGAACAAAGGTGTCAAAGGTCCCAAACAGTTCTCAAAACCTGCAGGGCAACCTCAATTAGATTTCAAAGTCTGAGAATCATTTATCCTTGGCGCTTGAGAGAACAGCAGTCACACTCTCTCCAAGGGCTTATGCAGTGGCCTTGCTTTCTTCCAACACTGGAGTGAGGATTGCAGTATTGAGGAAACCACCTTGTTCTTGGTGGCACCCAGATCTCTGGGGCACACACTCAACCCTTTCAGAACAGTAGGGTGGTGGCCAGGTTCTCCCCAATCCCCAGGGAATGTGCTTTACTCCTTTGATGCCTGAGGCAGCAAAGCTCCTGAACATTGAGGTGGAAATTCTGCTCTCTGCCTATGGGGCAAACTCACCCTTTCCACATGCCTAAGTGGATCCACTTTCCTGGGCCTGAGATTTCCTGGCTTCAGACCTTAGCTTCCATGGTTTTGCATTTGAAATCATTTTTTCTTTCAAGTTATCCCTTTTCTGTCCCTTTTAGTCCAGACTGGTGGTGTTTCCATTTATACAGATCCTATTGTTACCAGATTTTAGTTTCCAGGTTCTTGCTTATGCCATGAAAAAGAATTCAATGGCAGAGTGCAAACAGTAAACCAGCAAAGGACTTATTGCTCAGAGAACCAAGGACAGAGAGAGTGGGAGAGAGCAAGAGAGTGAGAGAGAGGGAGTTGCTTGAGGACATAGGAGGGGATAGCAATGAGCCAAGTGAGAAGAAAAAAGTGAATGCATGCAGCCAAGAGTGTTTCTTGGCTAGCTTGGTAAAAGGATATTACCAGGGTTGTGCCAGCACCAGACCTGAACCCCTATTCAAATTTAGAGTTTCACTGCCAGAAGGAATTCAAGGATGAGAAAATACAGTGAAGGAAAACAGGAAGATTTATTAAAGTGAAAGTACACATTAAAGGATTTTACATGGGTGTGCTTGAGAGGGAGTTACATACTGAGGAAGGTAGGTTTGGCTAATTTTATATGGTCTTTAGCCTACAGTAATTGTTTTTATATTTACTCCTTGACTGTTGGGGTTCTTGGGGTTGTGTGCTCATGGTCTTCTTGTTGTGCACCGATTACATTGTTTCAAAGAGTTGTTGGCCCTGAAAGATTAGTTGTGCAAATTTTGCAGCCTTGGGCTTGTGGTGAAATTATTTTCTGGCTTCTGCAGCTTTGGTGGTGAAAGTATTAACTCTTTCATATCTGGATGGAAGACTGGTGACCATAGCTCACATGTCCTATTCTAATCTGCCTCATTGTAACAGTCTTGTTGGTTTTCCATGCAGTATACAGGGATTACAACCATCAGCCAATAAGACTTTCCACAAATCCTTTCTGGATAACTGCATTTACAATCATGGCTTTTTCTGAAGTGGCCGACAGGTTCCATAGTTGGTTAAATCCTCATATGGGGCACTATTCTCTGGGGTCTCATTTTCTGGAAGCCCAGAGTTTTCCAGACTATCAATTTCTGGTTTCTTTGTAACCAAGAATTCAGTTCTCAGCTTATCCCTTTCCTGTCATATTTCACTATAAACTGCAAGGAAAAAGCAGGCTCCTTTTCTCATTTAGTTTAGAAATTTCTTCAGTTAGATATTCTTCTAGTTTACAAGCTGCTGTAATGAAATTTACCAGAAACAGAATAGTTTTTTCTAAAAAAGGAATTTATTAAGTTGTACATTTAGAGTTCTAAGCTCATAAAAAGGCTATAAAAATGTCTGATCTAAGGCATCCAGGGAAAGATACCTTGGTTCAAGAAGGCCAATGATGTTCAAGGTTTCTCTCTCAATTGGGAAAGCACATAGCAATCATGGTGACATCTGCTAGCTTTCTCTCCAGGCTTCTTTTATGAAACTTCCCCAGGGACATTTTCCTTTTCATCTCCAAAGGTCTCTGATTGCATAGACTCTAAAGTTTTTTTCCAAAATGGTTCCCTCTTAAAGACCTCCAGTAAGCAACCCCACCTTGAATGAGTGGCAGCACATCTCCATTGAATCCATCTAATCAAAAGTTACCACCCACAACTGGGTGGGTCATATCTCAATGGAAACAGTCAATAAGTTCCCACCCAACAATATTGAATGAGGATTAAAGAACTTGGTTTTTCTGGGGTACACAGCAGATTCAAACTACCATAGATATCAAATCTCATCACCTTCAAATTATACCTTCCATCCAACACCAGGGCCCTCTTTTACAAAATTCTCTGTCACTTTAAAACAAGGATTGCCTTTCTTCCAGTTTGCAATAACACATTCATCATTTCTAAGGCCTTATTAGAAAAACTTTTAGCATTCCTATTTCTACAAACTGTTTCTTCAAAGAATTCTAGGCCTTTCCTTTTATGCTTCTTATGTTTATTCCAGAATCTTCCTCTTATCCATTTAAAAAGTCATTCCAGTATGTTTGGTATTTGCCAACTAAGAATTACCCCACTTCTCTGGTACCAAATCTGTTTTGGTTTGCTAATGTTGCTGGAATGCAATATATCAGAAATGGATTGACTTTTACAAAGGAGGTTTATTAGGTTACAAATTTACATTTCTAAGGCCATGAAAATGTCCAAATTAAGGCATCCAGAGAAGGATACCTTGACTTTGAAGAAAGGCTGCTTACATTTGGAACACCTTTGTCAGCTGGGAAGTCACATGGCTGGCATCTGCTATCCTTGCTCCTGATTTGTTTTTTTTAAGCTTCTGATTCAAGTGGCTTTCTCTCTAAGCATCTGTGGGTCCTCACATAGCTTCTCCAGGGAAAATTCTGGATTTCACTCTTAGCTTAGCATTTCCAGACATCTGTGTCTTGGTTTAATCTCTCTGCTCTCTGTGTTGACTCTGAGCTCTCTCTATGTTTTCTACTTTATATTCTCTTCATGGAGGACCCCAATAAAAGGATTAAGACTCACCTTGAATTGGGTGGGTCATATCTCCATCAAAATAACCTAAACAAGACATCCCACCCACAATCTGCACCCACAAGATTGTATTACAAGAGCATGGCTTTTCTGTGGTATATAACAGTTTCAAACTAGTACATATGACTCCCTGTTTTTCTCCCACCCCTCAGACACATTATGCACTAAGCTATCTATTTGGTTGACACTATTTCAGAGGCTCCCTGGCTTCATTCATTTATTCATTAATTCAATAATTCAACTGTATTAGTTAGGGTTCTCTAGAGAAACAGAACCAACAGGAAATATTCATAAATATAAAATTTATTAAAATGTCTCATATAACCATGGGAAAGTAGAGTCCAAAATCTGTAGAACAGGCTGTGAAGTTGACAATTCTGATGGAGGTTCTGGACAAACTCCACAGGAGAGGCTCACTGGCCAAAGCAGGAAGAGAACATGTCTCTTCTGAATCCTCCTTAAAAGGCTTCCAGTGATTAGATTAAGCATCACTCATTAAAGAAGATACTCCCCTTGGCTGAGCTGTGGATTTAGCTGACATGATCATGATTTAACTCTATGAAATGTCCTCATAGCAAAAGAGAGGCCAGCACTTGCCCAACTAGACAAATGGGTACCACCACCTAGCCAAGTTGACACATGAACCTGACCATGATATTCAACAAATATGTTTTGAGCAGCTGCTATATTCTCAATAGAAAATCTATGTTCTAGAAACTTAGCATTGTACAAATACTCTTAAGTCATGGAGCTTAGATTCTGATGAAAAAACATGCAAAAAAAATAATTAATTATATATCACAATTATATCTGAGCACACACCCATATGTGTACCAGATATAATAAATGTTATGGAGAAAAATAAAGATGTATTTTTTGAGGAGATATGCCTCATTGCTGAAATCATATTTGAGAACAGAGTCTGAGAGTTTAAGTGAATAAGTCACATGGTGTGCTAGTTTGAAACTATTATATACCCCAGAAAAGCCATGTTTTAATTCTGATCCAATCCTGTGGGGGCAGCCACTTCTTTTAATCTTGATTCAATATTATAGGACAGAAACTTTTGATTAGATTATCTTCACAGAGATGTGGCATGCCCAATTCTGGGTATGGCTTTTTAATTAGATGAAGATGTGATCTCACTCATTCAAGGTGGGTCTTGATTAGTTTACTGGAGTCCTTTAAAAGAGGAAACATTTTGGAGAAAGCTCAGAGCTGATACAGACACTTGGATAACAGTTGCTGACAGAGCTGATATGTGACCCAGACATTTGGAGATGCAGGATACAGCAGACATCGCCATGTACTTTCTCATGAGATGCTAAGCAAGCCAGAACTGGAGAGAGCCAAGGGAAGCCAGAAAATAAAAGCCAGTCCCAGAGAAGCAAGGTGAGGAACCCCCACAGGAACAGAGACTGAAAGCAACAGAGCCCAGGAGCAAGGGACCAGCAGAAGCCAGCCACATGTCTTCCCAGCTGACAGAAGTGTTCCAGATGGCATCAGCCTTTCTTAAGTGAAGGTAATCTCTTGTTGGTGCCTTAATTTGGACATTTTATTGGCCTTAGAACTGTAAACTTATGACTTATTAAAATCCCTTTATAAAAACCATTCCATTTCTGGTATATTGCATTCTGGCAGCTTAGCAAACTAATACACTGGTATGGAGAAAGGAGCATTTTGAACATTGGGAAGAACAAATGCCAAAATCCTGAGGAAAGAATGGTGAGTTGTGAGAGATTATGGTACCTTGGGCAAAAGTAATGATGCACAGGTCCATGAAGAGAGTGGATTTTAGGTAGATTTTTAAAGTGGAGCCAACAGGAATTGCTTGTGGCTTGGATATTGGTGTTAAAGGGAGAGGAGGTCAAGGATGACTCCAGGTTTCTGTCTTGGAGCAATCAGATGGATTAATGGAGATGGGGACATAGTGAGAGATACAGCCCTTAATGGAAAGGATGGAAGCCCAGATAGGACATAATGACCCTCACTCCTTTCAGTCATCCAAGTAAAATTGTCAAGTTCACATTTGGACATATAAGTCTGGAATTCAAGGAATGGGCAGGGAGGATGGCGAGTGGCTTAAGGTGTTAAAGCAAAGTGAAGTCAGAATTGTAAGGCAAAATCTCAAATTGACTGTTTTAATTATAAATAGTTATTTTTGGTTTGTTTCTTCCAGAGCTAATATTGTAGTTTGCTAGCTGCTGGAATGCAACACACCAGAGACAGATTGGCTTTTAATGAAAGGGGGTTTATTTCGTTAGTTCTTCAGAGGAAAGGCAGCTAACTTTCAACTGAGGTTCTTTCTTACATGGGAAGGCACAGGGTGATCTCTGCTGGCCTTCTCTCTAGGCCTCTGAGCTCCAACAATTTTCCCTGGGTGATTTCTTTCTGCATCTCCAGTGGCCTGGGCTGAGCTGCGAGTGCTAAGATGAGGTATGCTGAGATGCTTGGACTGCGTTACGTTAAGCACACATTTAAGCACCAGCCAATTAAATCAAACATCACTCATTGCAGCAGGCATACCTCCTAGCTGACTGCGGATGTAATCAGCAACAGATGAGGTTCACACGCCATTGGCTTATGTCCACAGCAATAGATCTAGGCACCTTCACCTGGCCAAGTCGACAACTGAATCTAACTACCACAGCTAATAAACTTGAGTACTGAAGACTGTCTAATTCATGTTTGCATGTATTCAAAACCAAAAACACACGGCCTTGCAATTAGTAAGAGTAAATATGTTTAATTGAATGATTTTACATTTGTAATATAATTGTATCGAGAAAGGTCAAGTCGTATAGGGATTGAGATATGATTTTTTCCAGAATTCAATAAAGCCTAATTAATATAATTTTAATGTAACTCTAGAAAGTGAGAAAATTTATTACACATGTAACTTTTATTGGGACCTTAGAAAGGAAGAAAAGCTAGAAGTAGAAACTGAAAGAATATTCAAGGGTAAAGTAAATGTCTTTATATACTATATATAGGAAAAATGGTTAAAGGATTCTCGATGGATGCTTCTGTTTTCCTCTTCACCTATATTTAACTGTTGTTTCTATAATAATGATGAGGAATTATAGATTGTTCTAGTTTGCTAGCTGCTGGAATGCAATATACCAGAAACAGAATGGCTTTTTAAAAGGGGAATTTAATAAGTTGCTAGTTTACAGTTCTATGGCTGAGAAAATGTTCCAATTAAAACAAGTCTATAGAAATGTACAATCTAAGGCACCCAGGGAAAGATACCTTGGTTCAAGAAGGCTGATGAAGTTCAGGGTTTCTCTCTCAAGTGGAAGGGCACATGGTGAACACAGTCTGAATTTCTCTCTCATCTGGAAGGGCACATGCTGTACATGGCATCATCTGCTAGCTTCTTCTCCCGGCTTCCTGTTTCATGAAGATCCCCGGGAGGCATTTCCTTCTTCATCTCCAAGAGTCACTGGCTGGTGGACTCTGCTTCTCATGGCTATGTCGTTCTTTTCTGCTCTCTCTGAATCTCTCTCATTCTCTAAAATGCTTCTTCTTTCATAGGACTTCAAAAACTAATCAAGACCCACCTGAATGGGTGGAGACATGTTGTTACCTAATCCAGTTTAACATCCACTCTTGATTAAGTCACATCTCCAGGGAGATGATCTAATTACAGTTTCAAACATACAGTACTGAAAGGGGATTAGAAGAAATGGCTGCCTTTACAAAATGGGATTAGGATTAAAACATGGTTTTTCTAGGGTACATGCATCATTTCAAACCAGCACATAGATCTTTAGAGATTAACAAGAATTTAGGGAACATTTATTCAGTCCTCTAATTTTACAAATGAGGAAACTAAATCCCAGGGCAGGAAAGTGACTAGCCCAATGATTACACCTCTCCAGGCAATTATTTAAGGGTAGCCAGTGCCACTTCAACCCCAGTGACCATCTAGAATTTCCCATCACTCTAAGTAGCCTTGCAACTTGAAAATTCTAAGTCAATTTAAAGGATTTGTTAACTGGAAAGTACTACTTCAACAGCCCTGATGAGTTCAGCAAGGTTGCAGAATACAAGATCAATATCCAAAAATTGATTGCATTTCTATACGTTAGTAATTAACGTTTAAAAATAAAGTTAGGAAAATATCTTGATGTATAATAGCATCAAAAATAATAAAATGGATAGATTAAATTCAATTAAAAAAGTGCAAAGGAGAGACATCCCATGCTCATGGATCAGAAGAATTAATACAATATCACTAAATTTCTCTACTGATTCAGTATGATCCTTACCAAATTCCCAATGGAATATTTGCCAAAATTGGCTAGCTGAGCTTAAAATTCATATGGAAACTTAAGGGATCGAGAATATCCAAAACAATATTGAAAAAGAAAACCAAAGTTGACAGACTCACTTCCCAATTTCTAAACTTACTACAAAGCCATAGTGATAGAGACAGTGTGGTACTGCCATTCCAGTATACATGTAGGGCAACAGAATAGAATTGAGAGTACAGAAATAAACCTTAACATTTGTGGTCAAATGATTCTTAATAAGAGTGCTGAGAAAAATAAAGGGAGATCAAATAGTGTTTTCTTCATATGGTTCTTGTATAACTGGATATCTACATGCAAAAGAATGACTGTGGACCTAAATGTAGGAGCTAAAATTATACAGTTTTTAGAAGGAAAATGGTACCAATCTTTGTGGCTTTGAATTAAATGATGGCTTCTTAATTATTACACCAAAGGCATTAGCCACAAAAGAAAAAACAAACTAGACATCACCAAAAATAAATTTAACTAACATCACTGAATTATATATTTGAAAGTGGTTAAAAGGGAAAATTTAGGTAATATATCTTGCTAAGATTTTGAATGGGATTGTGTTTCATCTATAGATTAAGATTTGGAGAAATGCCATCCCAACAATATCAAATCTCCCAACCTGTGAATTTGGAATATCTCTCCATTTATATCTTAATTGATTTCCTTCATCACTGTTTTGTAGTTTTGCATATAGAGGTCATATACATATTTGGTAGATTTACACCTATCAATATCATTTTTGGGGTGTTATTATAAGTGATATTGTGCTTTAAATGTAAATTTTCAGTTTTTATTCCTGGTATATAGGAAAGTAATTAGGTTTGTGTATCGACCTTGTATCCTGTGTCAATCTTAGGGGGGAATATTAGCTTTCTGTTGTTGTTGTGACAAATTGCCACAAACTTAGTGACTTAAAAGCAACAACTAAAATGTATTACTTCATGGTTCTGAAGCCAGAAATTAGTTTGACATGGCCAAAATCATTGTGTCAGCAGGACTGTGACCCTTCCAGAGGCAATTTACTGTGCCTGCTTATTAATTACAGGAGTTTTTTTGTTAGATTCTTTAAGGCTTCTACATAGAAAATTATGCTACATATGAAAAAGACTATTTTATTTTTTCCCCTCTAATCTGTACACCTTTTATATCTTTTTTTTTTTTTTATCTTATTACCCTAACTAGAACAGTACGTGTGATACCGAATATGAGTGAAGAGAGCGGGCATCCTTGCCATGTTCCCAATCTTAGGGAGAATATTAGCTTTCTGTTGTTGTTGTGACAAATTGCCACAAACTTAGTGACTTCAAACAACAATTAAAATGTATTTCCTCATGATTCTGAGGCCAGAAATCAGTTTCACTTGGCCTAAATCATTGTAGCAGGACTGTGCTCCTTCTATTTAGAGGCAATAGGGGGACAATGTTCCTTGTATCTTTCAGATTCTGGTGGCTATGAGAAGTCCTTGGATTGTGGCTGCATCTCTCCCGTCTCTGCTTCTGTGGTCCTATTGCCTTCTTCTCTTCTGTCTGTATCAGATATCCACCTTCAGCTCTTTCTTATAAAGACACTTGTGATTGCATTTATAACCCACCTGGATAATCCAGAATACTCTCCTCACCTCAATGCCTTAACTAATTGCATCTTTTTATATAAAATACAATTCACAAGTTCTAAGAATTAGGGCCTGATATCTTTGAGGCCACTATTCTGCCTACTATAACACCTTCATACAATTTTTAAATGGTTTCTCTAGATTTTACAGTATACATTTTAGACTAACCTAGGTCCACTTTTAAATGCCATTATATGGCTTCACATGCAGTGCAGACAGTTTCTAACAGGATTCCCAGTTCCTCCCAATCATGCCTTGTGACATAGTTGTCGTCTAATTTATCCATATTCCATAATCATTTAATACATTGCTACTATTATTAATTTAAGCTCACAGTTATTTTTTGATAATTTATGAATAAAAAATAAAAAGAAAATATGTTACCTTCATTTATTTCTTCACTGATATTATTTTTTTCTTTATGTAGATCCAAGTTTCTGACCTATATCATTTTGTTTTTGCTGAAGAAATTACTTTAACATTTATTCTAGGGCATGTCTTATGATGATGAATTCTTTCAGTTTTGTCTGAAAATTTCTCCTTTACTTTTGAAGGATTTCACTGGAAATGGAATTCTAGATTGGTGCTTGTTTGTTTTCTTTCAGCACTTTATATCATCCACTCTTTTCTTGTTCTCATGGTTTCTAATCAGAAGTCCATTATATTTCTTATCTTTGTTCTTCTTTAGGAAAAGTTTTGTTTCTCTAGCTTTTTTTTTTCAAAATTTTCTCCATGTCTTTGGCTTTCTGAAGGTTGACTATGATCAACCTAGGTATAGACATATTGGGGTTTATCATGGGTGGTGTTAAGTGAACTTCCTGGATTTTAGGTTTGTTGTGTGTCATTAATTTTGGAAAGTACTCAGCCATTATTATGTCAAATATTTCTTCTGCTGAGTTTTCTCTTTCTCTGGCATTCTAAATATGTTACTCCTTTTGAAATTGGCATTCCAATTACCTGTACATTACTTCTTTTAAAATTGTCCTACAATTCATGGATGTTCTTTTCCTTTTCTCTGTTTGCATTTTAGTTAGAGAATTCTATATTGACTCATCATCCACATTCACTGATTGCTCTCTCATCCTGTCCACCCAGCTGATGAGCCCATCAAAGACATTCTTGACTTCTTTACCAGGAATTTTTGGTTTCCAATATTTTCTTTTGATTCTTCTTTGAATTTCCATCTGTTTGCTTACATTCCCGCCTGTTCTTGCATGTTGCCTACTTTTTCTATTAGAGGCCTTAACACATTAATCATAGTAATTTTAAATTTCCTTTCTGGTAATCCTAATATCTGCATCATATTTGCATTGGGTCTGATGATGGCTTTGTCTTTTCATACTGTGTTTTTTTCTTGCCTTTGACTTCCTTCTAGTTTCCATGTTGTATTGGATAAATAGGAACTGAGATAAGTATTTAATGTAAACATTTGTTAATCTGACTAGTACTTGGACTTTATTTATTGTTTGCTCTAGGTATAGTTGCCAGAAGTATCCTTGTTTTTGTCTCCCCCTCATGACTTCAGGCTTCCCTAAGGACTCCACTTCAAAGAGATTCTGTGTCTTTTAGACATAATTCATTGTTGCTGCACTGAAACCCTATTGGTGTTTTGGTCAGATATGTGGGAGACAACGTGTCATATAATCTTCCAGTTAAATCTCAATTGTTTGATATGCCCATGTCTAGAGGTTGTGACGTTCACAAATGTTTCTCCAGTGGTATAGTTTTCCTCTATTCCCTTCCCTAGATGAATACTCTCAGTTTCCTTGAAGCTCTGACCCTTGTTGGTTTTTTCCCCCCAAGTGAATACGGAAGTCTAGGTAAGGATGAGTGAGAGGCATGTTTTTCTCTGAGCTGGGGTATGGTTCTGGCAAATTCTTTTCTCCTGGAAAGTAGTTTTTGTTATGGAGAAATCTTTAGGCCTATTTCACATTGATTTCTCCTCCTCTTCCATTCCCAGCATCAGAAGATCTTTTTTGACTTTTCAGAACTTGGGGTTTCCTGGAATTAAAACTTCCCTCACCAAGAATACAATTTGAAAGAGATTCTCATCCTCATGGTAGTCCACATTCAGCCTCTAGCAATTTTTCAAAATTATCGTCTTAATGTTCCTACAAGTTTATGGCTCCAGCAGATTCTATCCCAAGTAAGCATATCTCAGATGTGGCTCTTTGTATATATCTCTTTAAATTTTGGGGTGATGATTTGCTCTGAAACCTCAGTTTTCTGTTGAGTCCAAGAAAAGTCATTTGTTTTCAGTTGTCTTGTTTTTCCTTATTGTGAGGATGGAAATGATGACTTTTACATGTACTTTACATGTCAGAGTTGAAACCAGATGTCTCTACTTCTTTGCTTTTTATATTTAAGAATTATCTTGTTAATGTCTATGAAAAATACTGTTGGGATTTGGTTGAGATTTTGCTGAATTTGTCAATCAGTCAAATCCATGAATATAGTACATCTCTTGTTATATAAATCTTTAAAAATGCTCTCAACAATATTTTGTAGATTTAGGTTATAAGTCTTATATATATTTCTTTGATTTTATTACTGATTTTTTTAAACAAACCAACAAGCAAACAAAAACAAAAAAAACCCTATAGCTCAGATGCAGCTTCATTCAGTATTTTAACATGATTACTTTACAATTAGGTATTATTGTGCTGTCCATTTTTGAGTTTTTGTATCTAGTCCTGTTGCACAATCTGTATCCCTTCAGCTTCAATTACCCATTGTCTTACCCTGTTTCTAACTCCTGCTGAACTCTGTTACCAATGACATATTTCAAGTTTATTCTCGAATGTCCGTTCACAACAGTGGGACCATACAGTATTTGTCCTTTAGTTTTTGGCTGGATTCACTCAGCATAATATTCTCTAGGTCCATCCATGTTATTACATGGTTCACAAGTTTATCTTGTCTTAAAGCTGCATAATATTCCATCGTATGTATATACCACAGTTTGTTTAGCCACTCTTCTGTTGATGGAGATTTTGGCTGTTTCCATCTCTTTGCAATTGTAAATAACGCTGCTATAAACATTGGTGTGCAAATGTCCGTTTGTGTCTTTGCCCTTAAGTCCTTTGAGTAGATACCTAGCAATGGCGTACCGTGTTCATGGATTGGAAGACTAAATATAGTTAAGATGTCAATCCTACCTAAATTGATTTACAGATTCAATGCAATACCAATCAAAATCCCAACAACATATTTTTCAGAAATAGAAAAACCAATAAGCAAATTTATCTGGAAGGGCAGGGTACCCCGAATTGCTAAAAACATCTTGAGGAAAAAAAACGAAGCTGGAGGTCTCGCGCTGCCTGACTTTAAGGCATATTATGAAGCCACAGTGGTCAAAACAGCATGGTATTGGCATAAAGATAGATATATCGACCAATGGAATCGAATAGAGTGCTCAGATATAGACCCTCTCATCTATGGACATTTGATCTTTGATAAGGCAGTCAAGCCAACTCACCTGGGACAGAACAGTCTCTTCAATAAATGGTGCCTAGAGAACTGGATATCCATATGCAAAAGAATGAAAGAAGACCCATCTCTCACACCCTATACAAAAGTTAACTCAAAATGGATCAAAGATCTAAACATTAGGTCTAAGACCATAAAACAGTTAGAGGAAAATGTTGGGAGATATCTTATGGATCTTACAACTGGAGGTGGTTTTATGGACCTTAAACCTAAAGCAAGAACACTGAAGAAGGAAATAAATAAATGGGAGCTTCTCAAAATTAAACACTTTTGTGCATCAGAGAACTTCATCAAGAAAGTAGAAAGACAGCCTACACAATGGGAGACAATATTTGGAAATGACATATCAGATAAAGGTCTAGTATCCAGAATTTATAAAGAGATTATTCAACTCAACAACAAAAAGACAGCCAACCCAATTACAAAATGGGATTTAGAATCTTGAAATTTATTGAGACATGTTACAAGGACCAGCATATTGTCTTTCTTGGGAGAATGTTTCATAAGTACTTGAAAAAACTGTGCTTTCAACACTTAAGAACAGTCTTCTAAAATTGTCAAGAATATAAAATTACCTGACAATTTTATTCAAATCTTTCTCCTTAGTAATTTTTTCCTAATTGTTCTATAATTTAGGGATGGATGTTAAAATCTCCTGCTATGATTATGTATTTTCTGTTTTTTTCCTTTAGGTCTTTCCATTTTCACTTCATGTATTTTGAAGCTCTATTATTAAGTAAATATACTAGATTGTTATGTTTTCTTGATGCCTTGACTCACTTATCTTTATGAAATGCATTCTTGATTTTTTGAAGTACTCCTTAATTTGAAGTTTCCTTTGTTCGATATTAGTATGGCCATAGCAACTTTCTCACACTTACTGATTTCAATCTATCCCTGTTTTTTTTTTTTTCAAATCATGCTTCATGTAAACAATATGTTGTTGGGTCTTGCTTTGTTTATTTTTCCAGTCTGAAAATGTCTGACTTGTAATGGTTAGTTGATTAATCTATTTATGTTTAATGTATTTATTTATATGGTTGAATTTAGGTCCCCCATTATCATTTATTTGTTTTCTATTTGTCCCATCTAGTCTCTGATCTTTCCCTGACTTTTTTTTAGTGAATTGGTTATATTTTAGTATTATATTTTATCTCCTTTATTGAGGTTTTTGCTGTATCTCTTTGTGTGTGTATTGTTAGTGGTTGATCCAAAGATTGCAGTATTTTTATCAATATTATTAATTAATTAATTAATAATATATTAATTATATGTTATTATATAATATTTTATTATATAATATAAACATAATTGATGTTATTAATTAATTATAATAATTAATATAAAATTAAGTTGTAATGCATTATGGCCTATCATAACGCAGTATACTATTTAGTGAATAATGTTAGAACCTGACAGTAGTAAAGTTCCTTTTATCCCCTTCCTATCTTTGTGATTTTTTCATATATTCCACTTCTATCTTTCATAAACCCCACAATTCATTGTTATCATATTTGCTTAAATAGTCAATAACATTTTAAAATTAAAAATATATATACACACACACACACACATATAAAAGTAAAGATAATAAAAATGTCATTTATAATTACCCATATATTTACTCTTTCTAATGCCTTTCATTTCTTTATGTAGATCCTGACTTCCAACTGTTTTCATTTTTCTTTATTCTGAAGACCTTATGTTAGCATTTTTTTAGTGTAGGTCTGGTGGAAGTGAATTATTACAGCTTTTGTTTGTTTAAAAGTGTATTTGCTTTGCTTTTTTTTTTTTCAAGAATTTTTCAGTGGACATAGACTCCTAGATTGGCCATTTTATCTTTCAGTGCTTTAAAAATGTTGTTCTGCTTTCTATTGTCCTCCATTGTTTTGGATAAGAAGACCACATTCTCATCATCGTTCTTCTTTAAGCAATGCCTTCTCCCTCCCCCACCTACTTCAAAGTTTTAAGTCTATCTCTTTATCTTTAGTTTTCAGTTGCTTGACTATGATTTGACTACATGTGTTTTTCTTTCTGTTTTCACTGCTTGGTGTTCTTTAAGTCTCTTCTATCTGTGAGTTGATGTTTCCCATTTATTTTGGAGAACTCTCAGTCATTATCTTTTAACTTTTTCTTCTGCCCCTTTCTCTTTCTCTTCTCCAGAGACTCGATCTACACATAGGTTAAATCCACATATGCTGGATGCTCTGTTTCTTTTTATTTTAACTCTTATTCTTTCTCTACATATCAGCTTAAATAATTTCTATTATATGGCTTCAAGTTCACTGCTCAGTTTTGCTGCTGTATCCAGCCTGCTGTTAAATCCATGGAATGAATTATTAATTTGTGACAGAATATTCTTCATTCTTAATTTCTTCTTTGTACTTTTTATAATTTCCATCTCTCTGCTGAAGTGCTGGATTTATTTAAATATATTAGTCATCTTTTCCACTATGACCTTTAATATTTTTATCACACGGCAACTTTAGGTCTGCTTCTACTGACAGTTTCTTGTCTTGTGCATGGGTCATATTATCTTGCCTCTTCATTTGTCTCATAATTTTTATTGTATGCTGGATATGTCATTTAAAGTACATTAGATACCAAAATAAATGATTTTACCCTCAGAAAAAGGTATATCTTTGTTTCTGTCATGTTTCTAACATGCTGCTTTAATCTAATTTATAATTGATTTTGGTTGGATTTAGCTCACTATTATCTTTAATTGTTGTGAAGGTAGAATCAGAGCTTTTCCTTTAGTAAGTCTTGGGATTTGAGTTCTAAGGAAACCCTGGAAATATCCCTCTGCTTTATAGCCTGGTCAATAGTTTTTCAGAAGTTGGCTAGTTCCTTTTGATCACCAGGCCTATTTCCAACTTTTTGCACTTTAGAAAGTCTCTCTTTGCCCTGATATATGCCTTGAACCTTCAGAGGAGTGCTGAAGTGCCTAGGAGGAATTTCTTTTAGACATCCCCAGACAAAATGCTATTGCATGGCCCTCAGTAAAAGCCTTAAAATGCCTTAAAGGGATTCATTTCACCTTATCTGATCTGCCATGTTAACGCTTCAGCAGTCTATATCTGGCACTTTTGGAAGGCCATGAACTCTGCAGAGGTCTATCTTAGCTCTTCTGCCTTTCCCTAAGCCTTTTAAAAAATATTTTTTTATTTTTACATTAATATTTTGTTTACTCTAGTAGATACATAATGTTATCATTTCAATATGTAATCAATATATATATAATTAAAGAGATATTTTACTTTTTTTGTATTGTCCTCTAATTTTGGTGTGTATTTTTTAAATCTTTCAATTCAATTTTATTGATGTGTTCATACACCATTCAATCCATCCTACTGGCTCACAGAATCATCATATAGTTGTGTATTCATCACCACAATCAATTTTAAGACATTTTCTTTACTCCTAAAAAAGAAATAAAAAGAATACCCCAAATATCCCTTACCCATTATTCCCCTATGATTCTTTTTATTTTTTGTCTTTATTTTATTGCTCACCTACCCATATACAGAACAAAAGGAAGTGTCAGTCACAAGGTTTTTTATAATCACGTCATATAACAAAAGCTATATAGTTATACAATCATTATCAAAGATCATGGCTACTGGATTATAGTTCAACCATTTCAGATAGTTCCTTCTAGCTATTATAATTCACTAGAAACTAAAAAGAAATATCTATATGGACTCAGTAGTCATAATCATTTGTTATTCCTGATTTCTCAGCTATACTTCCTCCCTCACATTTGATCATTCCCTCAATCTTCAAGGATATCTGGGAAATGCCATTTTAACTTCTTTGTGTTGGAAAGGGGTGTTAACATTATGGGGTAGAAGACTAAAACTAGTTGATATCTGGGAGAGAATGGTACCTCTGGATACAGGGCTTATCTGACATTGGAACAATCTGGAGGCCTTAAGTTTCTGAAAAAATTAACTTACTAAGAAAAGCTTTTTGGAGTCTTACATAGAGCCCAGGGTATTCCTTAGGGTTTTTAGGAATACTGTTGGTTGGGATTTGGCATACTTTGGCAATTTTGCAATATCTGGCTGAAGCTTGCATAAGAGTAACCTCCAGAATAACCTATTTACTCTATTGAAATCTCTTAGCCACTGAAACTTTATTTTGTTTCATTTCTTTTCCCCCTTTTGTTCAAGAAGGCATTGTTGATCCCATGGTACCAGCCAGCCTCTTCCCTCATGTTCCATGTTGCCAGGGAGACTTAAATCCATGGAATTCATGTCCTATGTAGCATGGTGAGTTTATGTGCAGAGTTGATTAGAGTGAGAGGCCACATCTGAGCAACAAAAGAGGTTCTCTGGGAGTGACTCTTAGGCATAATTATAAGTGGACTTAGCTTTGCCATTGCAGAAATAAGTTTCATAAGGTCAATCTCAAGGTCGAGGGCTTGGCTTATTAAATTGGGAGTCCCTAAAGCTTGTGAGAATATGAAGAATTCCCCAAGGGGGGGTGGTTAATAGGTCCACATTTTTTCCCAGTTCTTTAAGGGAACTTTGCAAATTCATTTTTGTTTTCTATCCCAAGCACTGTGGAATATATTGGGGTATTACCTTAGCCATACAGAATAACAAGATCTCATTCCCTATTCTAGGTCCAGTGTAATTATATTGTTTAAGTAAACTGACCAGACAGGTTAAATTAGATAATGTGCTACAAAAAAACTTAATTTTTGGAACAAATAAACATCTCTTCCTTTTGTCTCATATAGAAGTTGAGGTTTTAACTCAGATGATATCATCTTTTATGCTGTATTCTGATTTCCCTTAGTCCTGACCACTTCCATTTCATTCATATTTCTGATTGAATTCTGATCTCTTTTTCAGCTTCTTTAACAGTTGCTGTATGGAGCAATGCTGTGTTTCAGAACTGCAGAACTCTAACTCTGAGTCTCAGGTGTCATTCCCCAAGCTTTTGAAAGTCTTTCGTCCTGTACTCAGTGAAGACCCAAGGGAAAGAGTTGGTGAGAGGAAGAAGCTTGGCTCTGTAGCAGAGGCTGCTAGCCTTCTAATCTGCCATGCTCATCCATACATAGCCATTACAAATTTGACTTTTTTTTTTGTATTCCAGTCTATGGTGGATTTCTTCTACTTCTCACTATTCCTATATGAATGCAAATAAGTTTTGACTTTCTTCTCTGCTAGGAAGAGAGTCTTTATTAAATTTAGTTCCCTTTTGATTCTTTGCATTTTTATTTCTATGAAACTATAATCTTGAAGCATTTCTGGTTTGTTCTTGTTAGGACAAGAGAATCTCTTGAATCTCTCTACATGCTAATTGAAAGGCAAAGTCTTATGTCTGATTCTCTGAGACATAACTGGTAGGGAAAAGCATAGATGAATTTGGATTTAAGGCAAAAGATAGTTAAATCAGTGATTCATTTTTAAATCCTAGTAGGTGGCAGTACTGTTTTAGGCACTGGATATATAGGAAGGAACAAAGTAAATTCTCTACACGCATGACACTTTCAAGTTTTTAGGTGAGATAAGCAAAAATAAATGCTTTTAAACATTTAGTTTTAGATAATGGCAAATATACTGAAGAAAATAAAACAGGATAAATGGAGATATTAGACTTTTTTATACAACACCTTGGATCTACTCAGTGTTATCTGTATACCCACCCTGGATGTTGACTGCTTTCCTGGATTCTTTGTCAGCATTGGATCTATGAATAGCTTATACTATCCATGGGGTCATGAAACTACTACCATGGTTAGGAAGATGATATGCATGGTGCCAACTGAAAAGGGAAAGCCCCTGTTCATGCCTTACCTGTAATAGATGCTTAAAGTTTCTGGCTTGTTTAGCCTCTTCCTGGAAGAGCCATTTTATACAATCTGTAAGTGTGGGGGGGGGGAATTAAAATTTTGTCAGAATTCAAATAGTGATAAGAGAAAAAAGGAGCTAATAAATTCATTTCTTACTTTTTCCCTGCCTGTCTTCTCTAACTACAGTTGTTGCTATATTCAGTAATTCATATAGCCATTCTAAGTGCTTTTGTGAGTCCATGTAACCAGTTGTTTTATTTTTTTGAGTGCTGTAGCCAGTTGAGTAATACACCCCTTTCCTCTGGCATTCAGTGTTTTTCCATTTCCATCAGCTAATTTTGTGTTGCATTGAATCAAGTTTACTCTCTTACCTCAATCAGGATTGTAAGGCTTTTGTGCAAGCCCAGATAGATGTGAGAGAGGAAGGGGATAGTAATTTAGACAGTAAAATGCCTACCACCCTACATTTTCTGGAAGTGAGACAGCACAGAATCTATCTAAAGGATATACTTGTAATGGAAATGCAAGTGGAGTGAATAATGACCTGGAAGGGTGCTAACGAAAGAATTCCTCTGGCAAATAATTGAAATCAATGTGCTCACATTTTCCTGAACACTGTTGGTAAATTTGTTCAGTGTTATGTTTGATTTTATGATCCACATAATACTATTCCCACAAAAGCGAAAGAGTTAAGATCAGAGCCCAGGCACACAGTGTGAATATAAGTGATTTCCCAGCTGTCAGAAGTAAAGGATCACCTTTGGGCTACAATGTATTAGCCTTTTTCCATCTCTCAACTTTCTGAAGATCAATCAGTATTGCTGTACAGTGGAAACTATCTCATAAAAAGGAAGGTGGGATACAAAGCTACTTGTAAAAATATGTTTTATTGAAAAATAACATGCTCAGGCTTGGTAAATTAGCAGTTTAGCTTTTTAGTGCTGGCATATAAAAATAGGTCAAGAGACATATTAAAATAGATCATTGTGCAGGCTCTTTTCAATGACTGTTATGGATAAGCCTGCAGCAGCATGTCATAGATAATACAGATTTCTTTCTAGGAAGTTTCAGATAGGTTCAAAGTAGCAGTCATTCATAAACCTGTGGGTGAGTTTTCCTCACACTCAGTCTAGCCTGCTTCCCTCTTTATAGCCCCATTCATATTAAAAATCCACACCTGGGGAGGAAGATTGGTGGCGATATTGTAAGTACCTGCAACAGTCACTTGCTAGGCAGAGTGCTGGTTACAAAAGTTGCTGTTCTATCGCTATTCCCTGGACTATTTTGAAGGTCCTGGTATAAAGCTAAGGCAGTACAGCAAAATGGAATGAACCCTAAAAGATTAAATAAAAATATGTCCTCTACCCAGTTCAGTAATTTCAGAAATTGAATGGATTGCTCTTATTTTTACACTGGAAGATTAAATTTAAAAATCCTAAACTTCCAACTTCCCTTTAAGAATGAGAAATATGTAGTTTTGAAATTGCATTTCTTATAGGACCACAGTCAGCCGTTTTTATGCAGGGACTGCTCTTTGCGGAAAGGCTATGTCTTGACAAGGGCAAAAAAATTTCCCCCATCTGTTTCTTCCATACCCCTAGTTAGTTAGCTTTGTTGGTCTGCTTTACCTACCTTGAATCACAAATAAATTTGTGTTGAGGACATAAATAATAATCAATGTAAAATTGTTTTGTAAAGTGGAGGTGGCTGATCAGAATTCAGTTGTTGCTGTTTCTCAACCGTAAGCCTGAAATATGCAGAATCAAGTCTAAAATCGCTTTCTCCTCCCACCTTCCACTTTGTTCTGTTTGTAAGTTGCCACCATACAATACTTAATTGACTCACTCTAGAGAGAAGTAAAAAAAAAAAAAAGAATTGTGTAAAGGCATATTCCCCATGGGTATATGTCTTGGATGTGACCCATCCAAAGAACTTTGAGGCAGAAGCAAATCTTTTCCAAATTGTCACAACTTTTCTGGAGGGCAATTTCTTAAGGAGTTACCAAAAGCCTGACCCAGCAGTTTCATTCTTGGGAACATACTTCGAAGAAATAAGCAGAGATATTTCTCAATATCTCAATATCAGTATTGAGAGAGATAAGCTCAAACATTTATTGAGATGGTATTTATATTTGCAAAAAATAGGGAAGAAATTGAAATAGTCAACTGTAGAAGAAATAAAAATAAAATATTATGGCATATCCTTATGAATTCAAGCTGTGCAGCCACTGGAAGTCATGGTTAGAAAAATAGGCAATGATGATGTAACTGTCCATAATATAGAATAGAATAGACAAAAAATAGAAAGTTTCCAACTCTCTGAAACTCAGATTTGTTTGTAGATGCACCAAAAAAAGTCCTGAATGATTTCCCACCAAAATATTAATATTAATATTAATTATATATATTAGTGACTTTTATTTTTCTCTTCTTTTTTGTAACTTGCAGCTTCTTACATGAATAAATGTGGATTTTATGATCAAGAAAAAATGCTTATTTAAAAATCATTTTCTCCTTATTCCTTCTAAGTTCTCTCCAGATACCACTCCCTCCCACTCTTTAAAAACTGAAGTCATGGTGGCTGTGCAGGCAGAATTCTCGCCTGCCATGCTGGAGACCCGGGTTTGATTCCTGCTGTCTGCCCATGCAAAAAAAAACAAAAAACAAAAAACTGAAGTCAGAAGAAAAAACGAAAAGGACAAAATAAACACCATGTGATTAAAATGAGATACTCAGGAGCCAGGCTTACTGAATTCAAATTCCAGTTCAGATATTCTTTGGCTGGATGCGATTGGGCATGTACTTAGCCACTCTGTGCTTGTTTCCTCATCCGTAAAGCAAGTATATAGCAGTATTACATCAGAGAGTTATTGCAAGGATTAAACAAGTTAATATTTGTTTAGCACTTAAAATAGTGTATGGCATATAAAAGGTGCTCTCCCCGAGTTCACTAAATCAATCAAATATAGTAAGAGTAATTTAGGCAAGAGATGGCAATGGCAACATTTTAAAATAAGGGTTGTAAAGTTTTGAGGATATTATTTTATTTCCTATGGAATTTTGAAGTGACCAAAGACCACTGGAATCCACTGTGCTTTAGGGGCAGGCTGGTTTATTGGAAATGTGGTTGACACCCTGCTGAAGATGGCTAAAAGATTCTAGAATCTTCTGGAGCTTCCCGAGGGCGGGATAGGGCTCATGAGCATTACTAATGCTTGTTCACATTTTTGTAACACAGCTTTGACTGAGAGTGATGTAATTTAATAAATCATCAAAGTAAGGGAGGCCATAAACTCAGATCAAACTGCCTTACTGTGTATTTTGCCTATCTCAGAAGAATCTGGAAACTTGTCAGCTTAACTGCTAAGTGTTTCTGTTCTGGGATCAAAATAAAAAAAAAAAGTGTTGTTGGAAGTTTTCCTAACTGTATGTCAAATCCAAATGTGATTTAATTTATGTGGACCGGTTTAGGGAACGTAGGGAAGGGGAAATTTTAGTTTTAATTGAAAATGTGCATGTCCTTACTTGGAAGCATCCGCGGATCTGAGGCTTCCTGCCCTTGAGGAGCTTAGCCTTCCGTGGCTTTGCACCTGAGAAGCATCTGACACATTGTAAGCACCCAATAAATAATTCTTTTTAAAAAAGAGTGATACAGGATGGTGTGATGGTGGCTCAGTGGCAGAATTCTCGCCTGCCCTGCTGGAGACTCAGGTTGAATTCCCAGTGCCTGCCCATGCGAAAAAAAAAAAAGAGTGATGCAGTATCTAGAGTTGGTATTTCAGGTAAAAAATTAACTTTGCATTTTAGAAATTCTAGGTGTGTAAGTTCTAATTTTAGCATATTGGGCATTCTACCTGATTTCCAAGGTTGTGACAATTTGACCAATGTCCCTGCATATTCCCCTTCCACAGAGGGATAATTCTAACTTTTATATTCAATATATGAAATTAAATATAATTTTACCTTCTCTGCCTTACTATCTCTGTTGCAAATACTCACCTCTGTCATTGTAATGTAAAAACAGCTACAGATAATGCATAAACAAATGAGCATGGCTATAGTATCAAGCCCTTCAATCTCAAAACTAAGGTTTACCATCAACTTTTTAAAAAGTAGCTGATTCTTGAACTTACCCAACAAGTTGTTTCTCACATTATTTGCACCTGCTGCTGTCTCTGACTAGAATACCTCGTCTTCAGGAACCTGCATGGCTTTATCCCTCCCTGTCTCTGGTCTCTGATCAAGTGCCACTGTATCAATGAGAACATTTCCACTTATATTATACAGTATAAAAGTCAGTACCTTCCTCCACTCCCCGGCAATCCCTACGTTGCCTAATCTGGCTTCATTTTCCTCCATGGCACTTAGAATTTTCTTAAATATTAGATATTTACTTGTTTCGTTTTCTCTCTCTCCTCATTAGAAAATAAGCTTCATGACGGCAGGGATTTTATATATATAGTGTATTACCAGTACTTATTCCAGTGCCTGAGTACAGAGTGGATGATCAATAAATATACGATGAATAAATTTTTTTAAAATGAGTGAATTACATTTATCAAAAGCCGAATATGTTTTAATCACTTTTTTGAATATGTTATCTCATATTATCTTTACAATAGCCCTAACTGGTGATTATCCTTATCTCTGTTTTTAAGAAGAGAAAACAGACCAAGAGAGGTGAAGTAATTGCCAAAGTTCACACAGCTAGTAAACTGTGAAGCTACAGTTTTAGTCCAAGTCCATATGATTGCCTGTGATAAGCTGCTACAATTAGTTCGGCCCTCATTTGTCTCTGTTCTCATGTTAGCCTCTGCCTTTCTCCTGTCAGCTAGAGTCCCTGACATGAGGAGTTGTTTAGCCCCCTGATCTCTTTATCACTGGGGCCCACTGTTGCTTAGGTCAGTTGCTGTTCTGAAGGTCTAGATTCCTGTTTCAGAGCCATCTAGTGATGGGGACCTTCTCTGTAAGCAGGGATTCCCCCATGTTGACCATCTCTCTAGAGTTTAAATATGCCTGACCCAAGGAGGATCCTGCTCTGATTGTCCCCACCTCAAGTCAGACCCCAAATCTAGTAGATGGCTCAACTGACTTGATGTCTCAGGAACATTTACTGAACATCCTCCATGATCTACACTCTGGGCTTAGAGCCCAACAATCAGTGTCAACAAGACAGAAACAACCCCTGCCTTTAGGAATTCTCAATTTAACATTTAGAAGGGACATCTGTCATTGAATTAATGATTGCAGTGTCATGAGGATTCTTATCCTGAATAGGTCTACCGCAGTGGTTGGCAAACTTGTTCTGTAACAGGCTAAATAGTAAATCTTGGAAGTTTTGAGGGCCTTACTATCTCTGTTGCAAATACTCAACTCTGTTGTTACAGCATGAAAACAAGCCTAGACAATACTTGTATGAATGGGCAAAGCTGGGTTCAGGTAAACTTAATTTTCAAAAACAGATGCTGCAGAATTAGGACCAAGGAGCTAGTTTATTGACCTATTTTCTACTGTCATCATGGCTTTTGCTGTGAACTTACATTTCACAGAATGCTCTCCTAGGATGGTATTACGTTAGATTTGGTGTGAGATATTGAGAGGCAAAAGTGAAGCAGTATCCATCAAGCTCTGAAGGACTCTGATTGTTACAGATGGATAGAAATGGAGAGAGGTCAGGTAGGTTCAATTAATCCTCCCACTTCCTGCTTATCGGTCAGCTCTTCTTCATGATGGCCGGCTCTCTGACCAGCCATGACCCCAATCCACCATGAGACACTTTACTGGGAACCCACAGAAAACTTACACTTTCCATAGAACCAGCCCCACTTGCTTTTTCACTATAACATCTGGACATGCAAAGCTTCCACATATCCCTGAAAACTGAAATTTGTTCACTTTCAACCTGGATGGTGGATGACTTTTTTCCTCTCTTTAGAACTTCCTTTCATCCAGATCCTCCCACACTGTGTAAAATTTGATGCCTATAATAATGCCTTATTCCATAGGCCTCAGTGCCTTACTGTTAGAAAAGTCCAGAGGAATCTGGGTTTGTGCTCAGCCTTTGCCACTAAGCATTTCTCTCACTGACTGCATTTCTGTTCCTTCCTATCTCCTCTAGCTCATTATTGCTAACTCCATCTTTGAATGACCTTTATTTTTATTTTAATTACTATTTTATAAGTGTTTTAAAGCTGGAGATTGGTATGGTATTTTTTTTTTTGGGGGGGGAGGTGTGGTGGGATTTTTTGGTAAAAGAATTATATCACCAGGTACAAGAAACATACCCTTGCAAGTCATCTTTAAGACCAGGATAATAATTGTACCTTCCTGCCTGATGTATAATAAGCACTCAATCACTATTAGCAATTATTAATCTTAATTGTCTAAGTTTTGTCCCTCTCTTGGATGTGAATTCTCTAGGGAAAGATCTCTGCTTGGTTTATCATACCCTGTGGCTTTGATCTGTGTTGTAGATTCTCAAATCACTTTGCTGAATGAATAAATGTATGAATGCACTTAGTTTATTTTATCAGATAAATATGATTCGTTAGGAGGAAAAACAGAGCAGTGTGCTTGGATATTCTTGTTCCTGTAGACATGGACTAAAGATTGAAAACTACTTGTAGCATTTTCCATCCCTGTATGTTTGAATATTTAAAATCCCAAATTGACTTCTTATTGCCTCTTGCCTTCAGAACTAACTTCTTACCCATTCTGAGCTAATTCCTGCTGGCATCAGTCCTATAAAAGAAAATGAATGTACTTATTCCTAAATAAATGATGACACTGTTGCTAGTTTTCTCCACAAGGGATTCTTCTCTTGTCTTATTGGAACTGTGAGACACAGAGAGAAAGAGGACTTCAATGCTCTTTCCTTGAAATGAGAAGAGACATCTCAAAAGCAAATATTTTACATTTGTTTTGGATGCTACTGACACATGTCTTAATTTACAGTTAGGGGAAAGCTTTGGGTTACAAAGCTGATGTCTCAAGAAAACATTTGAAAGCAGGAAATTGACAATCTCTGCCTTTTCCCATTAACCAGTGGATAATAAATAATTCCGTAGTGCTAACAACCTGGACACCTGGTCATGGAAATAATTTTCTTTTCAAACATATGTATAAAAGTATATGCATATATGCATATTTGCATATATTTTTCTTTTCCTTTTATCTAAGTTTTATATAAAGTAGCTCTCCCCAGTGATATCTTAACGTCTGTAAGTAGGTGGGATAGCAGGTAATTTTTCTGGGAAACCTCTTCAGTCTTTACTTCCCTATTTGATTATATTATGTCCCATTTAAAGACAAAGTGGAATCTGATTTTAAAAGTGTAAATACCCATGTTGAGCTTCATTTTAAGTGTTTTATTCTTCAACTGATGCTTACAACTTTATGACTCATAAATAAATCATTGCAAAAATAGTTAAAATCTAGGAAATGTATGTACAATATGTCATCCATAGGACTTCCATTTCCTTAGGGAAAAAAAGCTTTATGTTGATGTAATGTATTTTTAATATTATTATTTTTATTCTTGTTTATGGTCAAAATTGTATTTTGACAGTATAATTCATCAACAAAGATTTATCACATTGATCTTTGACCACGTAGAATCATAGTGTATTAAAGGTAGAAGGGGTGCTTGGAGATCATCTAGCAATTTGGGTATTTTACACAGGGGAAACCCAGACTCTGGAGCTGTGTCTTGACTTAAGCTAATTACCATTAGAAATAACCAGAAGAATAATTCAGGGTAGCTATTTCTAGTGAATTCAGTCATATGGCTTATTTTCAGTGAAAACTGTCAGAGCATCAAGAAATTGCAGGTTGATAAGTTGTGATAACTACAACATGACAACATGATGAATATGAATGTAGGCACCAATGTCAGACTGATTTAGCTTTGAATTCCAGCTACTTTTCCCTAGCTGGAAATTAATTCTCCCTGGGTCTCTTTCTCCAACCTTAAGGAAAAAGAATAAAAAGTATAAAATGAATATTAAAGCCCTTTCCTAAGTAAATGATTTGGGAAAGTGACTTTCAGATAATAAGTACATGATAACTTTTAGTTGCATCTTCTATAATCATCATCAGTAGTAGTAGTAGTGTTAATGTTACCCTTATTAATAAACTTCTCTTTCTAGTACTAATTGATGTTGTCATGTTTATGGGATATAATCTTCTGCATTTGAGAGCTTATTCAGCTGGTAGTTAAGAGTACATAGGTCCTGAGAAACTAAACAAGCTGTGGAATATACCTACAATGGAATGTTACACAGCTGTAAGACCGAATAAAGTCATGAAGCATGTAACAACATGGATGGACCTTGAGGACATTATGCTGAGTGAGATTAGCTAGAAACAAAAGGACAAATACTGTACGGTCTCACTGATAAGAACTAACATTAATGAGTAAACTTTGAGAGTTGAATTTAAAAACACAAATTGTCAGGAGATAGAAATAGGGTACAGGTTGGGCATTTCATGTTGAAGGAATATAGATTGTACAACGGGACTGATTGTAAAAATTCTGAAATGGATAGCTCAAAACTACATGATTGTAGCACAGAATTATAAGTACACTGAATGAAGTTGAATGTGAGTATGATTGAGGAAGAAGGGCTGGGGTCCATATGCAACCAGAAGGAAAAATAGAGAATAAAGACTGACATGGTATAATTTAGGACTACTTAGATTGGACAGTGCTGGTGGTTACATTTATAAATATGAAAAAATTTTTGCATGAGGGAGAATAAATGAATGTCAACATTGCAAGGTGTTGAAAATGGATGGCATACAGGAAAAAGTACAACCGGTGCAAGCTAGCTGTAGTCAACAGTAACATTGTAATATGCCTCCACCAATGCAACAAAGGCATTATGCCAAAACCAAATGTCAGCAGTCATGGGGGGTGGTGGGAAGTCAGGGGACAGGTATGGATTCCTTGAGGAAGAAAAACAAATGTTTTCGTGTAGATTATGGTGGTGATTATGGCTATTTACTTAGGTTGGATTGTATGATGTGCAAATAAAACTATTTAAAAATGAAGAAAGAGAAACAAGTGCTAGAGAAAATGCAGAGAAAGAGATGTACCTATTTTCTGTCAGTAGGGAAACTGAGAGGTACAGCCCCTTGGAGGGCAATATGGTGGTTTCACAGGAGGCTAGGGGTGGAGTTGCCATATGATCCTGGAACCCTTTGCTCATTATACCTAGAGGAACTGAGTGTGGGGAAAGCAATGGACATTTGCACACTGGTGCTTATGGCAGCAGTGTTCAGGATTCACAATGGATGGAGGTGGCCTAAGAGTACAACGGGAAGGAAGGGGGAACTGTGGTGTATACATACAATGTGCCATTGAGTGGCCGCCAGAAGGAATGAAGTTGTGAGGCATGCAACTAGGTGAATGAAACTTAAGCACTGTATGTTGAATGAAATGTCAGAAACAAAAAGACAAATATTATTATACCTCACTTAGATGGACTAATGTAATATAAAAACACGGTGAATTGAAGTTGAGAGTTATCAGGTTGGAACCTATCATAAAGGGTCCTGGATTATAAACTCTTATAGCAGTTACATGTATTCAGGAGTTGTAACTGTCAGTTATATGTATTCAGGAGTTGTAACTGTTATTTCTAAACTCTGAGATACTGAGTTCTTTGCATATAACCTGGTCATTCCCAGAAACTTCGATTATTTATGTGACACCTGAGACTCAGAGTTAGAGCGCTGAAGCTATGAAAGTCAGCAGTAACCCATACAGGAACTGTTTAAAAAGTTGAAAAAGGAATCAGACTTTGACTAGATATATGAATGAAGCTGATCTGGATAGGACTAGGGTACATCAGAATACAGGCTAAAGGATGATATCATTCATATTTTAAAACTTCAGCTTCTGTGTGAGACCAAACAGAGAGATATTAGTACAAAATTTATATTTTGGGTAGAGCATTACCTAATTTAACTTGTATGGTCAGTTTAGTTGAACACCATAAGTACATGGAATCTTGAATAGGGTATGAGATCTTGTTAGTTTGTCCAAGTTAGTGTGATGCCCTGATAACATCCCAGAATAATTTGGGCAATAAATAAAGAAGGATTTGCAAAGTTTCCTTGGGGGACTGGAGAGAAAGGAGGAAATATTCAACTTGCCCATTTGGAGAATCTGTGATACCTTGCAAGCAGCAGGGACAACATGGTCAGTGTGCTGAGTCCTTGATCTTGGGATTTGCCCCTATGAAACTTAATCCTGCAAAGGATAGGCCAAGCCTACTTATAATTAAACCTAGGAGTCACCCCCAGAAAACCTCTTTTGTTGCTCAAATGTGGCCTCTCTCTATAAGCCAACTCGGCAGGTAAACTCTATGCTCTCCCCACTATGTGTGACATGACTCCCAGGGGTATAAATCTCTCTGGTAATGTGGGACTGAACTCCCAGGATGAGCCTGGACCCAGCACCATGGGATTGAGCAAGTCTTCTTGACCAAAAGGAGGAAGAGGAAAATGAGACAAAATAAAGTTTCAGTGGCTAAGAGATTTCAAACAGTCAAGAGGTTATCATGGAGGTTATTCTTATGCATTATATAGCTATCCTTTTTTAGTTTATGGTGTATTGGAGTGGCTGGAAGGAAGTACCTGAAACTGTTGAGCTGTGTTCTAGTACCCTTGATTCTTGAAGACAATTGTATAACAGTATAGCTTGTACAATGTGACTGTGTGATTGTGAAAACTTTGTTTCTGATGCTCCTTTTATCCAGGGTGTGGACAGATGATTACAAAATATATGGATAAAAAGTAAATAAATAGTATTGTAGGTAAGGGGTAAAATAAATTGGGTAGATTGAAATACTAGTCGTCAGTGAGAGGGAGAGGTGATGGATATGGATGTATGAGGTTTTCTTTCTTTCTTTTTATTTCTCTTTCTAGAGTGATGCATATATTCTAAAAATGATCATGGTGATGAGTACACAACTATGTAATAATGTGAGTCACTGATTGTACACCATGTGTGGGCTGTATGTATGCAAAGATTCGTCAATAAAAATATTTTTTTAAAAAGTACATAGGTCCTTAAGACCCTAAGGAAAATGCAGGGCAATCCTGGAGAGTATGCTACTGTGGAAGCAGTTCTGAGAAAGAGACTTTTGCTATCCTAAATTATTTCAAACACTATCAGGGCATCCGTCCATGTATCCAATAAATAATTACTAGGTGAATTCTGTGTGCCAGATCCCAAAGTCAGTCACAAAGGAAGAATTGTGACAGAAGAATATTTATCACTGGTATGAGTATTTTCCATTATTTGTTGGTCTCTAATGAAGGTGAGGAGAGTTGGTTTTGGATTTAGGAGAGGGTCTATAAGAGGGTTTGGTGTTTGGGTCGCAGATTATAACATCAGACCTCGCCCAGTGAATAATATTTCATGCCATGACTTGCCCAGAAAGAAGACATGCCTTGATAGTACCATGTCCCATATTTACAAACCAATTCAATTTGGCAGAAGCAATCTCCAGGAAATAGAAAAAAATATAAACTTTTACTTATTCCAAAGGCATTTACCCTATCTGATCTACTGAGGTTATCCAAGTGGTGGTGTAAAGAAAACTGAAAAAAATCTGTTGTAGGACTTTGTGACTTTAAATTTTTGTGAACTGGATCTCATTTTTTTTCATAATGATTCAAAATCTTTTAATGCTTTGTTTTGATAGATTTCAAATCCTTGAACTGAAAGAAAGCCTCTTAATACTAAAACAGAAACAAAACAAAAACATGAGTTAAGGAACAGAGTATAACAGAAGATATTTTGACATTTCCCCCAACCAATACTCTTTTTGTAAATTTATAAAGTAGATCAAATATATTCACATGACGAGAATAGAAAATAACAACAACAAAAAAACATGTTCAAGAACAAATGAAATGGTTTTAAAATCATGCCAAACAGTATATATGTACTATCAGCACTATAACCTAAATGTAACAAAACAAAGCAAAAGCAACAGTGAAATAAAGATGTTTTTCTCTGATTGTAACAGCTATAAGTGTTCGAAAACTCAAAAAGACCCATACAAAAAAGAAACAGCTCTAAATAATATTTCACTGGCTATATTGAAAATAATTAATGCAATTAACCAACTATCCAGGGAAAGAAATCTAAGAATAGCTATACCTGTAGTTATGCATTCCCACTTCCCAAATGCTCCAATACTTCCCCAAATTAAAATTTCCTATCATCACATAGGGGGTAACAAATAACAGATTCCAATTTTTACTTGAAATATATGGCATGCTGTGAGATTTCAAGAGATAGCATTTGATAGTGTTTTAACTACGTGGGGTGCTGTACTAATGAAAATATAAAGTAAAAAGTAAAATACAAAAAATTTGTAATTTATGGTCTTGTAGTTCTTTATTCTCCAGCCAATCAAGATGTTTTTTTTCTGTGTCTATAGCATCAACCACTTTTATAAAAGATGCTTACCCAAAGAAATGTGATCATGTTAAATAGAACCATAATATGCATCCTTTCTGTGACATAGTTACACTAAAATTTCTTTCTTTATTTTTTTCTGAATGGAACAACATTTTACTAACATAGAAAAGAGACAAAGGAAGATCAGTTTCACTAGTGGACATCAGTTCCCCATGGCAGTGGGTCTTAACGCTTTGGCCAACACAGGGAGATGCTCTATATATACCTTGTGTTTGTGTCAGAGTAGAGGGTCACCACTGCCTCCCTACTACAAATACATATGCCAGCAGAGGTGAGTCAGATGCGATGAAATGGACACACTTTAGCCAGACTTTCTTCTGTGAATGTTTACATATACTGAGGGTAAAAAGGGAAGGAATGCGCTGGCAGTCTGCTAACTGCTAGGTGAAATTTTTTACCTCAGGGGACTCCAGATAGGGGAGTCAACCCACATTCATCGTTTGTCCTAGGAGCCAAGCTAACGTGTTCTGAGTACAGGATTTTTTTGTGGGTCACAGAGAAAGCTGGCAGGCTGTGCTCAGACCTTCTCTACTATAATATTCAAAGCAGTAGAACTTGATACAACATTGTTGGTTTGAAGATGATTGTTGGGGGTGGAAGGGCACATGAGAAATAATGAAATGGCCTCCAGATACTGAGAAACAGGGACGTCAGACCTAGTTCCTTAAAGTGGATTCTTCCACCTGGTATGAACTTGGAAGCAGATTTTCCCCTAGAAGCTCCAGATAAGAGCCCCCCTTGGCTGATACCTTGATTTGGCATTTGAGACGTTAAGCAGAGAATGCAGTTGGACCCACATAGACTTCTTTTTTTTTTTTTTCCGTGAAAGAACATCCTTATATTTCTACTGTAACTGCAGTCATCTTTCACAACAGGTTTCACTGTATTATACAGTCCCATTACTGGTTTACCTTCAGTAATATACATGACCCATAACTTCCCCTTTCAACCACATTCACACACATAATCCAGCACTGTTAATTATCTTCACAATAATATGCTACCATCACCACTATCCATTCCCAAACATTTACGATCAACCTAATTAGGAATTCTCCCCAAATTAAGTAAGCATAATCTCCTCATTCTTTACCCCCATTCTGTCTCCTGGGAACCCACATTCTAGATTCTAACTCTATGAGTTTCCTTATTATTAGTAAGAACATAAAAAATATATCTTTTGTGTCTGGCTTATTTCACTCAACCTAATATCCTCAAAGTTCATCCATGTTGTTACATGCATCAGGACTTCTTTCATACAGCTGAAAAATATTCAATCATATCCATATACCACATTTTGTTTAGTCATGTCAGTTAATGGACATGTGGGTTGCTTCCATCTTTTGACAATTGTGGATCATGCCACTATGAACATTGGAGTGCAAATGTCTGTTCACATCCCTGCTTTCAGTTCTTCTGGATGTATACCTGGTAGCAGGATTGCTGGGTCATATAGCAATTCTATACTTAGCTTCCTGAGGAACCGCTAAACTGACTTCCACAGCAGCTGCACCATTTCACATTCCCATCAACAGGAAATGAGTGTTCCTATTTCTCCACATCCTCTCTAATACTTGCTTAAAAGAAGTTTTCTTTTTTTTAAATAGTGGCCATTCTGGTAGCTGTGAAATGATATCTCATTGTGGTTTTGATTTGCATTTCTCTAATAGGTAATGATGCTGGACCTCTTTTCATGTACTTTTTAGCCCTTTGTATCTCGTCTTTGGAAAAAATGTCTGTTCAGGTCTTTTGCCCATTTTTCAGTTGGGTTATCATTTATTGTTGAATTGTAATTTCTTTTTCTTTTCTGGATGTTAAACCTTTATTAAATATGTGACTTCCAAATATTTTCTCTGAATGAGTGGGTGCTTTCTTGACAAAGTTCTCTGCAGCACAAAAAGTTTTTAATTTTAAGGAGGTCCCATTTATCTATCCTTTTCTTCCATTGTTTGTGCTTTGGGTGTAAAGTCTAAGAAACCATTGCCTACCATAAGATCTTGAATATTCATCTGTATATTTTCTTCTAGGAGTTTTGTGGTTCTGCCTCTTATATTTAGATCTTTGATCTACTTTGGGTTAATTTTTATATAAGGTGTGAGATAGGGTCCTCTTTTATTTTTTGCATGTGGATATCCAGTTCTCCTAGCAGTAGTTGTTGAATAGACTGTTCTGTCCCAGTTGAGTGGACTTGCAGCTTTGTCAAATATCAATTGGCTATAGATGTGAGTATATTTCTGAACTCTCAATTCAATTCCATTGATCAATGTATCTATCTTTTTGCCAGTTCCATGTTGTTTTGATCACTGTAACTTTGTAATAAGCTTTAAAGATGGGAAGTGTGAGTCTGACAATTTCATTCTTCATTTTCAAGATGGTTTTAGCTATTTGGAGTCCATATCATTCCAAATAAATTTGATTATTGGCTTTTTCCACTTCTACACAGTAGGCTGTTGGAATTTTGATTGAGAGTGTGTTGGATCTAGAAATAAATTTGGGCAGAATTAACATCTTAACGATGTTTATTTTTCCAAACCATGAACATAGAAAGTCCTTCAATTTTTTTAGGTCATCTTTGATTTCTTATACCAATGTTTTGTAGTTTTTTCTGTGTTCAAGTCCTTTACATCCTTGCTTAGATTTATTCCAAGTTATTTGCTTCCTCTTGTTACTATTGTAAATGGACTTTTTTTTCTTGATTTCCTTCTCAGATTGCTAATTATTAATGTATAGAGACACCTTTTTTTTCGTGTTGATCTTGTATCCCACCACTTTGCTGAACTAGATTATGAACTCTAGTATCTTTGTTTTAGTTTTTTGGGGACTTTCTATATATAGGATCATGTTGTTTGTAAATCATGAGAGTTTTACTTCTTCCATTCCAATTTGAATGCCTTTTACTTCTTTTTCTTGCCTAATTGCTCTAGTTAGCACTTTTAACACAATGTTGAATGACAGTGGTTACAGTAGGTTTGCTTGTCTTGTTCCAGATCACAGAGGGAAAGATTTCAGTCTTTCAATTGAGTACAATGTTACATGTGTATTTTTCATGCATGTCTTTTATCATGTTGAGAAAGTTTCTTTTTATTCCTATCTTGAAGTGTTTTAACAAGAAATTATTCTGGAGTTTGTCAAATGTCTTTTCTGCATCTATCAATATGATCATGTATTTTCCCCCTTTGATTTGTTAATGTGGTATATTTCATTAATTGATTCTCTTGTGTTGAACCACCCCTGCATACCTGGGATAAATCCTACTTAATCATGGTATATAATTCTTTTAATGTACTGTTGGATTTGATTTGCTAGTACTTTATTGAGGTTTTTTGCATATATATATTAATTAGATAGATTAGTCTGTAGTTTTCTTTTCTTGTGGTATTTAATCTGCTTTGATGTTAGGATGATATTGACTTCATAGAATGAGCTAAGTAGTATTTGCTCCTCTTCAGTATTTTGGAAGATTTTGAGAAAGAGTAGTATTAAATCTTCTTGGAACAATTGCTGGAATTCACCTGTGAAGTCACCTAGTCCTCTTCTTTTCTTTATTGGGAGGCTTTTGATGATGGATTCAATTTCTTTACTTGTAATTGGAGTGTGTCATTTAACCTCCATATATATTTTTGAATTTTTCAGTTCTTCCCTTGTTATTGATTTCCACCTGCATTCTGTTATGGCTTGAGAGAATGTTTTTGCATAATTCTAATAGTTTAAAATTTACTGAGGTTTATTTTGTGACAACACATGATCTGTCCTGGAGAATTATTCATGAGCACTTGAGAAGAATGTACACTCTGCTATGTGGGGGTGTAAAGTTCTGTATATGTCTAAATCTAGTTCATTTATCATATTATTCAAGTTCTCTGATTCCTTATTGATCCTCTGTCTAGATATTCTATCTATTGATGACAGTGATGTATTGAAATCTCCAACTATTATTGTAGTGATGTCTATTCCTCCCTTCAATGTTGCTAATACTTGCCTCATATATTTTGGGCACCCTGATTTACAGGTGTGTAAATATTTATTATTGTTTAGTCTTCTTCATGAGTTGTCCCTTTTAATATAGTGTGTCCTTATTTGTCTCTTATAATAGTTATGCCTTTAAAGTGTATTTTATCTGATATTATTATAGCTACTTTTTGTCTGATATTATTATAGCTACTCCACTTCTTCTTCTTTTTTTTTTGGTTACTATTTGTATGGAATACTTTTTTCTAATCATTCACTTTCAACCTATTTGTTTCCTTGCATTATAGTGAGTCTCTTGTAAACAGCATACAGATTGATCATACTTTTTATCCATTCTGCCAATCTGTATCTTTTGACTGGGGAGTTTCATCCATTATCATTAATTATATTGTTGTATAGGCCGTACTTACTTCAACCATTTTATCCTTTGGTTTTTATGTCTTCTCTTGTTTTATCTATTTGTATCCTTTTAGTTACTCTTACTGATAATTTAATTTCTACTCTCTCCTCCAAATCTCTGTCCTATCTTTTCCTTTCAACTAAAGATCTCCTTTTAGTATTTCTTCTAGGACAGCCTCTTGTTGACAAACTCTGTTTCTGTTTATCTTTGAATATTTTAAACTCTCCCTCATTTTTGAAGGACAATTTTGCTGGATAAAGAATTCATGGCTGGCAGTTTTTTTCATTCATTACCTTAAATATATCATACCACTGCCGTCTCACCTCCTTGGTTTCTGATGAAAAATTGACACATAATGTATTAGTGTATTGCACTTGCCTTGAATGTGATGAATCACTTTTCTCTTTTTGTTTTCAGGATTCTCTTTTTATTTTTGGTTTTTGACATTCTGATTTGTGTGTCTCAGAATAAGTCTATTAGGATTTATTCTGTTTAGAGTATGTTGCGTTTCTTGAACATGTATATTCTTGTTTTCCATAAGAGTTGGGAATTTTTGGGCCATTATTTTATCAGATATTCTTTATGCCTCTTTACCCTTCTCTTCTCCTTCTGGGACACCCATGATATGTATTTTTGAGCACTTCATGTTGTCATTCAATTCCCTGAGGTCCTGTTCTATTTTTTCCATTCTTTTCTCTACCTGTTTTTCTGTCTATACGATTTAGATTGTCCTGGCTTCTGGTTTGGTAATTCTTTCATCTGCCTGTTCAAATCTGCTGTTGTAGGCCTCTAGTCTATTTTATTAAATTCCAACATAAAAAACAATTTATTATAAAGAGAAGAAAATTTTCTGATAAAAAATATAGAAATCTGTCCAACTTTGCCACAATCAATATGCATAAACTGTACAAATTTATACCAGTTCATTATTTACCAAATAAAAGATGAATGACAAAGTTCACAAAATAGATGGTAGTTTGTGGCAAAGTCTTCTACCCAATTACACATAAGCAAAGTTATAAACCTGACCTCTACTTTCTAAAAATAAGAAATTCAGGCAGTCTTAGAAAATTACAAGCTAGTAAATATGCAGAAAACTGGCTGTTACTAACCCCACAATCGAGACAGTGTCTTTTTAATACCCTGTTGCCATGGAAGATTCTGGTCATTTGATATTTAAAGGCCAAAAACACATTTCAGGGTCTGACCATTTTCCCAAGTCATGCTTACTGGTCTGTCTTATGTACATGTATATGTATTTAAGTACTAGGTAAAAGTCTTGTAATAAAATTTCCAATTCTACCATGTTTAAAACATCAAGTTTTCCTATTATGCTGCCAAAATATTTAACAGTAACAATTTTCCTGTATAACAGTACAGATTTACTCTGCAAGATCTACTGCAAAGAAAGATTCTTTCAAATACATGTTTGCATTAAAAGGATTATTATAAAAATCAGGTATAATGTCTGGGAGAAACTGAAACCACCCTAGAAAATAAAGTGATCATTTACTTGGACTCACGGGCTATTAAACCATTGAAAGCTACTGTCCAAATTATGGCACTGTCACTTAAAAAAATTTACCATACTATATTGTGCCAGATCTTCACAGTTGTGACTTGGTTTACATTCCATAATCTGTCCCCAAGAGGAGCCCACCCAAAACAAAATCAAATTAATACATCTCTGATAAGATGATTCATCCATAGACTATATCTTAACCCAATACAGTAATCATATTGTAGATTTTGGGAGGGCTTATTCTGCCCAAGAGAAGTTCCTCCTTACAGCTGATTCGCTGTCTACTATTTGCACAATGATGCTGTTTTGAGTGTTACCTCCTGCTGGTAAGACTTCATATAAAGTGCACAGATAGAGCTATCTTCTTCGGTTCTGTAGAATACTTCACAGTCAGCCCAAAGTGTGAGTTCACTTGGGAGAAGCCTGAGCAGCTTCTGACTGCTTAGTCTAATCTGTTGTGCTGCCAGTCAGTGGATCCATTTTAAGGTGGATGTGAATACAGTGGTAACTTGATCTATTGCACAACTTTTCAGAGAATGAGTGATGTTTATAATGTTCTGCCAGCAGCTCCTGTGAGCTCTGGCTGAAGGTCTGCAGCTGTCACTTGTTCGTGGTGTGGAAGAACTTGTAAATGAAGGGTACAAGGGTGTTGATCTCACCTACCATGTTGGCAGCCTGAGTGCAGACGGGATACATAGGGGTGGTGGTGGTGGGGTGGCCCAGGGTGGCTGGGGCATGGCAGAGCCACCACTCAGGACTGCCTCTCAAGGCAGAGAGCTGAGAGGAACAGAGGGCATGAGAAGCAGACAGCAACTTTTATTCTCCTTTCTTTTTAGTAAAAAAATTATTTTCAAGACAGGAGGCAGCATGAGAAGAAAGAGGTGAGGAATAGTGGCCTGTCACATCAATTGGGTCTCCACAGCCACCTTCACCTATAACTCCTCAGCCTCCAAGACTCCCAACAATTGTCTTTCCAGCTCTGAAGCGCAAAGTGCCTCTAGTGTATTTTTTTGTTTTTGTATGCTGTATGCCAGGGTCACACTTCATTATTTTTCCATGTGAGTATCCCATTGTTGCAGCAGCATTTGTTGACTTTTTTCTTTGTTTGTTTTTGTTGGTTTCTTTGTTTGGGAAGTACATGGGCTGAGAATCAAACCTGGGTTTCCTGCATGGCAGATGAAAATTTTACCACTGAACCACGCTTTACCCCGTTAGTATATTTTTAATCTCTTCTGTTGTACATTTCTTTCTCATAAATTGTAGCATGTTTCTTTTCATACTTTCAGAATCTTATGTATGTTCACACAGCATCTTCTTCAAATCCTTCATCTCCTTAGCCATATTTCCCTTCATCTCCTTGAATTGATTTAGGAGATTTGTTTGAACATCTTTGATTAATTGTTCCAAATTCTGTATGTCCTCCAAAGTTTTGCTCCTTTGACTGGCTATTTCTTCCTATTTCTTGGTGTGGCTTGTAATAATTTGCTGATGTCTAGGCATCTGATTATTTTGATGAAGTTACTCTGAAGGTCAATTTCTCTCTCTTGCCAAGGGTTTTATTGTTGATTGGCTTTGTGTTAATGCTCTTCATTGACATTTGGTTCAATTTGTACTAGACCTTTAGATTGCTGGTATTTAACTGATCACGTTTATTCAGCTCTTCTTTATTTGATAAATCTGCACTTTCCTGACCTGCCTAGGAGATGGCAGTCTTTAGCTAACTGTTTACTGCAGCCCTAGGGAGACCCTGCCTCTTTAAACCTCCACCTGCTTCACTCCTGTCAGTAGTGGGGTTGAAACAGTGGCCACAGTGCTCCCTCTCTGGGGCTGGCTGAGACAGTGCTTCAGAGCCAGGACCATGCGATTTAAATTCACTAATCAAAAACCATGATCAGTACTCAGTGTACCTATACCTGTTCTTGGGGAGGAGGGCTTCTATGTCCCTCTCTAGTTGCAGCAACCAGCCAAAGACGAGACCTAGGCAGCTCATTTTGTGAGTGGGGATGGGCACCCACAGCTGCTGAGAACTGTTACAGTTTTTTACCATCGTTTCTCAGACTCTTGATCCTGTTTTTCCCTGCATGTTGTACAGTGTACACTGACGTTCAGATCAGTTGTTTCAGACAGTTTCTGCCTGTCCACTGAACGTTTGTGGAGGGGAAGTGACTTCTGGAGCTCCCTACTCTGCAATCTTCTCCAGTTCCCTGTGACCTACATTTTATTGCCTTCCTTCTCTTCTTTCCTCCTGCCTTTCCTCCTTCTTTCTTTCCTTCTCTCCCTGCTTCCTTTCTTCCCTCCAGAGAAGAGATATTCATTTTTTAACTTGGGGAAAAATTGAAATAAGAGAGTACTCTAAAAATCTACCATTTATTGAACACTGTGTTGCACTTTTTGCATACCTGATCACCCGTGGGGTCAGCAGTATTTTAAGAAACCATAGTTTAGAGAAGTTAAATAGTGAGGGAAGAGTTGGGTCTCATGATTCCAAGTCAGTGACTGTATTCACCACTTAAACATAAATAGAGGAGGAAAAAGTCAAAGATGGATGGATTATTGCCTGCATTAGGCCAAATGTATTTCCCTGAAAAGAGAGCAAGAAATATTGCACCTCAAGTCTATTGTAAGACTATTTGAAGTTTAAGTTTTCCTTAAGTTTTGCTTTCTAATGAGAGGGAAAAATGAGAAAAGTAATTAGAGAGGACTACCCATGAAGGCAGCAGCTTATAGCATTTTGCTTATAAACTTGAAAAATGTGTTTTCTGCAGGAATGTGCAGACTAGTAGCTGGCTAGGAGACTTCCTGTGAAGACAAAGTGGGAGACACTGCAGAATACAAATTGTTAAGAGGCATTCCCTTTTATGTTCTCACCAACATTTATATTGCATGATCTTAGGCATGCAATGGCAATTCTCCAGAGTGATAACTGAGTAGGAGCTAAACATAGGAGGTGAGTAAAAACCAATTTTAGCTGCAGGGGCTTCAAAAGACTCTAAAGGATGCTACCAATTTTTCCTTGGGGCCTAGACTTTTGTATTCCATCCTGAGCAGAAGTAATGCCTCACAGTCTAGCAAACCAATAGCACCAGCAATTTTAAGGAGAGTACCTCTTTGGGAAGTTTTTAAACTTTTGGTGTTTTTTTTTTTTTAATTCTCCTTTTTTCAGCAGCAAGTTCTATATTTCTATATTTCAAGAAAATCTACTTCATTGCATGCACACTAGAGTTATTACACCATTCAAGTTACCAGAGAAAGGTATATCTCCTAAAGAAAAGGATGTCTAGTATAGTTTCCTTACTTGTTCCAACATTGGAACATGGCAAACATGGCTAAAGGTTTATTTTGCCAGAGGAAGCAGTTTCTGTTATTTTTTTTTTCAAGTGAAGAGTACTCAAGTCATCTTTATGTTTGAATTTTATCACCTAGGCCCTAACTGAAAAATAAATGGATAGAAAACCAAAGCACATATTTCTCTACATCGTATTGATTGAAGTTGTGTTAGATGCAGTTTTGAATTAGGAAATGGATGTATGTCTCCCTTTTAAGATCCATAAGAAAGAGCATTTATCGGCATCTATCTCTTTTCTTATGTACCCAGAGGGACCCATGTGCTGTATCCAGTTGGGCCAGGTACAAGTGAGAGGTCAAGAAAAGTTAACTGTGAACAGGTGTTGTATAATCTCGCTAAGGGACCATATGTTGATTGTCCTGAGTCCAGGGCCCCAAATTGTACAAGCTCTTCCATTCTTTACTTATCTGTACTTCAGGGTCTTCTCTCTTTAGAGGTTGTGTTCTTTGAAAAATGCAAGGATGGAAATTGTTTATAGGCCTTGAAACTTGAGCATGTTGGAATGTAACCATGCATGCTGAAGCAGGGCCAATGCAAGTTTTGTTTTTCTCTGTGTTTACAATAGTTTTCATTTCAGAAAAGTAATGTACTTTTATTGAAAATGGAAAAAATAAAAAAAAGTTTTTTATTTTATGCTACAAAGAGCATCTCACAAACACTGTATAACAGGAGGAGCATTGCAATAACATACAATGAAAAGATATCGAGTCAAGGTTTTTTTCCTTCAACAACTCTTTTATCGGTAGCTAACTAGGCTCTAGGCTCACAGTGTTCATGAAACAATCATTTTTGCCTGCCGACATGGAGCTTACCATCTGGGAAGATGGGGAGACTGAAAATGCAGAAATAAATACATAATAACAAATTGTGGTAAGAGGGAGTCAAGTTTTATAAGGCTAGCCATCTAACAGGTCATGTGGCCTCTGAACTGTTTTAACTACGCACAGTGAAAATACCGAATAGAACCTGTATATGTTTCCAGAGTCCAGAGTAGTACATGAAGCTGACAGCACTTAATTAGTTAGGGCTTCTAAAGTTGCAGCGATTCTGCAATGAAGTAGATTTTCTTGAAATATAGAAATATAGAACTTGCTGCTGAAAAAAGGAGAATTAAAAAAAAAAACACCAAAAGTTTAAAAACTTCCCAAAGAGGTACTCTCCTTAAAATTGCTGGTGCTATTGGTTTGCTAGACTGTGAGGCATTACTTCTGCTCAGGATGGAATACAAAAGTCTAGGCCCCAAGGAAAAATTGGTAGCATCCTTTAGAGTCTTTTGAAGCCCCTGCAGCTAAAATTGGATCTTGCAAAAAAATGAAATGAAGCAAACCACAACAAAAGAAAGGCAAACCAATCCCCCACCTTGAAGGAAGAAAAAATTAACAAGAAAGTCATCCACCCCATCTACCCAGTTCCTGATAGTAATGTTGACTCAACTGTAAGCCAGCACTGAATGACAGTCAAAATGGAAGCCAGCTGCAATAGTCCTGAGTTAGAAAGACTGAATTCCAGAGCCCAGATTCTCTCTGGGTTAATTAGTATTTCTCATTTTTCCTGAGACTACATTAATACCAGATGTCTACTAGATCCTAATAAATCCCCACTAACCAAATTTACACCACGTCTCAGTAAATAATTACCTGATTGAATAGTAAATTTCAGATGCAGAGGTCTGTCATATCCCAATTTTCCTCTCCTTCACATTTTTAGGCTTATATCTGGTGCTTGGAACACACCTGTATACAGCTGGGTTGTTGGTTTACTAGCAAGAAGATTGGCTTTTTTTCTAATATGGACTCTGTTTCAGTTTGCCAAATTGGATAGAATGCAATATACCAGAAATGGGTCAGCTTTTACAATAGGAATTTATTAGTTCACAAATTTATGGTCGTAAGATTGAAAAGATGCCAAAATTTAAGGCATCACCTGGACAATAACTTCTCTGAAGAAAGGCTGCAAGCATCTGGGATGCCTTTGTCAGATGGGAAGGAACATGGCCTACATCTTCTGGTCCTTCTCTCTTGGGTTTGGCTTCTGGCTTCAGTGGCTTTCCCTCTTAGCTTCTGTGGGTCCTCTCTTAACTCTTCCATGGCTTTTCCCCCCTCTCTCAGCTCTCTCTGGGTGTTTCTCTCTCTCTCTGAGCTCTCTGGGCCTTTTATGTCTTTTATTCTCTTAAAGGACTCCAGCAAAGGATAAAGACCCACCTTGAATTGGGTGGGTCACATTTCAATTGAAACAGTCTATTCAAAATGTCCTGCCTATAATAGGTCTGCACCCACAGGAATGGATTATAAGAACATGTTCTTTTCTGGGGCACATGCATCTTTAAACCAACCCAGGCTCCAAAATGTAGAACTGAGTCACCAAATCACAGGTTCAAAGCCCCCTTTTCCTCACGTGAAACAACTCAGTAAGATGGTGGTACAGTAAAACATTTTCTCATATACCATGGTGCTAATGGACTAGTCTCCAAAGGAAGGCATGGAAGGACAGCAGGTTGTTGTTTGGGGTTCCTTCCTTTTTAGCAAGAGATTATGCCCAGCTTTATTTTCTCATTCTGACCAAGGAACACAGACATCCTGGAAATTTGGTCCACTGAAGCCAGCCATTTGTGTGATCATCAGAAATATGGTGGAGAGGATAAATTTCATACAAAAGAGCCACACAACAGTTCAGAGGGAAGCAGAATCTGGTTCAGCTTCATTCCTCTCTTCTTGTCACAGCCTCTGTTGTCTTTTGAAGTTTCCATCAGAAGATTCATAGTAGGACAAAGACCACACATCCTCCATTAAGAGCTCCCCTTTTTTATGGGCCATACAGGTCAGAGGAGAAGCCAAGAAAAAGTCATATAGGAGAAGAGCCCAGCATTATCCACTGGGTACTGGTTTTGGAAGTGGTCTAGATGGACTTCAGACCACTTAAGCAGTAATGGTACTTTCCTTTGGGATGTCCTTCATCCAGGAATCTGAGCTGAGAATGCATGGAGACATCCAAGGAAAGACCCTAAACTTGGGCTGCTGTTTCCAAGATATCCTGGTATTCCAACAGATGAGTTTTCTTGTACTTGAATTCCTCATGTTCTCTGTGCTATTCTGAAGTGCTGGTTCTCTCCCTCATATTTCTATATGCAGAACTGGGAATGATACATTCTTTTCCTTTGTCAACAGCCTTTATCTTCTTCAAGTAAAGGTACCAGTGCTCACAGACTTTGGTTTCACTTCAGAATTTCTGTGCCCCAGCTCCCACAGGATTGCACCGGCTACTCAACCATGCTCTGGAGGATCATCCCTGGAGCAAAACAAGATTTTATAGCTTTGGCCACCACCTAGTGTACCTTTCTTTAAATGTTTTTTATTGTGAAATATAACAAATATATATACAAAGAAAAGAAAGTAATTTTTAAAGCACACTTCAACAAGTAGTTACAGAACAGATTCCAAGGTGTGTTATCGGTTACCATTCTACTATTTCAGATTTTTCCTTCTAGCTGCTCTAAAATACTGGAAGCTAGAAGAAATATCGATATACCGATTCAGTGTCATACTCATTTGTTAAATCCTATGTTCTCTGTTATAACTCCTCCTTCATATTTCCTCCTTTGCTTTTGATCCTTCTATATAAAGATCTATAGAGATCTTTAGTCAAAGCCCCTTCTGACTTTTTCATGTTGAGAAGGGATGTCCACACTAAAGAATAAAGAGATGTAATTAGTTGATGATCTTGGAGAGGCTGGTCCCTCTGGGTTTCAGGATTTATCTGGCCTAGGAGCCCTCTAGAAATTATAGGTTCCAGGAAAACATACTTAGCGCATGAAACTTTTATAGAGTCTCAGTTTGAGCCCTACATGTTTTTAAGAGTTAATATGAGTAATGTTGGTGGGGTTTAACAAACCATAGCAATTAGTTTTCACTTATGAAACTTATTTCTGTAGTGGAGATGCTAAGACTACCTATAACGAGACATAAGAGTTGCTTCCTGGAAACCTCTGTTGTTGCTCAGATGTAGCCTCTCTCTCTAAGCCCAACTCTGTAAGGAAAGTCATTACACTCCCCGCTATGTAGGACATGACATCCAAGGGTGAAAGTCTTCCTGACAACATGGGGCATGACTGGGGATACATCTGGCCCTGGCAACGTGAGTTCAACAGGGCCTTCCTGACCAAAACAGTGAAAAGAAGCATCATAAACTAAGGCATCAGTGACTGAGAGAGATCAAATAAGTCAAGAGACTATTCTGGCTGTTTACTCTTCTTCATGCTTCAGTTAAATAGTGCTAATTGCCATGGTTTGCTACTGTAGTTTTTTTAAAAAGCGGAAAAGGCATTCAGCCTGCCGCTTTAGGGTTAGAACCTCTACCTCACCGTTTTTGTAAGATTATAAGGGCAAACAGGATAAAATATAGGGGAAGTATTTTAACTGCAAAGCAAAGAGTGGTATTCTGGGAAGATCGCTTCTTTTTCCCAATTCCAGTGCCCTTTTCTCATGAGCCAACTGGCTGCTGGAGTTACGGAGAAGCCAGCTGCAAATAAGAAGCTCAGAAGGCCAAAAGGGAATTGACTGGGTGGATAGAGTCCTCCCTGCCTCTAAAACTATGAAAGGGAAAGCAGGCTAGGTTCAGGCAAAAGCTTCCTCTTGGTACCTTTGCAGAGGCCCATGAGGGACAGAGACCACTTAACTTTCCATTGTTTAAAGGTCTTAGGGTCCTCTAGTAATCCAACCTTAGATTCCATGATCCAACAAAGAAAAAATAAGCTTGAAAGTGCCCAGAAGCTATAGAGATGTTTATCATTTAGAGCAAAGAAGAACAGGCATCCAGTGAAATAGAGGAGGAGATGCTGGATAACTTGAAAAAAAAATAGTGAGTACTAAAGGCAACATAGGTGTATATTTTCTGCAGTTAAAAACCACTCCTGTATGAAATTTTTTTAAAATTTAATTAAAGGAGAAGATGGTCAGAGTTTAGATGGAATTTTTGGTCCAGGAAATCAATTACCTTGGACATCTAAATACATATATGATTAAAAAAGAAAATTTATCTGAGATGAAAGACAGGAGTTGGAATGAAAGGGTTTACTGTGGTTAAGGAAACATTGAGAGGAAGCATATATACTTATGTATACCCTGGAAAATTCCTGTACCTTAAGGATTTAAAAAAAAAATCTTACAGCCTTCTTGCTAGAAAGAACAAGTTACATTTAATGGGAAAGAGTTCAGAACTCTTATTTCTCATCTGTAGTATTGGAAACTAGAAGACAGTAGTATAATTTCTAGACACAATGCAAAGAAAAGGGCTTCTTTGAAAATCATTTACCCAGCAATGCTGTAATTCACCTGGAAGGCCCAATAATTCAATTAATATTTTATAAGAACTCAAGGAGCAAAACTCTAAGGAGAAAACAATAGATCAGAGGCAAAAAAGTGAAGGAGAAATGGGAAATCAAGCTAGGGAAATCGGAAATGGAAATTGTGTTGAATAATGACTTGGAATAAATGAATGCCTGTTTGTGTGTTTACTTAGTTGTAAATGGATAATGATGGACTGAGAATATGTAATATGTACGCTAAATAAAACCTCATTAAAGAGAGCGAACAAATGAATGGAATTCAATTAATGGTTAAGAATTAAAATTACTAAAATATCTTAATTATTTATTAGTCATTAGTTAATTAGTAGTTAGTTATTCTAATTTCTTCAACTTTGGGAGTAAGGGGTAAGGAAAGGAGGAATGCAGATATGCTAAAGGTGTAATCCTTTGGAGAAATGAAAACAAATGGGAAATAGAGCATTTTATTGAGAGGAAGAGTTTTTATTTTGGATTTAACTGAAATCCATATAGGATTTCAATTACAGAAGTAGGTTTCTGGTAATGAACAAAGGAAAAGAGGTTAACTGTTAAAGGATAGAACTGCATTGATAGAACTTCCAAATAAAATGGGAAAAGAAAAAGTGGATTGCAATATGATCAAATTAGAAAAATAAGACGAGAAGAGAAAAAATGAATGATGAAAGTGAAGCAAAGGAATAAAATCAAGTATGTCAGTGATCACATGAAGCATGAAACCTAAATTTTCTGCTTAAAGGTGTCTTACTTGAAAATATAAGTCTGTTGACTTATATTAGACTGCTATTAATAAAAAAACATTTAAAATTATTTAAAAATGAAAAGACAGAACCTTTCTATGCAAAGGAAAAATACAAAGAAAAAAGAAAGTATAAAAAACAAAAGGAATCTCGGATAAGGTAAAATTTTAGATTAAAAACACAAAATTATTCATGGAAAGGAAATAAATGAAAACACAGTTTATGAAAGACATATACCGTATAGAACTGGTATGTTCTGAACCCAATAGCTGAAAGCATAAAACAAAGCTGTTAGAAATATAAGAACTTGATAAAAATACATTTGTAATGGGTTATTTCAAGAAACCTCTTTGTGAATAGTTTATATTTTGTAGGCAAAATAAGTAAAAGTATAAACTATACTTTTATTGAAAGTATATATTGAAATTAATAGTTTTTTACATTTTTTTTCAAAATAGTATAATTCCATATACAAAGTCACAAAACATTTAGAAAAATTTATCATGTGCTTGGCCATAAAGAAACTTTGCATTTACAAGTGTGTAGAATGTTCAGACTACCTATTCTGATCAAAATGTAACAATTATTAGAAATTGAATGAAATAATTATTGGAAATTAGAATGAAATGATATGAAGGGAACCTTGAAATAGTACATTTGTAGCAGTTAAGAAATGAATTCCTAGAGAACCACTAAATGAAAGTGAAATTCAGAAGAAAATTGCAAATTATTTGGAAAGTGAAAATATGACACAGCCAAAACTGTATTAGAGGAAATGTGTGATCTTAAATGTCTTTCATATTAAAAAAGAAAGATGAAAATTAAAGGAATTTAAATTACTACCAATGTTTTAAAAATTAGAAAAAAAATTATAGAACTGTACTAGGGGATTAATAAGAATAAAAATGGAGCTGTAGGATAAAAACAAAATATAGGGAAGGGTTACTAAATCAAAATATTGATTTTTTAAAAGAAAAAAAAAACTAATAAAGCCACTTAGGATTCTACAGAAAAAGGCAAGAAATCAAAATTATAAAAATATGGAATGTAAAGGAACATGCATAGAGCAATTGGAAAAATCACAAGTGGATTATATATAGGATTTTAGTAACAATTTGAAAATCTAGAGAAAAATGATACTTTCCTAGCAAGTTATAAATTACCTAAAACCCCAAAAAAGTGGATAATTTGAGTTCACCACTTACTCTATAAAAGAATACAAGCATAACCAAAGATGATGGAATGTGCTAGATCTAGCCCTGGAAAAGGCACCAATCTTGATTGATTTCAAAGGTAAATTGTATCCAAGTTTGAAAAATAAATCATTTAAATTTATTTAAGTTAATTAACACCGGGAATAGTATGATATGGAAAATGCCCTGTTCTTATTTATGAAGAAGGCATAAAATTAATAGCAAGACCTGATCAGGAAACTATAGTCCAAAGAAGGAAAATTTCGCCATACTCACAAACAAAAAGGCATAATTTAAAATAAAACATCAACAAATAGAATCTATCAATTAAACAGAAGACTAAAATACTATACCCATATAGGGTTAACATAAGAAAATAAGTTTTCCAATTTTAGGAACGTTTTTAACATAATCCTATTAAGTATATAATTATTAGTTGGAGAAAAAGATCCAGTAGCCATTCCTATTACAATTATGTCAGAGTATTAGAAGGAAAATAAATATAATGAAAATCTGTTTACCAAAAAGCAATGGCAAATATAATCCCAGAGGTTGAAACACAATTAAACAGAACACAAAAATAATTAAAATCAGGATTAGACAGTTGGAGACCCATTATTTTTTACTCAATATTAATTTAGAGGTCAAAGAGAATACAGTAAGACAAGAGCACTGAAAATGAGCAGATAATATTATCCTTTTGTTAATATTTGATTGATACAGCACAATAACGTCTCTAAAATTCAATTATATAACAAGAAAACCATAGAGTGAAAGCTACTAAAACAAATTACTTTGGAAAGGTGGCAATAAGAACATTTTCTGTATTCCAGCAATTAGGTTTTAGAAGTGGACTCGGGATATTGTAGTCACAGCAGTGATAAAACCATACCATGTTAGACATGATTTTAACAGAAAGGCAGAGGACTTTCATGAAGAAAAGCAAAGAGTCTAATGTAAAGATATAAATCAAGAACTAGGTAAAAAAAAAAATTATAGAGTCTTCGATGATAAAAACTGAGTATTGTGAAAATTTTAATTCTCTCCCAAATAATTACATGAATTCAATGCAATTGAGTGGGCCATGGTGGCTCAGCAGGCAGAGTTCTCGCCTGCCATGCTGGAGACCTGGGTTCAATTCCTGGTGCCTGCCCATGCAAAAAAAAAAAAAAAAATCAATGCAATGCAATTGAAATTAGCATCACAACAAGGTTATTTTAGGAGAAATGTCCAAGTATTGCAATACATATGTGCATTCATATATATGCATGTATATAAATATACATATACACAAATGTACACGCATTAGTACACAAATATGTATATATATTTATTTCATTGTATATATATGAATATATGTATATGCATGTTTGTATGTATGTGCATGTATTTATATATTTTAAATATGTATGAAAAAGAAAAGTGAGCTGGACCTTGCCTTTCTGAGTTATTAGAATGTACCATAAATTCAGTTATCATTGTGATATTGGCATAGGAATGGAAAATAAATGTATGGGACAAAATAGAGATTCTAGAAATAGATTCTAGTTGTATATGAGAAAGGCAATATTTTAATTTAATGAGAAAGGTCAAATGATTTGATAAACTGTTCTGGTTCTATATCTTCTGTATATAGAAGAAAAATAATATTACATTGCATCTTGTGTTATGTCTGAAAATATATTCCAGATGGATTAAAGAAAACTATTCTCTGAGCCATTTGGAGGAAAGTTGCAGGCCATTAAATTCTTTTACCCTTAAATATTTCAATTGTGTTTCCTAAGAACAATCCTACTATAATCAAAATGACAAACAATCAGATTCAGGGAATTGCAGTTGTTAGAATATTGTTATCTATAGTACTAGGTCATTCAAATGTCACCAATTGTCCAAGTAATGTTCTTTTGAGCAAAAGTGGAAAAAGTGTCCCTTTTTTGTTCCAGGATTCAATCCCGCATCATATGTGCATTTGGTTGTCATGTGTCTTTGATCTCCTTTAATCTAGAAGAGTACCTTAGTCTTTCCTTGTTTTTTTTTTTTCTTCTGGGACTCTCCTTTGGCTCTGAAGGAGGATTTTTCTCTGTGTCGTGGGCTCGGCAGAGGCTGTCTTGGTTGTATGAGAGAACTATTTTCCTTGCGGTCCACAAGACTTGATGAGATAATCCACAGGGCTGGTGTTCAGGACTTGAAAAAATATGCTTTTGTTTCAAATACAGATTTATAACTTACTTGTATTCATTTTTAAATAATAGCTTTATTGAAGTATAGTTCACATACCATATTAATTTACCCATTTAGTGTGTATAATTCAGTGACATCTAGTATATTCAGATTTGTGCAACCTTTACCACCATCAATTTTAAAACACTGTCATCACTCTATGAAGAAACTCGATACACATTAACAATCATTCCCTATTCCCTTCCAGCCCCACCCCCTTTCCCCATCAATCCTTATCTACTTTCTCTGTCAATTCCAGGCATGTTTTAGGGGTATGTTTGTTTTAATTTATGAAATAACATATTTATAATTGTACTTTAACTATAAACCGTCATTTACAATAGGGTTAACTATATTTAACAGTCCATTTTTATCTTTTCAATTTTTGTTCTAATAACATATATACAATCTGAAATTTCCAAATATATAATTCAGTGCTATTAAGTACATTCATAATATTGTGCTCTCATCACCACCATCCATTACCAAAACTTGATAATCATCCCCAATAGGAATTCTGTACAATTAAAGGATTAACTCCTTATCCCCATACCAGACCCTGGTAACCTATATTCTAGATTCTGATTCTGTGAATTTACTTATTCTAATTATTATGTAACAGTGAGATAATTCTATATTTGTCCTTTTGTATCTGGCTTGTCTCACTCAACATAATGTCTTCAAGGTTCATCCATGTTGTTGCATGTATCAGCAATTCATTCCTTTTTATAGCTGAATAATATTCCATTTTGTGTATATACCACATTTTGTTTAACCATTCATTGGTTGTTGGATACTTGAATTGCTTCCATCTTTTTTCAATTTTGAATAATGTCACTGTGAACACCGATGTGCTAATATCTGTGCAAATCCCTGCTTCAGGGTATATATCTAGTCAGAGGGATTGCCAGATCAATATGGTAGTTCTATCTTCAACTTTTTGAGGAACTGCCAAACTATTTGCTACCATGGCTGCGCCATTTTACTTTGCCACGAGAAATGAATTTTCCATTTATCCACATCCTCTCCAACACTTATAATTTTTTTTTTTTAATATTAGTCATTCTAGTCAGTGTGAAATGGTATCTCATTGTGGTTTTGATTTGCATTTCCCTAGTATCTAATGATGTTGAACATCTTTTCATGTACTTTTTAGCCATTTGTATATACTCTTTGGAAAAATGTCTATTCAGGTTTTTTTTTTTTTTAGCCTATCCTTTGCGGGGTTATATTTCATATGAACAAATCCAAAGATTGAGGGCTTGGCCCATTGCTTTGGTTGTCTCCAATCCCAGAGTGATTGGAGATAAATCCCACAGTGATTTGAACAGTGAATGGAGATGTGTTTGCGGAGTCCCCTTGGGGGAGTGGCGAGAAAGGGGGGAAATTCAACTTCCCCATGTGGAGAATTCCTGATATTCTCACAAGCAGTGGCGACAACTATTCAAGTTTTTTGCCCATTTTTTATAAATTGGGATTTTTGTCTTTTTATTGTTGAGTTGTAACATTTCTTTATATAATTTGGACATTAAATACTTACTGATATATAGTTTCCAAATATTTTCTCCAAATGAATAAGTTGTCTGTTAGCTTTCATAATAAAATCCTTTGAAGCTCAAAAGTTTTTAAGTTTGATGAAGTCCCATTTATATATATTTTTCTTTTGTTGTTTGTGCTTTAGGTGTAAAATCTAGAAAACCATTTCCTACCACAAGATCTTGAAGATGCTTTGCCATATTTTCTTCTAGGATTTGAGTTTTATAATCCTGATTCTTATATATGTCTTTGGTCCATTTTTTTCAGTTAATTTTTATATATGGTATGAAATAGAGATCCTGTTACATTCTTTTGCATGCAAATATCCAGTTTTCCCAGCACCATTTGTTAAATGGACTTTCTTTTCTAATTGTGTGGAAAAGCCTTGTCAAAAATTAATTGACTATAGGGCGGGCCGCGGTGGCTCAGCGGGCAAGAGTGCTTGCCTGCTATGCCGGAGGACCCCGGTTCGATTCCCGGCCCCAGCCCATGTAAAAAACAAACAAACAAACAAAATATAATAAAATAAGAAAATGTTTAAAGATGTTTCCCTTTCTTCCTCCTTTCCTTCCTTCTATCCTTCCTTCCTTCTCTGTCTTTCTTTAAAAAAAAAAAAAAATTAATTGACTATATATATGAGTTTTTATTTCTGAAATCTCAGTTTGTTCCACTGGTCTATATATCTAATCTTGTGCAGGTACCATGGTCTTTTGACCACTATAGCCTTGTAATAAGCATTAAAGTCAGGAAGTGCATGTCCTCCAACTTCCTTCTTCATTCTCAAGATGAAGGCTATTTGAGGCACCTTACCATGCCAAATAAATTTGATGATTGGCTTTTCCATTTTTGCAAAGTAGGCCATATATATGTATGTATATGTTTTTTTTTTTTTTTTTTTTTTACATGGGTAGGCACCGGGAACCAAACCCAGGTCTCTGGCTTATCAGGTGAGAATTTTGTCACTGAGCCACTGTTGCGCTGCCCAGGCCATTGAAATTTTTAATGGGATTGCTTTGAATCTGCAAAGACACTTTGGGAGAATTGACATCTTCACAATATTTAGTCTTCCAATCAATGAGCGTAGAATGTCCTTCCATTTATTTAGATCTTGTTTGATCTCTTTGAACAAAGTTTTGTAGTTTTCTGTGTATAAGTTGTTTACATCCCTAAAATTAAATTTGTTCCTAGGTATTTGATTCTTTTATTTGCTATGGATTTTTTTTCTTAATTTCCTCCTCAGTTTGCTCATTACTGGTATGTAGAAACACTACCGATTTTTACATGTTGGTCTTGTACCCTGCCACTTTGCTGAATACATTTACTAGCTCTAGTAGCTTGGCTGTAGATTTTTGGGGAATTTCTATATATAGGATCATGTCATCTGCAAATAGTGAAAACTCTAACTTTCCTTTCCAATTTGGTTGCCTTTTATTTCTTTTTCTTACCTAATTGCTCAGGCTACAATTTCTAGAACATTGTTTAATAACAGTAGTAACAGTGAGCATTCTTGTTCCTGATCTTAGAGGGAAAACTTAGTCTTTCACAATTGAGTATGATCTTAGCTGCAGATTTTTCAAATGTTCATTGCCATCTTGAGAATATTTCTTTCTATTCATATTTTACTAGTGTTTTTGTCAAGAAAGGATACTGGATATTGTGAGATGTTGTTTATACATCAATTGAGATGATCACATTTATTTCCCTTCATTTTGTTAATGTGGTATAATTAAATTAATTGATTTTCTTGTGTTGAACCACCCTTACATACAAGGGATAAAACCCACTTGCCCATGGTGTATAATTCTTTTAATGTTCTGTGTGATTCAATCTCTGAATATTTTGTTGAAGATTTTTGCATCTGCAATCATAGGATAAATTGATCTGTAATTTTATTTTCTCAATTTTCTGATTTTGGTATTAAGATGATATTTGCCTCATAAAATGAATTAAAGTGTTCCCTCTTGTGTTTTTTGGAAGTGGTATTGATGTTAATTATTCTTGGAATGCATGCAGAATTCAGCTGGGAAGGCATCTGGTCCCGGGCTTTTCTTTGTTTAGAGGTTGTGATTACTGATTTAATCTCTTTACTTATAATTGATTTGTTGAGGTCTTCTGTGTCTTCTAGAGTCATTGTATATGTTGTTAGTATTTCTAGAAATCTGCCCTTTTTGTTTCGGTTGTCTAATTTATTGGTATATATACTTATTCATCATATCCTCTTATGATCCTTTTTATTTCTGTGGGGTCAGGAAAAATGTTACTTCTCATTTCTGATTTGGATTATTTACATCTTCTCTCTTTTTTTCTTTGTCTAGCTAACTGTCAATTTTATTGACCTTTTCAAATAGCGAACTTTTAGTTTTGTTAATGCTCTCTATTTTTTTTTTTAATTCTCTATTTCATTTATTTGTGCTCCAATATTATTATTTTCTTCCTTCTGCTTGCTTTGGGATTCATTAGTTCTTTTTTTTTTGGTTCTTCCAGGTGTGCAGTGCAGTCTTGGATTTTAGCTCTGTTTCTTTTTTAACATTTTAAATGCAAAAAAGTGATAAATTTAAAAGTACATTGTAACAAGTAGTTATCTAAACAGATTTCAAAGTATTGTATGGGTTGCAGTTCCACAATTTTAAGTATTTTCTTCTAGCTGCTGTAAGACACTGGAGACTGAAAAAGGAAAATACAATATAATGATTCAGTAGTCATACTCACTTGTTAAATACTGTTTTCTCTGCTAAAACTCCTCTTTCTCATTTGATCCTTCTCCCAATCTTTATTTGGGCAATGGCCATTCTAACTTCTTCATGTTGAAAAGAGGTGTTAACATTATGGGGTGGGGGGATGCAATTGATTGATGCTCTTGGAGACAACATCTGGATTTCTCTGGATTTCAGGGCCCATCTGGCATAAGAAAAATCTAGAGGTTTTAGATTTCAGAAAAATAAACTTAATGAGTGAAACTTTTATAGAGTTTCAGATACAGCCCCGGGTACTCTTTAGGGTTTTCAGGAATACTGTTGGTTGGGGCCTGGCATCTCATGGCAATTAGTAACATAAGCTTGTGTAAGAGTAGCTCCAGAAAAGCCTCTTGACTGTATATTTGAAATCTCTTAGCCACTGTTATCTTATTTTGTTACATTTCTTTCCCCCCTTTTGGTCAGGTAGGCCTTGTTGATTCTGTGATATCAGGGCTAGGCTCATGCCTGGAAGTCAGTCCCACATTACCAGGGAAACTTTTACCCCTGGACATCCTGTCCCACAAAGTGGGCAGGGTAATGATTTTCCTTGCAGAGTTGGGCTTAGAGAGAGAGGCCACATCTGAGCAACAGAAGAGGTTCCTCAGAAGTGACTCTAGTATGTAATTATAGCTTCTCTATTACAGAAATAAATTTCATAAGAGCAGGCCTCTAGATCAAGGGCTTGGCCTATTAACTTGGGCATCCCTAATGTTTTAGATTATATTTAAGGATAATTTATATTATCCTTAATGTTTTAGGGATTTCTCAGGTGGGAAAGTTTAATTATTCCATATTTTTCTCAAGGGACTTTGTCAATACTTTTAAATTATATGCCCAGTATATGCTATAGTGTATCCAGGTATTACATTAAGCTATACACAATTACAAGACCTCATTCCAAATTCTTGGCTCTGCATGTGTCCTAACTTTCAATTCAAATCCATTGATCAATATGTCTATCTTTGTGCCAATACCATGCTGTTTTGACTGTGCCTGTATAAAAAGCTTTACAGTCAAAAGGTGTTAGTCTTCCTACTTCATTCCTCTTTTTTAGGATGTTTTTGGCTATTTGAGGGCCCTTTAATCTCCCAAATATATTTGATAACTAATTTTTCCAAGTCTTCAGTGTTGGTTGTTTGAAATTTGATTGGTATTACATTAAATCTGTAGATCAATTTGAGTAGAATTTACATCTTAATGACATTTAACTTTCCTGTCCATGAACATAGAATGTCTTCCCACTTATTTAGATCCTCTTTGATTTCTTTTAACAATGTTTTGTAGTTTTCTGTGTATAAGTTCTTTACATCCCTGGTTATTTTTAGATACTTGATTATTTTAGTGGCATTTATGAATGGAGTTTTTTTTCATGATTGTCTCCTCAATTAGATTCTTGTGTGTAGAAACTACTTATTTTTGCACATTAATCTTTTATCCTGCCACTTTGTTGAATTTGTTTATTAGCTCAAGTAGCTTTGTCATCAGTTTCTCAGGATTTTCCAAATATAGGATCATGTCATCTGCAAATAATGAAAATTTTACTACTTCTTTTATGTCTTTTTCTTGTCTAATTGTTCTAGCTAGATTTTCTAGGTCAATGTGGAATAATAGTGGTGACAGAGGGCATCCTTGTTTCATTCCTGATCTTAGGGGAAAGGCTTTCAATCTCTCACCATTGAGTATGATGCTTGCTGTGGGATTTTTATTTGTGCCTTTAATCATATTTAGGAAGTTTCCTTCAATTCCTACCCTTCGAAATATTTAATCAAAAAAGAATGTTGAATTTCATTGAATGATTTGTCAGCATCAATCAGTATGATTATGTGATTTTCCCCTTTCAATTTGTTAATATGTATTATTATATTTATTGATTTTTCTTGTGTTGAACCACCCTTGCATGCCTGTAATAAACCCCACTTGGTCATGGTGTATAATTTTTTTAATGTGCCATTGGATTTAATTTACAAGTTTTTGAGAATTTTTGTATTTATCTTCATTCAGGACATTGACCTGTATTTTTCCTTTCTTGCAGTATCTTTATCTGGTTTTGATATTAGAGTGATGTTCATTCATAAAATGAGTGCTCCTTTTTCCTCGCTTATTTGGAAGAGTTTGAGTAGGAATGGTATTACTTCTTTTGGGGATGTTTGGTAAAACTCCCCTGTGAAGCCATCTGGCCCTGGGCTTTCCTTTGTAGGAGGGTTTTTAATGACTGATGAATCTCTTTACTTGTGATTAGTTTGTTGAGGTCTTCGTGAGTCAGTATAGGTTGTTCATGTGTTTCTAGGATATTGTCTGTTTCACCCAAGTTGTCTAGTTTTTGGTGCATAATTGTTCATTGTATCCTCTTATGATTTTTTTTTTTATTTCTTCAGGATCCATAGTAATAACACCCCTCTCAGTTCTGATTTTATTTATTTTGCATCTTCTCTCTCTCTCTCTTTTTTTTTTCTTTGTCATCCTATTTAAATGTCCTTTGATTTTCTAAAAGAATGTTTGGTATTATTGATTCTCTCTATTTTTCTCTTCTTCAGTTCATTTGCTTCTACTTTAATCTTCACTATTTCTCTTCTTTTATTTGCTGTAGGGCTAGTTTTCTGTTCTTTCTCTAGGTCCTCCAGGTGAGCAGTTAAGTCCTTGATTTTTGTTCTTTCTTCTTCTTTTTTAATACAGGCTTTTAGGGCAATAAATTTCCCTCTCAGAACTGCCTTTGCCATAGCCCATAAGTTCTCATATGTTGTATTCTCATTTTCATTCATCTCCAGTTATTTACCAATTTCTCTTGCAGTTTCTTCTTTGACCCACTGACTGTTTAAGAGTGTTTTATTTACTCTCCATATGTTTGTGAAAGTTCTTGTTCTTTATGGTTATTGATTTCCATCTTCATTCCATTGTGGTCAGAGGAAGTGCTTTGAATAATTTCAATATTTTTAAATTTAAGACCTGTTTTGTGCCACAGCACATGACTTATCCTGGAGAATGTCCCATGAGCACTAGAGAAGAATGTATATCCTGGTGTTTGGGGGTGTAATAATCTATATATGTTTGTTAGGCCTAATTCACTTATCACATTGTATATGTTCTATATTGCCCTTAGTATTTCAGGCAGACCAGGTCTCTTGTTAACTAATTCTCTCAGTATTTGTTTGTGAACATTTTAATCTCTCCCTCACTTTTGAAGAACAACTTTACAGGATAAAGAATTCTTGACTGGAAATTTTTCTCTTTCAGAATCTTAAATATATCATCTTACTGCTTTCTCACCTCCATGGTGCCTGTAGAGTAGTCCAAACTTAGACTTATGTGGCTTTCCTTTTATGTGGTGAATAGCTTTTCTCTTGCTGCTTTCAGGACTTTCTGCTTCTCTTCAGCATTTGACAGTTTCAGTAGTCTGTGTCTTGGAGAGGGTCTATTTGTATTTATTCTACTTGGGGTTCATTGGGCTTCTTTGATTTGCATATTTATGTCTTTTATAAGGTTTGGTAAGTTTTCCCCAATTATCTCCTCAAATAATCTTCTCACCTCTTTACACTTCTCTCCTTCTGGGACACCAATGATATTTATATTTGTATGTTCATGTTGTTTATCATTTCTCTGAGATCCTATTAAAATATTCCCATCTTTTTCACTATTTATTCTTTTGTGCATTTGAATTCAGTTGTCCTGTCCTTAGTTCACTTATTCTTTCTTCTGTCTCATCAAATCTGCTGTTGTTTGTCTCTAGTATATATTTAATTTGATCTACCATAACTTTCATTTCTGTAAGATCTTCTATTTTTCTATTTATTCTTTCAAATTCTTCTTTATACTCTTCTAGTGCCTTCTTCAAATCCTTTATTTCTTTAGGCAACCCATTGAAGTTATTTAGAAGGTTTATATGAACATCTTTGATTAGTTGTTCCAAATTCTGTGTCTCCTCCCATTTTTAATTTGGTCATTTGGCTGGGCCATATCTTCTTGTGCTTTGTGATTTTCTGTTGACTTCATGGCATTTGATTATCTTGACAAAGTTATTTTGAAAGTTGATTTCCCTCACTCATCTAAGATTTTGTAGTTGCTTATGTTTGCATGAGAGGTCTCCTTTTGCACTTGATTTGTCAATAATTCCCTGCCAAACCAAGGCCAAGACCTCATGCAAGAAGTGCAAGTCTATTTGAAGATCTGTTAAAACCTGGAGAGAAAGGCAGTTTGACAGAGTGTACATTCCCTGTCTTCCCAGAGCCACCTCTTCCCCTCAGGCCCACCTCTCAGTGTCAGCTAGCCAAATGGAATCGAGACCAGGTGCAAATTCAGTCAAGGCCACAGGTCTCAGTGTGTGCTGAGAGCCACTAACCCCAGGGCTGGGGGGTGGATAGTGTGTACCTTGGCGGAGAATCTACTTCTGGGCACTTCATGGGCCTGATACTCCCCAGGTTCCTGCATGGAATGACTTTGGGCTGTGGGATTAAATAGTTCAACTTCCCCTGCCCACAGCCAGCTGAGTGTTCCTGGCTGTGTGGTGTGGTTCACTCCCTCAACCTTTCCTCTCATCCCATCATGTGAGTGTTCCCGGCCTCTGTGGAGAAAGGCTAGAAGTGGCAGGATCCAGAGAATTTCTTTCACGAGCCAATTGTCAGATTGGCTCTGCTCTGTGTCCATCCCCCTCCAGATAGAAGGGCCCCCTAGTCTCTGCCAAAACCAGGAGCCTATACCAGCCTGCCTCCAGGGTTGGGGGTAGGCACTGTGCACAGGCAGGAAGGTCTTTGTACATAGGTAAACCAAGTCTGCTGGCTTTTGGGATCCTCATGGGAACTCCTGGCTGTGGAGTTGACAGGGAATCTCTCAAGCTGGCTGCAAAGGTAGGAGTGTAGGAGGACACCATTCCTTCAGCAACCACTCCTCCCTGCATGTCTCAGCCTGCCCCAGGTGCAACCATGACTAAGTTAACTTACTCCATATTCTCAATTGTAATTCCTCTGCTTTTTCATCTGTGCCTTCCCTGTATACTGTAAAGCCCCTCTCTTGTTATTTGTATCCTGGAACCAATGTCCCGGTCATTTTTCTCTCCTTCTCTAGTTGTTCCATGGTCCAGGGGTGAACTCAGCATATCCTATTCGGCCATCTTTGCTTTATTATTTTTTAATGTGAGCATTTAAGACTATAAATTTCCCTCTCAGTACTGATTTCACTCCTTCTCATAAGTTTTGATATTTTGTGTTCTCATTTTTATTCATCTTAAAGTATTTACTGACTTCCCTTTTAATGTCTTCTTTGACCCAATGATTATTTGTGTGTTATTTAATTTCAGTATATTTGTGGATTTTCCAGTTCTCTGTCTGTTATTGATTTCCAGCTTCATTGCATTATTGTCAGAGAAGATGCTTTGCATAATTTCAATCTGTTAAAATTTGAAACATGTTTTGTGACCCAATGTGTATTCTATACTGAACAACCACCCACGTGCATTTAGGAAGAATGTATATCCTGTTGTTTTGTGTTACAGTATGCTGTATATATTTGTTAGGTCTTCTTCATTTATCATATTAATCAAGTTCTCTGTTTCCTTTCTGATCTTCTGTCTAGACTATCTGTATATTAATGAGAAGATGTCTGTTTTTACCTTCAATTTTGCCAATATTTGCTTCAATAATCTTGGGACAGCCTGGTTAGGTGCATCAGTATTAATTATTTTTATTTCTTCATGATCGATTGCCCCTTTCATTAATGTATCATGCCCTTCTTTGTCTCTCTCTCTCTCTCTCTCTCTCTTTTGGCATGGGCAGGCACCAGGAATCAAACCCGGGTCTCCAATGGGAACTCTGCCACTGCGCCACTGTTGCTTGCCCCTTCTTGTCTCTTATAACAGCTTTTGATTTGAAGTGTATTTTGCCTGATATTATTATAGCTATCCCTATTCTTCTTGGTTACTATTTGTGAGAAATATATTTTTCAATCCTTTCACCTTCAATCTATTTATATATTTGGGTCTAGGGGAGTCTGTTGTAAACAACATGTATATGGATTACGCTTTTTTATCCATTCTGTCACTCTTTATCTTTTGATTGGGGGAATTTAATCCATAAACATTCAGTTTTATTACTGCGAAGGCAGTACTTACTTGAGCCTTATTGTACTTTAATTTTTAATGTCATATTTTGTTTTGCCTTTCTTTTAATTTATTGTAACCTTCCTTTCTGTATAGCTGATATTTTGTGATGTATCTGACTGATCCTTTTCTCATTTGTTTCTTAAATTTTTAAAATACTTCCTTTGTCATTAACTTGGAGTTGTATTATACAACCTATATCTATACTAATCTTAAAGTATACCAGCTTAGCTTCAGTAGCATACATGTTCTCTGCTCAGATATCCCTCCGTTTCCACTCTCTATGTGTTTTTGTCCCATGTTACCTCTTTTTATTTTACATGTCCATTATCAGGAAATATGCCTTTTTATTGTTCAATTGTATTCTGACCCTGACAATAATTAAAGAGTAAAATATATTGAGGTACAGTACTATTTTGTATTGGGTTTTGCAGTTACCCTTACTGAGGATTTTCATTTTTTAACCCTACTCCAAGCCACTCTCTCCTGTTCTTTCCCTTTAGTAATTCTTGTAGGGCAGATCTTTTGATGATGAACTCTCAGTTTCTGTTTATCTGTGAATATTTTAAACTCTCCCTCATTTTTTAAGGACAGTTTTGCCAGGTAAAGAATTTTTGGCTGGGAGTTTTTCTCTTTCAGTACATTAAATATATCATACTACCTTCTTACCTCATAGTTTCTGATGAGAAATTGGAGGTCTTATTGGTGAGCCCCTGTATGTGACAGATTGTTTTCCTCTTGTTGCGTACAGGATTCTTTTTATCTTTGGTTTTGGTTTCTGATTAGTATGTGTCTTGGAATAGGTTTATTATAGTTTATTCTGATAGAATGAATAAAAAAGCATGTTCCACATATATGTTGTTTACACAGACTAACCCTAAACCCAAAGTACTTTGTGCTTCTTGGTCATACATATTTATGTCTTTCATAATAACTGGGAAATTCCCAGTCATCATTTCCTCAGATAGTCTTTCTCCCTCTTTTCCCTTTTATTCTCTTACTGGGACACCCATGATGCATATGTTTGTGTACTTTATTCCATCACATCCCTGAGTCATGGCTTAATTTTTTCTGTTCTTTTCTCCATCTGTTCTTCTGACTGTGTGATTCAGATTGTTTGGTCTTCTAGTTCACTGATTCTTTTTTCTGCCGTCTCAAATCTGCTGTTGTATGCTTCGAGTATTTTTCAGTCTCCATTATTTTGCCTTTCATCACCATGATTTGTTATGTTTCTTTTTAAACTATAAAATTCTTCTTTATGCTCACACAGTTGTATTAATATCCATTAGTTCTATATCCATATTTTCCATTTTCTCCTTGAATTGATATATGAAATTTGTTTGTTCTTTTTTTAGTTGTTCAAAATTCTGTGCCCTCTCTGAAGTTTTAGTTTGTTTTCTTGATTGAGCCATATCTTCCTGCTTCTTAGTGTGGCTTGTAATTTTTTGATGAAATCTGGGCATCTGCTTATTGTAATCAGTTAACTCCGAAGGTCAGGCCATCCCTCTTGCTTTGTTTTATGTTAAGGCTTTACATTCAAGCTTGGTCCATGTTATTCTGGACTTTAGAGAATCCCATGTTTAACTGTTAAGATTTACTCAGCTCTTCTTCATCTGATTCTTGCCCTGGATATGTGGTACACTTTTAGGACTGCACTTATTTTTTTCAATTCTTTCACCTCAAGGAGGAAGCTTATTTTCTTCTCTTCCTTCTCTAAGAATTTTGATCTGTTCTGTTTGTTTTAGTGCAGAATTTTCTCTTCGGCTCCTGTGATTTGTTTAAATTCTCTCTGTTTTTTAGTGCTCCTCTCACCTTACACTTTTCAGTTTTGGGACCTGTTCTGTCTTACAGCAGTACAGTGCCTCTCCCACCTTTTGTTTGTTTGAGGCTTTTCTACCTCCAGTTTCTTAACTGTCATTGTATCCCACCCCTGGTCCCTAGATAGGGTCAATCCAGCAAGATGAGTCAATCTAGAAAAGTCCATCTTGCATTTAGTTAGTACAGGTAACAATAGCAGGATAGAGTGTGTGTTCCTCTTGCCAACAGTTCTGCCATAGTCTCTCTCTTTTTTTATTCCTCTGGGAACCCTTTTGTATACAGCACTTTTCAGCTGCTTGTGTTCTGTCCTGGGTCTCTTCAGATTTGGCTTCATGTGCCTTTATATGTGTGTGCTTCTAATTTGCAGCTGTGAGTGGCTTTATAGTCTGCATCTGTCACAGAAGGGATGTTGGCTGTGCTTCTTCTGCATGTCTCCCTAGCTCTGTGGGAGTGAGTGAGGTGGAATGGTCTGAACTGGTGGGTCTGGGAAAAAAGTCTCTTATCTGATCTTGGAAATGTTTTTATCTTTGATTCAGTATTCATAGAGTCTTTCCTCTGTCTTTAACATCTTCCAGAGTTCTAAGCAATAGGAATTTGTCCACTTATTACTTAATTCTCAGGGAAGATTTTTCCAGGATTTGTCTTACCTTGCCATATTGATAATATCTCTCTTTGACTTTTATAAGCTTTGATGGTTCATTCTGGTGTCAGTTTGGTCAAGTGATGAGGCCCAGTTGTCTGGTCATTGGCTTGACCATTGCTGCAAGGATATTTCATGGTTGGTTGATAAACTGGAAGGCTGGTACATTAAATCATCAGTCAGTTGATTACATCTGTGGCTGATTACATCTGTAATCAACTAAGGCATGTTTCCCACAATGAGATAATCCAATCTGTTGAAGGCTTTTAAGGAAGAGAGACTCTCATTGCTTCTTCAGCCAGTGAGCCTCTCCTATGGAGTTCATCCAGACCCTTCAGCGGAGCCGCCAGCTTTCCAGCCTGCCCTATGGATTTTGGACTCTTCCATTCCTATGGTTGCATGAGACCCCTTTGTAAATCTTATATTTACAGATCTCTCCTGTTGGTTCTTTTTCTCTAGAGAACCCTGACCAGCACAACAGCTTTGACATTTTTGATGGGTGTGGTAATTAGATTCAGTTGTCAACTTGGCCAGGTGAAGGCACCTAGTTCTGTTGCTGTGGACATGAACCAATGGTATATGAACCTCATCTGTTGCTAATTACATCTGCAATCGGCTAGGAGGCGTGCCTGCTGCAGTGAATGACGTTTGACTTAATTGGCTGGTGCTTAAATGAGACAGCACAACATAGCACAGCCCAAGCAGCTTGGCATGCCTCGTCTCAGCACTCACAGCAGCCCAGGCCTTTGGAGATGCAGAAACAAATCATCCCAGGGTAAGTTGTTGGAACCCAGAGGCCTGGAGAGAAGGCCAGCAGAGATTACCCTAAGCCTTCCCACGTAAGAAAGAACCTCAGATTAAAGTTAGCTGCCTTTCCTCTGAAGGACTAATGAAATAAATCCCCTCTTATTAAAAGCTAATCCATCTCTGGTGTGTTGCATTCCAGCAGCTAGCAAACTGGTATAGACCTGTTAATTGTGACTGTTTGATATAACTGAATAACTCTTAACCATACTTTTGATTTTTTTAAAATATTGCATAATTGTCTTCAAACCATGGTTTATAGCGTTGATCTGAGACTGTTTCCTGACTAAAATGTGACTGATGTCTGTTTCAGGGGCCTTTCTTTAAAGGTCCCTTGCTGTTAACAACCAGAATATCTGGCCTTCTGTTCATAGATCAGCCACACCCTATAGAGGAAAACCCATCATTTTCATTTTACCTTGATTCCTGTTCCACTACTCTTTTTAGATCCACATTGCTTATAAATGACAAGAAAAACTTTTGCCTACTTGTTGGCCTTAAAGGTAATCACATTTGAGGCAACATCCTTGTGAAAATCTCAGTCAACCAAGTAATAAAATTGAACACCCTGCTAAGCCAAGCCCTAACGACAAGTTCACTTAGGAAAAATAGTTTATTTTATAATTCTATTTAATTCTGCTGGCTTTTCTTGGATTGGCAGGTAGTGGTTGTCTTTGGTGTGAATACTAATATTTTTGGCCAGCTGGCAACAGTGTTCTATTTTGTGTAAGTTCTTTTGGACTTCTATCCCTTTCCAACACCTCAAATACACTGGAACATATTTTCACTTTGGTCTAAACCAACCTTGCCTTTAACATGTGTCATTTAATTTCCTGCCCATTTCTTTGCACAAATGTCAATACAGTAACATCTATCACATGACTTGTAAATTGGCTGCCTTGTGGTTGTGGACTGGTTGTACAAAATGGGCACTGCCCTGGGAAACCAGAATCCTGGTTTTCTCCTAACTTTTGATTGGTGTGGTTAAGAGTCAGGATTTGAGTGATATTTCTTAGATTACACCTTGTTTCTACCCCATTACCACATAGCTGTCCTTGGACAATTTAATTAATACCTCTGTATCTAAACCATCTCACTTGTTAAAAAACAATAATGATGTTACTTGTTTAATAGGCCATGATTTCAATGGGAGAAAGAAATTAAATGATGATGCAGGGTGTTTAGCATATATGTAGTAATAGTTAGTAAAGTTACCTATTGCTACAACCAGTTATGCTACTTTGGTAAATCATGTAAAATCAGTGTTCTGCACTTGTATGTTAGCATAACAAACCACCCAAACTGAGTGGTTTAACACAAAAATAATTTTATTATGATCATGATCTATGGGTCAGAAATTTGGACAGGGCTTGGTTGCTTGAGTCTTCTGCTCCATATGTCATCAGCTGGTGTCTGTCAGTGATAAACAGCTGCGAATTGGGGTGGTCTTGGAGGGTTAAAAAAGCCTCTACTTTGCTGGTAACTCAGTTGTCTGGTGGCTTAGGAGGGAAACTGGAAGGCTGCTATCAGTGTGACCTGTCTCTGCATGTAGTCCCAGGTCCTCTTCATGTGGTTTCTTCAAACAACTTACACAGCAATTCTGAACCCCAGGAGCAAGTTTTCCAAAAGACTAAGGGAAAACTGCAAGGTTTCTGATAACCTAGGCTCAGAAGTCAGTGTAACTTGTGCTGCATTTTTTTTTTGTCTTGTTTTACAAGACCAGCTCATATTTAAAGTGGTAGGGGGGCCATACAAGTTCACGAGTACATAGAGGTATGATTTATCAAGGGATCATCTTTAATGAATAATTGTGTTTCCTCTAGGGATCTTCAAGTAAACCTGTGTGCAACTAATGATCATGCACTGATTTGGCATGTATTCAAGGTGTTTAACTGCAGCAATGCTTGAAAAGGAACCTACAGATTCACTATGTGGAGTGCCTTGAACTTTTCTGATATTAGGTTTCCAGAATGAAATTGGCTTGGAATATCTAGCATATGAGCAGATCCCTCTTTAGAGTCTCATCATTTCCTAATGTTTCTTTTCTTCTAATTGAAATTATTTGAGCGATTCAGTCATTGCTCGGATTACACTGTGTAAAAGCTTACCCTATAATTTCAGTGGCTTGTAATAATAAATATTATAATAAATATTTCCTTTCTCATGCCTGTGAGTCAGCTGTGGCCCTTCTAGGCTTGGTTGGACCATTTTGGGTCAGGTGTGAGTGGAAAAAAAAGTCTGTTTCATATTTCTACTCATTCTGGAACTATGATAGAGTTCCATTCTGAACTCATGATAAAGTTCAGGATCTCCAGAGACTAAAGAAAAACACAAACACATTTTCAAACTTCTGCTTATGCCATACCCACTTAAATTCCATTATCCAAATGAAAGCACATGGATAAGCCAAAAGTCCATACAGCTAGGTAGTCTGTTCCACCCACAGGCAAGGCATGGAAGAAGGAATAATTGTGAACAACTAATACTGCCTACCACAGAGAGATTAAGTAGAGTGGACATTATATGCTAAAAGTGTCCCTAATTTTCCATCCTTAAATTTCTGTCTCTGATGCAGTAGATTAGAGCGTCCATTTTCTGAATAAGTTTTTGGTGTACTCAAAGTTCAAATCACACTATCCGATTTGAATTGTATAATATACAGAAATTACTGTGCTATTTCTGAACTTTCTGCTATTTATATTCATCTTCTGTTTATGAAGCATCAACACTGTATTCAGCTGTTGACAATATGTTAAGAAACTGGTCTCTGCCCTGAGGAGTTTATTTCAGAGCAGTTCAAGCTGGTTAAATCAGCATCAGGTTCACAGCTTTGAACAGACAGCTGTGGAGAGGAGATAAGCTTTTGAAGATGCAGCATAAATGGTGTTTGTAGAGGGAATAAAAGTGGGAAAGATGATAGGCAACCAAGAAATGGAAAGCGTATCTAAACTTGCAAAACGAACGATAGAGTAAGTGAAAACCCACATTTCTGTAGTGGAGCAGGCAAAGGTGAGGCTTCAATTCAACTTTATCCTCTGCATCTTCAGAAATCCTAGGGAATGTGGACGTCAACTGGATTTACCTTTGACAGATGGGCCTCTTGAAGTTTTTACTTCAGGTTTATCATTTGTTTCCATCACAGACTTGTTTTGTGCTGATAGCAATGAGTAGTTTTCCTTGAGTATGGTGAATTCCTCTCAGTCTTTGTGCGTATGTTATCAATAGAAGTATTGATCCAACTTAGTGATTCTCCAACTCAAGGTTATACTTGACCACAGACTGAAACAGTAACTCCTAATATATAATAATTTGAGGGGTTACCACAGACATTTGTGCCTACTAAATAATTTCTACAACAGATCTTACCATGTACCTAAATTACTTACCACATGCCAGTTACACTGCAATACAAGAATGAAAGATCACAGGGAAGACTGTGCTTCCTCACAGATACGGTACCTCATTAGGCGGACACATGACCAAGGATGATTGATGGGAAGGTCCTGGCTGTTAAAGAGCCCTTCTGCCACCATGAGCTGTATACTCACTCTGCACTCTCCTCTCTGCAATTTTCTCTTCAGCCTCTGTAGTGTAGTTTTTGGCTGACCAGAATTCATTGTCCTTTCTCAATATTATTGCACTATTTTCTTTTGGTGGATTATTTTCCTACATTCTGGTTAGTTTTTGGTAAGTCTTTAAATTGAAATTCCCTATTATGCTACTCTCTTCTGTGATGGTCTTTTGATGTGTCAACTTGGCCATTTTACAGTACTTAGCTATTCCATAAAACACAAATCTATGTGTTGCTGTGAGGATAGATTGCAGATGTGATTAGAGTCCATAATCAGTCATGTTTAAGTGAGGAAATTATCTTTATTAATTTGGTTGTGCCTGATCCAATGAGTTGAAAGACGAACAGCAGTGCTGAGGTTCCCTGAGGAAAAAGAAATTCTGCCTGTGCTCAGTACCCCAGCCTGTACCTAAAAGTTCCTGCCTGCCCTTCCTGATGGTTTCAGCATTTGGACTTGCTTAACCAGTCCTGACAGTTTTATGAGCCAATTCCCTGAAATAGAGAGAGATGGGGGGTGGGGTGGGGAGGAAGAGGGAGGGAGATTGAAATCGATATAGATATCGATAGATGTCCTGCTTCCCTCATTGAATCTTGACTGATAAACCTTCTCATTCTTTTATTCTCACTAAGGAAACTGAAGAAATTACCTTTAACCTTTATTCTCCTCCTCACCAGATCTTTCTTTTCTTTGCTATTCAAGCCAAGGATGGATATAAAGCAAAACTAGGCCAGCTATCAACTTTCAAAATGTCTTTCTTTTGAGGAAACAAATAAAAAATAACCCTTTATATTTTGAAGCTTTTTTCTTTCCAATAGAGGTGTGCTGACAAATGCTCCAATTGTTCTTTTTTCCCTTATTTTGTCCTGCCTCCAGAACGATATTTTTAAAATAAATTTTCCTGTTTGCTTGGCTACAGCAACGGTGACTTCCAAACCTATTTCTGTCACTTGCAACAATAAGAAATTAACTATATTATGAATGACTTAACCATACTTAGATCCCGTTCAAAACCTGAACTCCCAGAATACTTCCAAACAAATGCAGAATCCCTGAAAGAGCCCATAATTGGATTGAATCTACTTAAGCCTTTTCATTAAGGCATGGAGTAGGAACTCTATTAAAATGTCAGTGTTTTCTGGCACAGGTAATTTATTAAGCTATTATCCATCAAAAAATTTTATGGCAACTTAGCTTAACCATTGAGCCATGCATCCATGGAAATCCAAATGAACAGGAAAGTTTTGGTATAAAAATTGATAGGAAAAGGGTTGGAACATGAAGAAATCCATGAAATATGTCAAAAGGCCAATCCTAATGGAGGATTGTGGGAGAAGGGCGTGGGAGAAGGGTGTGGGAGAAGGTGGTGTTGTTTTTTTAACATTTGATATATTTATCTTTATTTCTCATTTTCAGTTATGTGTATATTTAGACCCAATTGTCCTTCTGTTACCAAATTTCTGCTTGGATTTTTTTTTTTTTTTTGCATGGGGCCGTTATTAGGAATCGAACCCGGGTCTCCAGTATGGCAGGCAAGAACTCTGCCTGCTGAGCCACCGTGGCTTGCCCAAAGGAAGTGTTTTTTAATGGTAAAATCAGGATGAGTGAGAAGTGAGAAATGGGATTGCCACACTGTTGCAGTGAACAGCCATGCTTACCCTATGTGGTAGGACAAATTATGGCTCCCAAAGATACTTACATCCTAATTCCTGGAACCTGTGTATATGTTGCCTTGTATGGCAAAGGGAAATTAATGTTGCAGATGGAAATGAGGTTGCTAATCAACTAATCTTCAAATACAGGTATTATTCTGGATTATCAGATGAGCTCACTGTAGTCAAAAAGGTCTTCAAAGGTGGAAGCAGAAGGCAGAAGAGTCAGTGTCAGAGTGATGTGATATGAGAAAGATTCAACTGATAATTCCCAGCTTTAAAGACAAACCAAGGAATGAAGACAGCTTCTAGAAACTGGAAAAAGTGAGGAAATGAATTATCCTCAGAGCCTTCAGAAAGGAATGTAGCCCTGCTGACACCTTAATTTTAGTCTAGTGAAACCCTGAGACCTGTGTTAGACTTCTGTCCTACAGAATTGTAAAATAGAAAGTTTATGTTGCTTTAAGCCACTGGTTTGTAGTGACTTGTTACAGTAGCAATAGAAAACTATTACACCTTATAACCCATGAATATAGTGGAAAGAATAAAGCACTTTAGCCATATGACCCGAGGAGGTCTGTCTATAGCATGAAATCAGAGCAATCATTTCCCTGCACTAATATGTCCTAGGAAGGTGACCCTGGACAAGCCACTTAATCTTTCTGAACTTCAACTTCATTACCTCTAAAATGGACATGATAACGATCTTTTTGAGTTTTTTTTTTTTTTTTTTTCCTGAAAATTAGAAATGGTTCATGACGTCTGAAATCTCTTCAGAGCTCCGAAGAAGGCTGGCCACTCCCAAGGTAGTACCACGCATTGCTGAGGGGTAGGGAGTTGATATTAGCAGGCCGTGAAACAAAGCACAAAGAACAAACTGATGTTCACAGTGCACCAGGAAAAATGAGGTCAGGAAACAGAACTGGTGGCATGAAACCCAAAGAGACAGGATAAGAGAGACAGTAGTACCTGGCTTTGAGGAGAGGGCTAGCAATCTGGCTTGGGGAAATTGAAGGAATGAATTCAAGAGTGCAAGGCCTGGAGAGAGTCCCAGAGGCAGGGATAGAGGCAGGCCTCCAATAATTCTGGAGAGGTCTCTAAAAGAGTTCAGACACCGGTTGCTCAATTAATACAGTTAACATTTTTATATGCGAAATAAAAGTTCACATATTTTATTCTATTCCTGGCTTTGCTTTTTCCTAGCTGTATCATCTTGGATATGTTATTTGATTTCTCAAAGTCTTGATTTCCTCAACAATTAAAGGAATAGGTTAAACTCTAGTAAGATGAAATTAATTCCAGTTGAATGTTATATATTTTATTCAGCTTCATTAAGATATAATTTCTATAGCACAATTTTTCCATTTAAAGTATACAATATAATATTTTTTGTTATATTCCCAGGGTTATGCAGCCATCCTCACATTTTAATTTTAGAAAATTTTAAACCCTCAGAAAGAAGCACTATCCATTAGCAGTCACGTCTTATTCCCTGCAACCCTACCCCACCCCAGCCCTGCACAACCACTAATCCACTTTCCATCTCTATAGATTTGCCTATTCTGAAAATTTCATGTAAATAGAATTATACAATGGGTGGTCTTTTGTGACAGGTTTCTTTCACTTAGCATAATGTTTTCAAGGTTCATCTCTGTTGTAGCATTTATCAATATTGCATTCCTTTTCATTACAGTATAATATTTCATTTTATGCATATAACATTTAATTTATCCATCCATCAGTTGATGGTTGTTCTGATTATTATGAATAAAGCTTCATGAACATTTGTATACATGCTTTTGTGTGGATATATGCTTGCATCTCTCTTGGGTAAATACACCTAGGAGTGGTTCTACTGGGCCACATCCTAACTTCATGTTTAAACTTCTGATAAATTGTTATTCTGTTTTCCAAAGCAGTTTGTGTCATTTAATATTCCCAAACAGTGTATGAGGGTTTCAGTTTCTCCATATCCTCATCAACATTTGTTATTATTTTTTGATTATAGCCATCTTAGCGGGTGTGAGGTAGTATGATGGCTTGGAGCTGTATCTATCTCAAAAAAAAACATGTTCTTTAACCTAATCCACTCATATGAGCATGAACCCATTGTAAATAGGACCTTTTGGTGAAACTATTTCAGTTAAGTTGTGGCTCACCTCAATAAGGATAGATCTTAATCTCATTACTGGAGTCCTTTTATAAGAGAATAAAATTCAAATATATGGAGAGAAAGCCACAGAAAGAGCAGTCAGAACCTAACTTTCATTGGAACCTGGAAGAGAATGGAGAGACCAGGAGACACTTCCATGTGCCTTGCTGTGTGACAGCTAAGAACCAAGAATCTCCAGCAGCCAATCTTCCAGGAGAAAGCATTGCCTTGGTGACACTTTGTTTTGGACTTTATTCCTAACCTCAAAAACATGACCCATTAAATTCCCATTGTTTAAGTTTACATAGTATTTGTTTGGCACTCAAATAAACTGAAGCAAGTGGTAAGTCATTGTGGTTTTTCTTTTCTGCATGGGCAGGCACCAGGAATCGAACCTGGGTTTCCCGCATGGCAGGCGAGAACCCTGCCTGCTGAGCCACCATGGCCCGCCCACTTATTGTCATTTTGATTTGCATTTTCCTGAGGGATAATTATGTTGTTTATCTTTTCATGAGCTTATTATCCATTTATATATTTGATATGGAGAAATGTCTATTCAAGTCTTCTGTAATTTTTCTTAATTTGGTAGTTTATATATTTATTATTGCTTTGCATGACTTCTCTATATATACTGATGCAAGTCCCTTAAATATGTGATGTGAAAATATTTTATCTTCTTTTGTGGGTTGTCTTTTCACTTTCTTGATGTAATAGTTTTTAATTTTGATGAAATCTAATTTATCTATTTTTCCTTTTGTTGCTTATATTTTTGGTATTAAACGTAAGAAACTAATTCCTAACTCCTAATCACGATTTGCATTTATGTTTTTTCTAAGTTTTATAATTTTAGCTCTTACATTTATTTAGGTATGATCCATTTTGAGTTCATGTTTAAGTATGGTGCAAGGCAGAGGTCCAACTTTATTTTGTTTTTGCAAGTGGACATTTTGTTGTCCCAGCACCATTTGTTGAAAAGACTATTCGTTCCCCACTGAATTACCTTGACACCCCTGTTGAACACTAATTGGCTGTAAAAGTGCAGTTCTATTTCTGGGTTCTCTGTTCCATTCCATTGATCTACATGCCTAACCTTGTGCCCAAACCATGCAGTTTTGATGACTGTAGCTTTGTAGTAAAGTTTTTGGAATTGGGAGTTGTGAGTCCTCCAGCTTTGTTTCTCTTATTCAAAGATTATTTTGGCAATTCTGTATCCCAAGCATTTCCGTGTGAATTTTAGGATCACCTTATCAATTTCTGCATAGAAGCCAGCTGGAATTTTAGTAGGGATCTGTTGAATCTGTGAATCAATTTGAGGAATATTGCTGGTTTAACAATATTAAGTCTTCTAAACCGTGGACATAGAATGTTTTTCTATTTACATAGATTTTTTATTTTTTCAACAATATTTTTTAGTTTTCAGTGTGTAAGTATTATACACTGTATAATAGTGTAAGTATTGCTCTTCTTTTGCTAACTTTATTCCTATTTTATTCTTTTTGGTGCTGTTGTAAATGAAATTGTTTTCTTAATTTCATTTTTGAAATGTTAATTACAATCAATATAAATACAATCAATTTTAAAATATTCATCTTATATTGTTCAACTTACAGAACTGGTTTATTAGTTCTAATGACTTTTTAGTGGATTCCTTTGGATTTTCTATATATAAGACCATTTCATCTGCAGATAGAGATAGTTTTGCTTCTTCCTTTCCTATCTGGATGCCTTTTATTCTTTTTTTTTTCCTTGCCTAATTGCCCTAATTGCTAGAACTTCAACGACAGTGTTAAACAGAGATAATCATCCTTGTCTTACAAGTGATTTTAGAGGGAAAGCATTTAGTCTTTCACCATTAAGTATGAAGTCAGTTGTGGGTTTATTACAGATGACATTGATTAGGATCATTGATTGATCATAAACCGGATTTGAAGTTTGTTAAGTATTTTTTTCTGTGTCTATTCAGATGGTCACATGTTTTTTGTTTGTTTTTTCTATCAATGTAGTTTATTACATTACTTCATTTTCAGACATTCAATCAAATTTGCATTCCTGGGATAAATCCACTTGGGCATGAGTATAATGCTTTATAACTGTTACTTGATTTTGTTAGGTATTTCTTGAGGATTTTGGCATCTAATTTGTAAGAAATATTGGTCTGTAATTTTCTTTTCTTGTCATATTTTGTTTTGGTATTGGTATCAGAGTAATATTCTCCTCATAAAGGAGTTGGGAAGTGCTCCTTCCTCTTCTGTTTTTTGAAAGTGTTTTAACTGGTATTTATCCTTCTTCAAATGTTTTAGATAATTTAGTAGTTAAGCCACAGGGGTCTGGCCTTTTCTTTGTTGGAAGTGTCTTGTATAATAATTTAATCATTTTATTTGTTATACAGTACATCCAAAGTATACAATAAATGGCTCATAGTGTCATCATATTGTTGTGCATTCAACACCAGAATCAATTTTAGAATATTTTCATTACTCTAAAAAATAAAAATAAGAATACAAATGAAAAAGAATACCCAAAACATCTCATACACTTTATCCTCCTCCCCCATTACTTATTTATTTTGCCTTTATTTTCTTACTCATCTGCCCATACACTGGGTAAAGGGAGTGTCATTCACAAGATTTTCACTGTCACCTGGTCATACTGTAAAAGCCATACACTTACATAATCACCATCAAGAATCAAAGCTACTGGATTGCAATCAACAGTTTCAAATACTCTGGGATGTATCAGGGCATCACACTAACCTCTCCAAAATAACAAGAGCTCATTCCCTATTCAATATTCCATGTAATTATGTTGTTTGAATAAACTTGACTATACAGGTTAAATTAGATAATGTGCTGCAGAAAATATAAATTTCATACGAAATAAATATCTCTTCTTGGGTTTTACGTAGAAGTTGAAGTTAAAATACAGTCATTATCATCCTTTACCCTGTATTCTGATTTACCTTAGTCCTAACCAGATCAGCTGCATTCGTATCTCTAATTGAAGTCTAATCTCTTTTTCACCTTCTTTAACAGCTGCTGTATGGGATGCTGCTGACTTTCACAAATGCAGAGCTCTACTCTGAGTCTCAGTTGTAACACAGAGATCCAAATTTCCAAGAAATGACCAGGTTATAACCAAAGAGCTCAGAATCTCAGAATTTAGAAATAACAGTTAAAACTTAGGAATAGAAGTGACCACTGTAAGAGCTTACAATTTAAGTTCCTTTTTTTTTTTTTTTCTTTTTTCTTTTGCATGGGCAGGCACTGGGAATCGAAGCTGGGTCTCCAGCACAGCAGGCGAGAATGCTACCTGCTGAACCACTGTGGCCTACACAGAGCTTATACTTTAGAAACCACTTTTCCAAAGAGGAAATACAAATGGCTCAAAAACATATGGAAAGATGCTCAACTTCACTGGCTATTAGGAAATGCATACCAAAAGCATAATGAGATATCATCTCACGTCTACTAAAATGGCCATTATCAAACAAAAACAAAGCCAGAAAACTGCAAGTGCTAATGAGGATGTGGAGAAGGAGCTACTCTTACTTGTGTTGGTGGGAATGTAAAATGGTGCAACTCTGGAAGGCAGTTTGGCAGTTCCTGAGGAAACTAAATATAGAATTATGATGTGATCTAGCAATCCCATTATTAGTTATATATTCAGAGGAACTGGAGGTAGGAACATGGAACTGGAGGCAGGAACATTTGTACACCAATGTTTATAGGAGTATTATTCATGACTGCTAAGTGATAGAAACGACCCAACTGTCCAACAATGGATGAGTGGATTTCATTTACTTCCATTTTAATCTTTATTACTCCTTTCCTTCTGTCAGCTTTGGTGTAGTTTGTTCTTTCCTACCTTAAGCTGGAAGATTAGATTATTGATTCAGAATCCTTCTTCTTTTTGATATAAGCATTTATATATGTAAATTTATCTTTGAGCATTGCCTTAGCTTTTGTTTGGGCACTTGAGAAAAATATGCATTCTATTGCTTTTGGGTGAACCGTTGTTTGTTTGTCTGTCAGGACTAATTGATTTATAGCATTTTTCAGGTGTTCTATTTTTTTCTTTATCTTCTGCCTAGTGGTTCTCTCCCTTATTGAAATTGGGTATAGTGGAGTCTCCAGTGGTTATTTTCAAATTGTTTCTTCCTTTGATTCTCTTAACTTTTGCTTTACATATTTTGGGGCTCTATTTTTAAGTGGCTAAATGTTTATGATATTTGTAACTTCCTGATGAATTGACCTTTTCATCATTATAAAATATCCTTCTTTGTGTTAATATTCATATTTAAACGCTACATTTTTAACTCTATTTTTTTTTCAGGTATTTCTATAGCCACTTCAGCTCTTTTATGGTTATTGTTTGTCCAGTTTACCTTTTTTTCATACTTTTAATCCATTTGTATCTTTGAATCTAAGTTGTATATCTGTATACTGTCCCTTTTCAATCTTGTTTTCTTATCCAATATAACAATATATTCCCTTTGATTGGCCTCTGTAATTCATATTTAATATTATTATTGGTAGGGTTGCGTTTATGGCTACCATTTTACTTTTGTCATCTGTATTTCTTATATCTTTTTGTTTCTCTGGTCATCCTTTATTGCCTTTTTTATATTAACTTAATATTTTACACTATAAAATTTTAGTTTTCAATGATTCTTCAATTATATTTTTAGGAGTTATTTTATTAGTGGTTGTGTTAGGGCTTACACTATGTATCTACACTTATCAGAATCTACTTATGGTTTATATTGACTTAGTTTCAGTGAACTCTGGAAACTATTCCTATGGAGCTATGATTGTTATACAATCATAGATATGATTGATATACAATTTCATTTATATGTTACAAATCCAATAATAAATTGTTATAATTATTACTTTATGTAATCCTATGTCTTCTTAAGAAGGTGATATAAGAAAGAAGAGTAAGTGAACATTTATAGAGTTTGTTATATCAACATTCTTATTTACATTTTCATATTTTGTTTGTTTCTTCCTGTGGATTTATGTTGCAGCTGATATCATTTCCTTACTTGGGTAGAGTTTTGTTTTCACCCACCTCCTCTTGTGTGATTATTGTGAAATATATTACATTATATATGTTATAGGTACAAGGCATTCATATAACATATAATACATGCATGTAAATGTTTATATTGTTTTACATAATTGCTTTTAAAAATCAGTTTTAAAAGAAAGAGGAAATGTGAAATTATTCTATCTGTTGTAATTACCTATACAATCACCTTTATAAGCACTCTTTGTCTTTTCTTGGTGATTTGAGTTTCTTCCTCGTATGACTTGCTTTCAGCTTGATTAACTGTTTTTAATTTTCCTGAAAGGAACATCTGCTAGTATCACATTGTGTGAGTTTTTGTTTACCTGGCAAGGCTTTATTTCACCTGCATTTTGGAAAGATAAATTTCTGTGTTTAAAATTTTTGGTTGACGGTCTTACTTTTGGTTCTTTGAAAATATAATCAATCTCATTACCTTCTGGCTCTCACAGTTCCTTTTAAAAAGTCAGGCAATAATCTAATTGGGTTCTCTTATATATGATGAGTTGCTTTTCTCTTACTGATTTCAAGATTTTCTATTCAACTTTGACTTTAATATTTTGACTATGATATGTCTAGGTGTGGATCCTTTTACATTTATCCCACTGGGAGTTCATTGAGCTTCTTGGATGTGTAGACTAGTGTTGATCCTCAAATTTTGGAAGATTCCAGCTATTACTGCTTGGAATGTTTATTTCCATATCTCTCTCCTCTCCTCTGATATATACATTGCATGTATATTGGTACATATGAGGGTGTGTCCATTTTTCCTTCATTCTTTTTTCTCCCTGTTCTCCAGATTTCATATTGATTTATCTTCAAATTTTTAAATTCTTTCTTATGCCAACATATCTACTGCTGAGCCCATCTAGTGGAATTTTTATTTCAGGTTTTATACATTTCAAGCTTGTCTGTTTGGTTCTTTTAAATAATTTCTATTTTCTTATTGATATCCATTTGATAGGACATTGTTATTGTACCTTCCTTTACTTCTTTGAGCAAAATTTCCTTTTATTCCTCAAACATTTTTATAGTCACTGCTGAAGCCTTTGTCTGACAAAGCTGCCATCTCAGCTTTTTCAAAGGCATATTCCCTTTTTTTTTTTTTTTGCCTGTTTATGGGGCACAATTTCCTGTTTCTTTGTATGTCTCATAATTCTGAGTTAAAATTGGGCATTTTAAGATAATGTATTATAATATCTCTTGTAACTGACCTCCCTTGGAGGTAGTTTTTGTTTTGTGTGCTTGTTTGTTTATTTGTTTAGTGATTTGGCTTAAATAATTCTTTGAATTTTTTAATTCACAAAATATATATATGATAATATAGTTCTCCAATATTATGTAGCTTCTGTTGTTGCTTTTCATGTTTTTTCCTTGGTTTTATCTTTTAAGCTGGCTATCTACAGATTGCCCTAGGTTCAGCATTAGCCACTTATTGGACAAAGGTTCTGCTTAAGCTTCCTTAGCCAGTTAGCTTTTTATCCTTTACTGTTGTGTATATATGATGCTAGGAGGCTGCTATCAAACTTGCTTATGTTTTATGCCATATGTTCAGCCAGGGAATCATAGCTTGGAGATTCTCTTATCACTCCCTGAGTGAGACTTCAGCATGCAAACAGTTTTTCATACAGTCAAGGAGGAGTGTGATTTATTTTTAATTCTGGCTTCCTAGGAGATTCCTGTGTGTCAAGGTGACTTATTTTTTAGTTAGTGTTTGGTCACAGGTTTTGTTTAAGCCCCATTTTACTGGTGGATCTGTGTGTACTTTGGAGAATGTTTTCAAATCTGTCCCATATCCTGCTCTGATGACTCTTGAATGGGTGTGCCCAATATATTCTCCCAGATTTTCTGATCCTCAGAGTTGACTGTGATCCTAAGAAGGCTATTGGCTGTCCCTTTCCATGGCTTTCTCAATTAAGTTTTTCGATGTTTTTCCACTCTGTATCACAAAGCTTAATTGTTCTTCAACATCTCCTTTGTTTTTACATATCAGGCATGAAGTTTTCCACTTCTCCAGGTTCTTTTCCAAATAAGTTTATTCCCCTACAATAAAGCTGCAGAACATGTCTTCCTTTTGACCTGTCTTTCTTTGTTGGCAGAATTCTTAAGCCAGTGTACCAGAGCTAGAGATGGGTACTCACATTTTCAGGAGCAACATCCCTTGGCTATGACTGGACATGGTTTGGCACACTCTGGTCTTGGCTTACTCTCCTTATGTGGAAACCCCATCCCTATGAGTGAGCTTTGGTGGGAGTGATTGGCTGCCAGAATTCTTGGCTTGTTGCACCTGAAGTAAAGCTTTCCATAGGGAGAAAGGACTGATCCTCTCAACTGGAATGTAGTTTCTCCCACATGGATGTGGGTGAGAAAAACCAGCATTCTATCCTTCTCAGGGTGAAACTGTAGTTACAGATTGGAGGTTGGTGGGAGAAGAAATCTTTGTATCCTTGCCTGTATCTCCCTGGACTAGAGTGTCTGTGTTAGAATTTCCTTAATACGAAACTCGGAATATAGAGGTAGGGAAGTGGGTCATGGCTCAAATGCCAAAGATTCTCATTATTTTTACTGAGATTTAGTGTATTTTCTTAAATGAATGTTTCTCTATTTGTCCTTAGGGAAAAAACCAGAGACTCTAAATAATTGTTGTTTCTTCCAAAAAATTATTTCAGCAGTTAAAGTTTTGTTTTATTGGAGAAAGTATCCACTGAGATCCTTACTCTGCCATCCTGGAACTCCAGTCTCCTATGATTATCCTATTATTACTATTGCTATTATTATTATCTGTGGTTGTGGTTGTTATTGTTTACATGGGCATTCGCAGGGAAATGAACCCGGGTCTCCAGCTTGGGAGCGAGAATTCTGCCACTGAGCCACTGTCGCACCGCCCTCCTATTATTATTTTTTAATTCTACAGTTAATTTAAGATGTCTTATTGCTCTATAAAATAAGTAAATGGAAATTATTTTTGTGGTGCCATCTCAGCATTGATGATTGAAAATTTATGACGTATGCCTAGCTTAGGGATGGAGATCATGACACCAACTTAATTTATCTTTCAGCAACAGTCCATAGTCTCTGGGAAACAGTAGTTTGAAAATTGGCCTTATATCTGAAGTACTACTTTCAATATAGTGATTGATCATGCCATCCATTTTGATATTTTTGGGATAGTCCGACTGAAGAATAGAGATATATAGGATAGGTGCCTCCCCTGCCAGACATATCTATGGGTATGTATTAGATTTTTTTTTGCCTAATAAGCAAACAATGATGTTAAATGAGCCAAAATATTATAGTTTCAGGTTTCAAGCAAAAGGATTAATTGTTAACCAAGTAAAACCAGGTAAAGTTAGAGTACCATTAGGGTTAGTAAGTGTGTTAGTATGTTGAACAAACACTTTTTAGGATTATTTTTTATTAGAGAAATTGTGGGCTTATAGAACAGTTATGCATAAAATGCAAGACTATTTACCACCTGTGCTGGTTTAAAAGGATGTATGCCCCCTAGAAAAGCCATGTTTTAATCACAATCCCATTTCATAAAGGTAGAATAATCCCTATTCAATACTGTATATTTGAAACTGTAATCAGATCATCTCCCTGGATGATGTGATTTAGTCAAGAGTGATTGTTAAACTGGATTAGGTGATGACATGTCTCCACCCATTTGTGTGGGTCTTGATTGGTTTATTGGAGTCGTATAAAAGAGGGAAACTTTTGGAGAAAAGGTGATTCAGAAAGAGCAGAGAAGAACGACATAGCCACAGAAGTAGAGAGCCCACAAGCCAGTGACCTTTGGAGATGAAGAAGGAAAATGCCTCCCAGGGAGCTTCATGAAACAGGAAGCCAGGAGAGAAAGCTGGCAGATGACACCTTGCTCGCCATGTGCCCTTCCAATCAAGAGAGAAGCCCTGACTGTTCACCACGTGCCTTCTCACTTGAGAGAGAAACCCTGAACTTCATAGGCCTTCTTGAATCAAGGTATCTCCCTGGATGGACACTTTGATTGAACATTTCTATTGACTTGTTCTAATTGGGACATTTTCTTGGCCTTAGAACTGTAAACTAGCAACTTATTAAATTCCCCTTTTTAAAAGCCATTCCATTTCTGGTATATTACATTCTAGCAGCTAGCAAACTGGAACACCACCCCATTAAGCTAACACCTTGTGGTGGTGTGGAACATTTGTTATAATATGGCAGCATGTTTTTATAATTGTGCTATAAACTGTAGCCCATGGTTTGTCTTAGGGTTCATGTTAGTGTAATGGAGTTCCATGCATTTTTAAAATTTTTATTCTATTACCATGTATACAACCTATTTCCTCTTTTCATCTCACTCAGTGCTGTTAATTAATTGTTTCAGTGCTGTTAGTTAAGTTCACAATGTTGTGCTGCCATTACCACTATCTATTACCAAAACATTTCCATTATTTCAAATAAGAACCCTATACATTTTAAACATAACTACCCATTCCCTAACCCCTCCCCTTCCCATGATAAACCAATATCATAGGTTCTAACTCTGTGGCTTTGTTTATTCTAATTATTTCAAATTAGTAAGATCAAACATTATTTAATCTTCTGTCTCCTTTATTTCACTCAACATGATGTCTTCAAGGCTCATTCATATTGTCACACATATCAGGACTTCATTTTTCTTTATGGCTGAATAATATTCTGTTGCATGACTATACCATATTTTGTTTATCCATTCATTGTTTGATGTAAAGTTGGGTTGGTAATTGTGACTAATACTACTATGAGCATTGGAGTGCAATTATCTGAGTCCCTGCTTTCAATTCTTTTGGGTATATAATTAGTAGTGGGATTGTCAAGTCATATCATTCAATACTCAACTTTTTAAGGAACTGCCAAACTGTCTTCCACAGCAGCTGCACCATTTTAAATTGCCACCAGCCAATAATGGGTGTTCCTATTTCTTCACATCATCTTCAGCACTTGTAATTTTGTTTTTCTCATTTATTTATTTATTGTTTTGTTTTGTCTTTCTTTATTTCTATTCTTTTTTCATAGAAATCATTCTAATGGGTATACAACTGTGTCTCATTGTAGTTTTGATTTTCATTTCCCTGATGTCTAATAATGTAGAGCATCTTTTCACCTGCTGTTTTCTGGTTGCTGTACTGTGTTCTACTGGCCTCTGGAATTTCAAAATTGTTTTTTTTTCAGATAGTTCCTACCCAGTCAATAGTTGTTTTGGTGGAAGGACTGAATCCTGGAGCTTGTACTCTGCCATCTTTCCACAATTCCTCCCATAAATTCTAAACAATCACTTTTTGAGACTGCTTTTAAGTGAGGAAGGAAGATAATTGAAATCATAAGAAAGAATCACCACAAATTTTTCATTCTTATCATTGTGCAAGAGTGAGCAGCAGCATTTTAGTGAACCTTCTAGTGAATACCGGGGACTTCAGATTCACAGACTCTTCTTTTCATTTTTGCGTATATAGTGAGTAACTGTGTTATATATACATGGAAGGCTCCATGAATTTTTATTGAATAAATGAATACAAGAACTGTTCATTACTGGATTAGTCAGTAGCCAGTCATGGAAATGGGAGCCACACAAGTTATTTTAATAGGGGAAATTTAATATAAATAATTGATTAAACATTTGGAGAACTGAAAGACCCAAATGTTTACTGGCAGGCACCATGGAGGTAGGAAGTGCAGACTGTTGTTAATATCATTTGAACTTAGGTGCTGGGAGGAGGGTCCCTCTGAGCTGGGATGCAGATCTCAGAGGAATAAGCCAGCATAGCTGGTATTGGTACCTCTGAGGAATCAGAATGAAGCTGGCTTTTAGAGTAGCAGAGCGGGGGACTGTAGACTGGAAACAACGGTGGAACCAGTAACAATTGCGAGAGTAAAAGTCTTTAGCTGAGTTTATATGAACAGAAACCATAGGTCAACAGGAAGGAGGAAGTCCTCCCTCCTTCTATACTACCAGTTCCCTTCAGATAGCAGAACCTAACAGGGAGCAAAGGAGAAATGCGGTATCCGGAGCTCCAGCCCCAGCATCATTAAGTAGAGTATAGAAAGATGGTTTGGTCTAATACTTCACGTGTTAATCTGTACTCCTCTATGCAAATCATATCCCTTTGAGTATTTCCTCCCAAGTCGTGGTGGCTAATGCAAATATCCTCTCTTTGGGGAGAATTTAAGGTTTACGTTGGTTTTCCAAGCTCTTGAAGAGTCAAGTGACTTTTAGATTAAGAACAGTTCTCTCAGTTATAATTTATTTTTGTAAAAAATCACTATTTGGGGTCCTCTCTATGCTAGACTTGATAGAACTGATATAGATCTAAACAAATGTTTTTCCATTATTTTGTTCCCCTTTGAACTTTGAACTTCCCCAGAACTGAGTTAGGCATAATGTTAAATTCATGGTACCATATCCTCATATACAAGTCCATTCAGGGTCTCTGTTTTATTTTATTTCTCTCCTTTTTTTTTTTTATCACCTATCTCTTTATTTCTTATGTCTCCACTTTAGTGTATTTAATGTACACCACATTATGCTTTATGTAGATTGTTTTTAGCCTCATTAATAGTGAAAGGAATTCAAGCTTAAAATGGCTACAAGGCAGTTTAATCTACGAAGAATAGACCCTGGATATGACAGATCAAGTTTGAGGGCAAATGTTCTATCTTGATAGTCCCAGTAGTGTTCTTAAAAATTATACTGCTAAACTTAGTCACCATCACCAAATTGTATCAGTTGAATCAGCAAAATGATGAAGATGGCAATGTTTCCTCTGCTGATAGGAGAAACAGACTGCTTTTGGTTTCTTAGATGCTGAAAGCAGATGCCATGAAATGGGCTGGCTTAACAAAGGGAATATATTAGCTTACAGGTTTTTTAAAAATATTTTTATTATAAACAATGAACAAACATACACACATTCTTGACACAGTTACAATCCATGGCTTACAGTATCATCACGTAGTTGTGTATTCATCACCATGATCATTTTTTTGAACATTTGCATCTTTCCAGCAAAAGAAAGAAAAAGTAAAACAGAAAAAAAAACGTATACATGCCATACCCCTTACCACTCCCTTTCATTGGCTATTAGTATTTAAATCTACTCAATTTACTTTAGCCTTTGTTCCCTCTATTATTTATTTCTTATCCATACCTTTTACTCATCTGTCCACACCATTGATAAAAGGAGCATCAGACACAAGGTTTTCACAACCACACAGTCACATTGTAAATAGCTTACAGTTTTGAGGTTGAGAAAAATGTCCAAAATAAGGCATCATCGAGGCAATGCTTTCTTCCTAAAAATTGGCTGCTGTTGATCCTTGACTCCTCTGCCACATGGCAAGTCACAAGGCAGTGTTTGCCAGTCTCTCTCTGTCTCTTTCTCCATTCCATTTATAAAGGACCCCAGTAAGAGGATTAAGTCCCATCCTGACTGAGATGAGTTACACCTTATCTGAAGTAAACTTCTCAAAAGGTCCTATTTACAGTGGGTCCATTCCCTCAGGAATGGATTAAATTTAAGAACATAACCTTTCTACGGTACATAGAGCTTCAAACCACCACACAGGCATACTCATGTACTACTCAAAGTGCTATAAATGGATTCAATGTTTCTAGATGACAATTCAAAAACATGAGGTAAGAATCATAAAGATAGCAGCCTTTGCCCTGGTATCACTACTTTTGGAAATATGTCCCAAGGAAGTACTACAGGAGAGACAAAATTGTACGAAGGCATTTCTGTATCTAAAACAATAACACCAAACAACCAAAATACCTGGAACAGTCCAAAGGCCAAACTATGGGGTTATAGCTAAATAAAGTGTCACCGACTCATTCAGGAAATAAATTATTATTTTGAAAGCACACTCCTAAGTGAGGACAAATTGTAAAATATAAAAAACATCATGTCTTCCAGTAGCATAAAACCTAATTTATATTCTCTCTTGTGAAATAAAACACTCTGAGCCCTAGCAGTGGTTCAGTCTTCTCGTGATCTGTAAGAAGGTGAGGTATGTGTGTGTGTGCGCACACGCATGTGTGTATGCATGTGTGTGTATGTGTGCATGTGTGTGCATACACGTGTGTGTATGTGTGTGTGCGCATGCATGTGCGTGTATGTGTGTATGCGTGCATGTAATGGGGATTGGGGAGGGAAGGCAGAGTAGCCATGTTCCCTTTGGGAACATCTTAGAGTTCCTGAAGAATGGTGTGCTTAGTTTGCAAACACTCCTCTAGCAATTTCTATAAACCCTCATGAGGAGAGAGAAAGATTAAGACCACTCCCTAAAATGTTGAATTAACATTAATTTGAGTCATAAGTACTTTGCATACATTAACTCATATTGCCCTATGAGGTGGTTTGGAAGCCAGGTATACTGGTTCCAAAGCCGATACGCATAAACACGATCTTGACTTCCCCCTCTTCTGTTTATCTAATGAAGATTCATGAATTATTAAGCCAAATTTAGAAACTGCGTCAAGTAGGAAAGACAATCCGGAAGAGAAAATAGATCTTTGAATATGGCCGGTATGAGAACAATGCAATAATTAAAACTGTAGTTGAGCCTCCATACCCACTGGTTTGGTATCCACTGATTCAGTTACTTATGTTTAACCAAGGGAAAAATGATAATAAAAGGAAATTTTGGAAAATTCCAGAAAATAAAAAAATAAATTATTCATAAGTTTCAAACCACCCACCAAGGGAGTACAAAGTTATAATACGGTGAATTCCATCAGCCCAGTGCATGGCTCATTTCCCTTTGTCTCCCCATATCCTCACTACCATGTGAAACTTTCCTCCATTCTGCCTCTGGTATTTTCACTGATAGTATTCCTTGTAGCATTATTGCAGTGCCCTTGTTTAAGAAAGCCCTTATTTATGTAATAATGTCACCCCAAAGCACAAGAGTAGTGGTGCTGTTCATGCTTCTAAGCCTAAGAGAAGCTATGAAGTACTTCCCATTAGTGAAAAAGCAAAACTTCTCAGTATGACTGAGAAAGAAAGAAAATTGTCTGTGGAGATTGCCAGGTCGTATGTCATGAACAAATCTTTGATTTGTGAAGAAATGAAGTATAACAACAAAATTAGTTCTAGTTTTCTTTTGTTCTTAGAACTGCAAAAATAATGACTATAGGAGGTGGTAGGGTGGTGATGTTTGCTTATATTTGTGGGTTTCAGCCATCCTCTGTAGGTCTTGGCACATATCCTCCATGGGAGTGGGGCCTCTACTGTATCAATAGAATAAATCAATAGCAGCTAGAGCAAAATTTGTGTCTTGTTGGAATTAAGTGCAGTTTTGCTACAAGATACCTGTTGCCTTCATCCTGATAGCTCTTAAATCAACAATCTATACACTTTGGTTAATTCACATATATTTTCTCATTTATTGATTATTTGGATTGTGCTATATACTTGCTATTTTTGATAATTGGATTTTTGGTTGTCTTTTTCCTACTCAGCAGAATATAATTTGCAATCATCAAATAAAGAGAAACAGCTCAGTTATCATCCCAGTTGTATCTATTGTTCTCATATTTTTCTCATGTACTCATCAACTGTACTAGCATTTTTTGACAGTATTGGTCCATTTAAAATTAAAAGGAAGGGGTCCTATGTTATCTCAATATACAGAGTGTGGTTGGGTATAAAGCTGGGCTCTATCTTCTTTCATCTTCCATATTATGAAAGTCTAAGTTTCTAGGCTTAACATTTTAATTACAGGGGTTTCATACATTTTCTCTAGCTCTTTGCTACAAATTTTCTTAGAAAATGCATTTCAGCATTCATTTCAACTTTTGTCCCTCTTAAATAAAATAATAAGACAGAATGTTTTAGTTATCATTCCTAATCCTATAATTGGTTTTATAGATAATCATATTAGGTGTAATAGAATAATATAGTGTCTAGCCAAGAGGGAAGACATAAAATATAAAATGAGATACTTGTTGCATATATAATTGGTGTCTAGTATGGATTCTAATACCTTCCCTGCATAGCCTTGGAGCTACCATCACCTCATTTTATAATAAATATAGCTGGGACAAAAATTATGTTAATTGATTTGCTCATGGTCACCAGTCACCACTAGCTGACATTTGGGAGTAGGTCCTTTAGGTCACTATTTTTTATTGAAAATAATCCAGGACTTCCCCATTGCTTATCAAAAAATTTTCAAACCTTGTGGCCAGTTTTGGGTTGAATAATATCCCCCCAAAAGATATGCTGAAGTCCTAACCCCTGGTGCCTGTGAATGCAATCTTATTCGGAAATAGGTTCATTGCAAATGGAATTAGTTAAGTAAAGTGAGGTCACGCTGGAGAAGGCCCTTAATCCAGTATGACTGTGTTCCTTATAAGAAGGGTGGAGGAAACACGGACAGACACACATGTAAGATAGCCATGTGAATATGGAGGCTGAAATTGAGTGATGCTGCCACAAGCCAAGGAACACCAAGGCTTGCTGGCCACCACCGAAAGACAGAAGAAAGACATGGAACATATTCTTCCCTTCACACTTTAAAGGGAGCTTGGCCTTTCTTGATTTCAGACTTCTAGACTCAAGAACTATGACACTATAATTTCTGTTGTTTTAAAACATCCAGTTTGTGGCATTGGTGATTTATTACTGCAGCCTTTGGAAATTAAGACACTAGGTATTCTCAAATGGTTCGAATCAGTGATTCTCAAACTTGAGTGTGTATTTGAACCACTTGGAGTACTTGTTGAATTGCACTTTGCCAGGCCCCTAACCCAGGAGTTCTGATTCAGTAAGTCTGAGGAAACACCTGAGATTCTGTATTTCTAAAAAGCTTCCAGTGATTCTGATGCTTATGATATGGTCACTGTACTTTGAGAACTACCGGCATGAACAGTAAAGAATTTTCTTACTTTAAAATGCAAGAAATTCTGGAATAGGGCAGATCTAGAATTGGATAATTAAATGGGTAAAATATTCTCAATTCATCAGCCTTGCCTTCATAACTCCCATTGTGGTCAGAAAATAGCAGTTGTTGTACAAAGTACCTCGTGCATAGAAAAGGATATCCAGTGGAAGTAGAGAACATCTTTTAGAGTGTGCCTCTTTATCTGTGGGGAAAGCCTCCCAGAAGCCCCTAGCAGACCTCCTCTCATTGGTCACAAATGTATCACATACCCAGCCCCCAACCAATCATTGGCAAGAAATGCTGTATTTAGATGAATTAAAGTTTCTCTCTGATCTGGGATGGGGTTGCCTTCATAGGAACATTACCCAGTGTAGGAAGGTGAATAGCCAAACATAATTATGTCTCTGCCAGCAAGTAAGAGCTGGGGAAGGGATTTGCAACTGAAAATCAATAGTATCTGCTCTACTAGATATTTATAATCTTTTACATTGTGGACTAATGATAATGTAAGTGCAATATAAGAAATAAAATCCAAAATGCTTCCATCTGCTACCTAATGAAGATCATAGTTAGTATTCTGACCTGTGATTGTTTAATGTAAGTAGGCTACTCTTAGAAGAACATAACTTCCCTAAAGAAGTAAGTTGATTTCTGTGATGGCTGGGTTCTGGTGTCAGCTTGGCCAAGTGATGGTACCCAGTTGTCTTGCCAGCCAACCACAGGCCTAAACGTTACTGCATATCAGACTAGAAGGCTGATTATATCTGTGATCAACTGAGGGCATGTCTCCCCCAAACAAGATATTCCAATCAGTTGGATTTGATCCGAACAGCTGAAGACTTTTAAGGGAGAAGAAAATTTTCACTGCTTCTTCAACCAGCAAGCCTCTCCTGTGAAGTTCATCAAGACCTTCATTAGAGTTGTCAACCTCACAGCCTGTACTATGGGTTTTGAACTCTTGCAGTCCCATGGTTGCATGAGATGCATTTATAAATCATATTTAAAGATATCTCCTGTTGATTCTGGTTCTTCTGTGAACCCTAATACAGTTCCCTTCAGGTGGAAATTGATTATACTTCTATTCAAAGCAACATCAAATGTAATTTAATAGGAACAGGGATTCTGAATTTTATTTACCCAGATGGAATTAGAAGAGGCAGGCACTACTTAAAGATATGTATGAGAATGTAGTGTCTGAAAAGGTCTGAGAGAGACAGGGTCACCAAGACTCATCATTTATGGAGAAAGATTTCTGTTTCACTTCTTCCCTGAGCACCTTTCTTCCTTTTCTTTTCTCTCCTTATATTTGTCCTACAACATGATACCAAAAGTGCTGGACCTTTAGATATTAGGGTCAGAGGGAAACTCCAGCAATACTTTTAAGGAGGAAATTATAGGTAAATCCAATATACCTCTAAGGAGGACATTATAGGTAAATCCAATATACCTCTATTTCTGAGCACCCATATTTTTCTAAGTCGGTCTTTGAGCAGTGTGGGAATTGATTTCCCTCTCTATGGTGTCAGAATATTGAGCCCATTGTGATGAAGTGAAATAAATCCTGGGTCTTTAAAGATGATATCTTAATACTGGTGAACTAGAAATATATAATAAAATAGTTGGGAAATGATGAGTTTTGAGGATTTATACATTTAAAAATATAATGTATTTAATTGCAATATTACAGAGCTTTATTTTTAATATTGATGTATTTAATTGACTCACAAACTTCCTGAAAATTTAATAGTTAGCTTTCATGAGCTGATATGAACAGCTCCAGTACACCAGTGGCCAAGGCTAGTGAACTTTTCTTCCTGGGACCTCTTCCAAGTTTCTGCTGCTGACTTGAGGGGTATGGTCTAATTGTATGCCACAGCTACTTCCAGAATGCACTCAGGTCCCAAGTTCTGCTTTTTCCTCAGACCCCATGCTGAGCCTGTGCTTCCATGCTCTGGGTATCCTAGGTAAAAATAAACTCTATTGAAAGCCATAACCATCCATGACAGGTAACAATATCAAACCCTACTTAACCCTTCTGCATATATGTGTACTAGTTCCTCTGATTCAAGGCTATACTACCCAGTAAGGCATTCACATCTATTGGCCAACAGTCATCTTTTGATGCAAACCAAAGCTTCCCTCTTAATGGTAGAGTCAGAACAGAAAGCGAAGAAAGAAGTTAAAGTCAGAGGTTGAGTTGAGGGAGAGCAGAGATTAGATTTGGACCTACAGATAAGTCTTAGTCTGATCCCAAAATGACTTTATGAAAAGTTATACATTTTTTACTGGCAACTGGCTTAAAAATACTTCATATTTTTATCCTCTAGTACATCAATTACCATATTTTGTCAATAAATAAGGCTGTTTCTTGAGGGCCAGAAATTGAGAAGACATTTTGAAATTGGCTTCTCTTTATTTGCTCTGTGAAGAAACTCAGCATGACAATCCCCTGTTTCCTATTGTACTTTCAAAATGTGGGAGTTGCATATGTAATGGGTTTTATGGGTGGGTCAGAGCACAGACTTAGAGAAGCCAGTGTGTAGGGTACAGCAATAATGCTGAACAATCATCTCTGTGATTGGGGTTATCAGCATGTTCAATAATAATTAAATAAGTATATAACTATATTTTCTGGTCTTCTTGAGGCATGAGTTTTGTGGAAAAGAACTTGAAACATGCCTTCCTTTTCAGTTCTGGCAAATAAAGACTTTCCAAACAGACTTATTTGGAAAGGTATACATCAGATTTCAAGAAGGGATAAATCCTAGGCAAAAGATAACCACTGCTGAAGAGGAATTTAGCATGGTGGTTTACACTCAGCATCAGTATCTAAAGGTCAAGAGAGAACAATGGTTCCAAATAGATCTGTTCTATGATCTACATGCTTACATGAGAAAGAAGGCTACATGTAAAATGACTGAAGTGCATCACTAGAAATCGAAACCACTTTTCTGGGAAACCCTCTCAAACTAAGAGGTTGAAGGGCAAAACTAAAAGTTTTGATTACTAAGGAGCCATGCAACTCTCCTGTTTGATACCCATAAAGAACTGGCCATAGAGGGGACATCAGGAGAAGGAGCAGGAAACAGCAGAAATCCAGAAACAGATTCATAACACAGCTTTATCTTGATGGAGGGAAAACCAGACAACCCATAAGATATTGCAAGCTAGGACAGAATTAGTGGTACTTGTCTCACATGAGTAGAGGCTAAGCAGTGTGATGGGTGGGTCAGTAAAGGTGTCAACAATGTGATAAGCAGCATCAGGCAGACATTGAAAGAGACAAATGGCAAGAGTGAGTGGAGGCTCTGATGAACCGGAGTCCATGGCAGGACTATTGTGTAAGATGTGCCCACTCCTCGTAGAAAGGGAGGATAGCTAAAATAGCTAGTAGCTCCTATGATCTTCCACCTATGTTATTTATGGGACTATATGTAGTGACACTACAATGACTTAACAAGGGGTAGGGCTGGGGTCCTGCTAACTAACAACTAGGGACAACTGATACAACATACATATGGAACATATTAAAATTCCCAATTCCTATAAGTTGGAAGACTCAAAGGGATATTTTTGTCACATATATTTTATTTAATGGCTAGTGGAAATAATCACAATGCTACATTTCTCATGTTACTGTGGGAATACATTATTTATTGCTCCCACTTCTTTTCATTATTGTTGCCCCTATGAACCAAACCTGTGTGTAGGTATAGTTACTGTGAACACATTTTCCAAGGCAAAAAGCTGAAAACACCTCTGGCAACAATATCATGCCACTTTGGGCAGTATGTGGTAGGCAAGGAGATACAGTTTGGATGACCAAATTGTGGAAATTTCAATTTGGGGTGGGATGGGGAAATGGAACATAATACATAAAACGGGGATTGTTCCAGAAAAACCAGATGGCGGAGACAAAATGTTAGCATTTCTTGTTTTTTTTAGCTTTGGATAACTGAGGCTGGGAGAAAACCCAACACTACAATTATTTATACCAAAATATAGTTCTAATCAAAATGTGTGCTACTGATTACGTCTCTAATTAATGATGCTCAGGGTGCTGCAAGTTTCTAAATCATAAAGCACCTGGATTAAAGATGTTATACTCACCACTTTTTTTGACTTTTGTGAATACAGCATAATGAAACCTGATAAGACTTCAGAGGGCATATGCTTCAATCTCTTATTTTGCAAATGAGGAAATTGAGGCCCAAGAAGTTGTACTCTCTTAAATGAGTCACCTTAGGTGGATACCAATGGCTGGAATAGAACGTGGATCTGTTCAATTCCAGTCTGCTGGCCTTTGCACCCTGCCATACTCTTCAAGGGTTCTTTTCTAAATACTGACTTTCCATTGTTGACAGCATTGTCCTTGGCCACTTTTTGAAGCTCCTGGCTGCTCATCAGTGAGTTCAGCCTTTTCCAGCCTGCCTATTGGAGGCAAAACTTTAATTGCTTCCTTGACACGCAGTCTCTTTTGAAAGGTAGGCTGGGAAGGGTACTCAATGCTGTCAAACCTCATGAGCCCTCTTCCTCAGAGAATCTCTATTCAAAATCAAGCGCTTTAATTAAAAATTTTTGTTTCTTTAGACTCATTTACCTCAGACTTTATTTGAACATCTTTCGAAAAAAGAAATAAGGCATGAAAATGGCTTTACATCAAAGCTCACAGGTTCTTCTTATACATAATTGATATGATTGGTGCTCAGAGGGATCTACATGACAAGGCATGTTGCGGGAGGAGGCATGGTATACATAATACAGAAGACAAGCTTTTGGAGCCAAATCCCAGGTCAATGATTTTGTATAAGCTCTGGACTACAGCTGCATCCATAACTTTAGGAAACATTTTTTCTCTGTAGCCAGATAACCTGATGGAGTAATTAAATATGTATTATTTTTCTGTAGGCAAATCAAGACAGAATGAGAAAGGAAGGGAGGGAGGATTATTGGACAGAGAAAACACTGTGTGTTCCATCTTAGAAAATCTCTAAGAGGGTAGCTCTCAGTTCCTGAGAAGTATCATAAAGATACCCCATCCCATCCAAAGAAGCCTTGAGAGTCTGGAAATGGCCCTAGCTCTCTTCAGATTATACACACTCTACCTGCGATGCTGAAAGCAGGAGGATCTCTTCCAAGGTGACAATCATCATAATCTAGTGGCCTTCAGAATTCTGTTTCCTTTTTGGGGATTCATCCTATTCTTCACTGGTCTGATTGATCCATATGCAGAGATGCCATTCTCACCTCTACATCCTGCTGACTTCCCTACTTAAACAATAAAGGAGTGATTTTATTGTAACTTTCTGTATATAGACATTTGTCAGACACACTAAAAATTCCTTTTGACTGGGGGTAGTTTACTCATTGTAATTTAGGAAACCCTTCCTCCTCCCCAGTGATCAATCTCAGTTTTAAAAATTTCAATTACGTTTTTCTGGAATCCCCATCTCTGCTCATAAGCAGGAAACAATGACTGCAGCAAAAATAATACATTTACGTTTGTCCATTAGAAGTAAATTAGCATCTCCTCATTTCAAATAGTCTTTTTTGAACTGTGTGTTCTAGTTTATGAGTCTGTATTCAATAAACTCAGTTTGGTTTTTGGTAGCATCTCAGTTATTCAATGACTTTCCCCTCCCCGTTTTCTTTTCCTCATGACATAAGGGTGTAGTGGAAGTTTTACCCAAGTTCATGTTGTTGGTTGTGGGGCTTCAGTTCCATGTCTTGAGCCTATTGATGGCCTTTGGTTTAAAAATAGCTGTGCTCTTTAGGGATTGTGTCTGTCCCTGCTGAACCTTCAGGTGACATGTTTGTGGCGGATTTTAACTTGTGCTCTGCAGTTCACCATGACTGCTTGTGGGGATGTTGGCTTCTCTCTCTTCTACCTGGTTCTTTCCCTCATTTCCATCAGGTGTTACTGACCCTTTTATGACTCATACAGGTGCTTCATTTGCCTGCCTGGTTTTTAACTCTGTGATTCTCAGCCTGGACTGTTGGAGTCCCTTGCTGTATACCACTGTGAAACCTTTAGTAGGCACATTGATTCATTTATGAAGTTGTAGGTTAACAGAAAAATCATGCACAAAGAACAGTGTTTCAATATACCACAAATCCCATAGATAGGTTTCCTTGTTATGGACACTTTGCATTAGTCCGGCATTTTTATTACAATTGATGAAACAGTATTATTATAATTATGCCATTAACTGTACTCCATAATTTGCATTAGGATTCATTGTGTCATGTAGGTCTATGGTTTTTAAAACTTTTTTCTAATAACCTAAAATTTCCCAATTTAACTGTTTTCAAATTACAATTCACTGGTGTTAATTACCTTCAGAATTTGTGCTGCCATCACCACCATCCATCACCATCCATCACTTGCCCATCACCCCAAACAGAAACTCTGTACCAATTGAATATTAGTCCCCCTTCCCTACCCCTACCTCAGTCTCTGGTAACCTGGATTCTAGTTTCTGATGCTATGAATTTGCATATCCTAATTATTTCATATAAGTGAAATCATACAAAATCTATCCTTTTATATCTGGCTAGTTTCACTCACATGATGTTTTCAAGATTCAACCATGTTGTCACAATTATCAGAACTTCATTTCTTTTCTATCACTGAATAATATTCCAATTGTATTTATATACAAACTTTTGTTTTCCATTCATCTGTTGATGGATATTTGGGTTGCTTCCATCTTCTAACAATTTTGAATATACTGCTATTGACATCAGTGTGTACATATCTATCCATCACCCAGCTTTCAATTCTTTGGGGTAGGTTTGTACCTGCAAGTGTGTTTTCTGGGTCATATGTCAGTACTTAATATTCGGAGGAACTGCCAATTTTTTTCCACAGCAGTTTCATCATTTTACATTCCCATCAACAATGAACTAGTGGTCCTATTTCTCTACATCCTCAATTTTTAAAACAGTAGACATTCTAGTAGGTGTGAAATGGTACCTCATTGTGGGTTTGATTTGCATTTCCCTACTGGTTAATGAAGTTGGGTATCTTTTCATGTGTTCATTGACCATTTGTATATAACCTTTGGAAAAATGCCTATTACAGTCTTTTGCCCATTTGTAAATTGAGTTTTTGTTGTTGAGTTGTTGGATTCCTTTATATATTCTAAATTAAACTCTTATCAGATATGTGGTTTCCAGGTATTGTATACTATTCTGTCAGTTATCTTTTTTACTTTCATTATAAAATCCTTTGATACAGAAAAGTTTTTAATTTTGAATTCCCATTTATCTATTTTTCTTTTGTTGTTTGTGCTTTGGGTGTAAAGTCTAAGGAACTATTACCTAACACAAATTCCTGAATGTTTCCCTATTTTATCTTCAAGGAGTTTTAGAATTTTGGTTCTTATTTTTAGGTCTTTGATCCATTTTGAGTTAATTTTTGTTTATGGTGGGAGGAAAGTTTACCTTTATTTTGCATATGGATATCCTGTTTACCTAGCACCATTTGTCAAAGAAACTATTCTTTTTCCATTTGGTAGACTTGGTATCCTTGAGAAAAATCAATTTGCCATAGATGTAGGAGATTATTTTTTAACTCTTAGTTCAGTTCCATTGATCTGTGTGTCTATCATTACGCCAATGCCACACTGTTCTGATACTGTGGCTTTGTAATAAGTTTTAAAATCAAAAAGTATGATTTTGGTTATTCAGGGTCCCTGACTCTTCAAATGAATTTGATGATTAGCTTTTACATTTCATCAAAGAAGGCTGTTGGAACTTTGATGGGGATTGCATTGAATATGTGAATTGCTTTGTATTAGATTGACATCTTCACAATATATATTGTACAAATCCATGTCAATGTCCAAGAAAACGGAATGTCCCTCCATATATTTAGTTTTATTTTTATTTATTTCAGCAACATTTTGTAATTTTCTGTGTAAAAGTCCTTTACATCTTTGCTTAAATTTACTCCTAAATATTTGATTCTTTCATTTGGTATTGTAAATGTGATTTTTTTCTTGATTTCCTATTCAGATTTTTCATTACTAGTGTATAAAAAAAACTGATTTTTGATTGTTGATTTTTTTAACCTGCCACTTTGTTGATTTTGTTTGTTAGATCTAGTAGCTTTGTTGTGAATTGTTCAGAATTTTCTATATGTAGAATCATGTCATATGCAAATGGAGAAAGTTTATTTCTTACTTTCCAATTTGGAAGACTGTTTTGTGTGTGTGTGTGTGTGTGTGTGTGTGTGTGTGTGTTTGCATGTGTGCCTAGTTGTTTTTCCAGTACATTGTGGAAATTCCACAGAAATTCCAGTACATTGTGAAAAACAGTGGTGATAGCAGGCATTCTAGTTTTTTTTCTGATCTTAGAGGGAAGGTTTTCAGTCTTTCACCATTGAATATGATGTTAGCTGTGGGTATTTCATATCTATAATTTATCACATTAAGGATGTTTCCATCTGTTCCTAAGTGTTTTTATGAACAGAGGTGTAGGGTTTTGTCAAATGATTCTACATCAAATGATATGATCATGGTTTTCCCCCTTTCATTCTATTAATGTTGCACATTACATTAATTAATTATATTATGTTGAACCCCTTGTTGCAAACCTGTAATAAATCCCATATAATCATGGTGAATAATTTTAAAAATATGTTATATTTCATTTGTGTCTGCTCCAATCTTTATTGTTTCCTTACTATGCTTGCTTTGGGTTTAGTTTGCTCTTTTTTTTTTCTAGTTCTCCTAGAACTAATTCTAGTTCTTCTAAGTTTAAGGTTAGGTCTCTCATCTGAGATCTTTTTTATTTATAATATAAGCATTTAGAGCTATAAATTTCCCTCTCAGCATTGACTTTGCTGCATCCTATAAGTTGTTGTAGTCTGTTTTTGTTTTCATTCTTCTTAAGATCTTTTCTAAGCAATTCTCTTCATTGTTTAAGGGCATGCCATTTAATTTAAGGTGAGTCTCTTGTAAACAGCATGTAGTTGGGTCATGCTTTTTTATCCATTCTGCTAATCTTCTACTGGAGAGTTTAATACATTTACATTAAAGGCACTCCTAACAACACTTGACTCCATTTTACCATAATTTACTGTTTGTAAATTATATTAGTCAGGGTTCGCCATGGAAGCAGAACCAACAGAAGTTATATGTAAATATTATGAGATTTTATAAGGATTGTCTCACATGACTGGGGGGAATCACATGTCCAAATTCCATAGGACAGGTGGCAAGCCAGGATCTCCAATGAAAGTTCTTGATGAATTCTCTAGGAGAAGCTTGTTGGCTGAAAAACAGTTGGCTATTTTCTCTTCTGATGGCTGAGATCATAACTTCCCCCCTTTAAAGTCTTCAACTGATTGGCTGAAACATCTCTCATTGTTGAAGGCAATCTCCTCATTTAATTGTAGATGTAATTAGCCACAGATGAAATCAAATCACTGATAACTTAACTCTGTGAAATGTTCTCATAGTTATAACAATGAGGCCAGTGCTTGTTTAACCAAGCAACTGGACACCATCATCTTGCCAAGGTGATGTATAAACCTAACCATCACATAAGTCTTATACCTTTCTTGTCTTTCAATTCTTCTATAAATGCCTAATTTCATATTTATTTGATTTTTTTGTAGCATAGTATTTTGCATCCCTTATTACTTTCTGCATATATATTTTTTCATGTATTTTCTTTGTGATTACGCTACAGCTTAAATTAAACATCATAAATCTGTAGAATTATGTTTGATTTGCTGCTCACTTAATTTCAGTAGCATATACAAACACCATTGCTATACTCATCTGTCCCTCCCAACTTTTTGCTGTACTTGTTACACATTATAGCTTAACCATAGATTCACCATTATTTTTGATGCATTTGCATTTCAGAACCTGTAATAGGTAAAAAGTGAATCACAAACTAAAAAATACAATACAATAATACTGGCATTTACAATTAACCATATGGTTACATTTATCAGAGTTCCTCATTTCTTTTATACTGCTTTGAACCACTGTTTAGTTTCCTTTCTTTTCAGTCTAAAAACTTTCTTTAGCATTGCTTGTAGGATGGGTCCAGTTGTGATGAACTCCCTCAGCTTTTGTTTATCTGGGGATGTTTTAATTTCTCCCTCATTTTAAAGCAAGTCTTACCAGATATAAAATTCTTGGTTGACAATTATTTTCCTTCCACACTTTGAATGTGTCATGCCACTGTCTTCTTGCTTCTGTGGTTTATGTTGACAAATTGGTATCTTAACCTTATTGGCAATCTCTTGTATGTAATGTATTGCTTTTCTCTTGCTGTTTTCAGCACTCTCTACTTGTCCTTGGCATTTGACAATTGGACTCCAATGTCATGTTTATCCTATTTGGGGTTTGTTGAGATTCTTGAAATTGTCTTTATGTTTTACCAAACTTGGGAATTTGTCTGCAGTTATTTCTTTGGCTATTCATCCTACCCTTTCTCTTTTTCTTCTCCTTCTGGAACTCACATAATGTGTACATTGGTAGACTTGATGCTGTGCTGTCATTCTCTTAGGTTCTTAGGGTCTATCTTATGTATTTTTCAAAACTCTTGTTTTCTTTCTGCCCCTCAGCCTGGATAATTTCAACTGTCTTTTCTTTGAGTTCACTGATTCTTTCTTCTGCCAGCTCCAATTTACTGTTGGGAATTTCTCATTTCAGTTATTGTGATATTCAACTCCAGTATTTCTCTTTGATTATTTTTTACAAGGGATAAAGAGTAATCCCTTTATAAAGACTCTAGTATTCTTAATTCATCATTTCCCTGCTATCCTTTAATTCTTTGTCTTTGTTTTTATCTCTTTGAGCATATTGGAGATCTTTTTTTTTTTAAGGTCTTTGGTTGGTCTGTTGAAAATATTTTTCTTCTTTGTTGAATGTTTCTGAAATTCTATCTTGTTTCTTTGGATCAACCATCATTTTCTTTTTTTATCTTTTAATCTCATTGCACAATGTACATTTTAATATTTAAAGTATTAACTGTAATTTTAATACATTTTAATATATTTAGTCCCTGAGCTGTCCATTCCTTAAATTTGTATACTCCCAGTGACATGACACACATTTCTTCTAGGGTGAGGACCTGTTTTGGTTTCACCGTGCAATGGGTTGTTTAAACAATGGGAATTTATTAGCTTGTGGTTTGCTAGTGAAAAGGAAGTTCAGATCAAAGAATTATGAAGGCAATGTTTTCTTCCGAAAGACTGGCGTTTGGGGTCTGGTTGTGGGGAATCCCTGGTCCTGGTATCCTCTTTCACATGGAAATACACGTGGTGGCCTCTCCTGGAAAACTCCCTTCTTTTCTGGGTTCTGTTAACCTTCAGCTTCTTGCTTCCTGTGGCTTTCTCTTTTTCTGTCTGAATTCTATTCTTTTTATAAAGGATTTCAATAATAGGATTAAGATGCATCCTGATTGGGTTGGGCTGCACATTAAGTGAAGTAACCTCATCAAAAGGTTCTACTTACAGTGGATTCATACCCACAGGAATGGATTAAGTTTAAGGACATGCTTTTCTGGGGTGCTCAGCACCAAACCACCGATACATAAAAACATATAGTCCATATTGTATGTTACTATTAGTGCTTCATTTTTAATATTTAATATTACATTTTAATTAAAATTTAAATATTTTAATATTTAGGTACATTCTATACAATAAGAGAAAAATATTTTCTCTAAATTATAGAACTGTTGTTGCTTCATAATCTGTCCTTGCTTGGATAACTTCCTTTGGTTGATAACGTATCTTCTAGGCTTCTTCTGGAAATAAAATATAAGACAAATGGTTCACAAAAATTAAATTTTTCTTTTGAAAAATTTGAATTAGGCTAGAAATAATTTTACATTAATTTTTCATAATCTTTTGTTATAAAATAAAAATTATATTAACACGGTTATTTAATTCAATAGAGTTACACAAATTGACTGCACTTCCCACATAGTACATGGCAACTTTGCCTCACATAACTTTTTCAAACACACTAAAAAGGGGACTAAACAAACTTTTCAAAAAGTTTTAGCATTATAGAATACATAAATAAAAATTATACTTTCTGGAGGGATGATGGTGTCAACAAATAAATATTGTAAAGCATAAAAAGGAATGTTAAGTGGATCCACTGAAAGTTTTATTCATTCAACATTGATCCCTCAGGGCTCCTAAAAGCATTTAATGGTTGCCCTCAAGGAGAGACCAGTGTACATCTTGCCTGACATTGAAGTCAGACATAATTTCTCTCCTTTCTCAATTCCTGTAACAATAGCAGTGATGTTTCTGTTGCACTATTATAAAATCCTACCTTAGATTAAGGTATTTAAGTCCTTATCTTGTATTTACTACCAGACTGCATATGCTTTAAAGTTAGGGATTGACCCTTATTTGCTACTGTGCCTCCTGATATTTTTGTTCAGTTCAGAACCTAACACATGGTATATACTTAATACTCATGGTCTGAACAATTATATCTACCAGAAGGAATCTAAGAAAGGAAATAGCGACTCCTTTTGAAATTTGAACAATACCTAACAGTCAACCAAACAGAAAAATATAACAAAAACTTGAATTTTATAAATGCTAATCAGATGTTAATTCAATTTCTACCATGACTAGCCTAGATATATGGAACAGTAACACAACAGGATAAGAAGACAGTCTTTACTCCTAAGCACTTTTTTTTTTTTTTAAACAGGGCCTGTTGCTAGTCTTGGTAAATTCAACTCCAAAGTATTTAACTAAACAAGCTAATACTTGCCCCCTTGGGAAATAATGACTAGACCGATATTTCCCAATAATGCCTTGCTAGAGCCTTGCAACTCGAAATATAGTCCTCTCACCAGTAGGTTAGGCCACCCACTGGGAGCTTGATAGAAATGCAGACTTTCAGGTATGACCAAGAGCTACTGCATTAGAATTTGCATTTTAACAAGTTCCCTGGTGATTTGTTTGAGCATTAAAGTTTAAGAAGTACTGGAGAAACTCAGACACTTGTTCAAAACACAGGCTTTATTCTGTAGATTTTGCTACAGTTAGTGGTCCCTGCAAACCCTTATTTTTAGCACTAGTGATATGGTTTTCTAATAGTAAAACAAATTTAGAAAATACTAAACTAGTCTATTCAGGGACAGAATATTTTAAATGATGGTCTAACAAGTTTGCCTCTCCTTATCCAGTTCCAAATATTATGTAGGTGCAAGGGAAGGAATCAAGAAAAAGAATAGATACCTGTTATGGAATTCTTGGGCTCCACACTGTTGAATCTAAATTTATGTTCAACATTTCTGAAGTGCTAAGTATGCTTAAAGCAGATACACATTAAAAAAAAAAAAACTTTTTTTTTGATGGAAATATTTTAACATGGCATTTTACACTTCCTTACTTTGGCAAAATAATTCCTTTCTTGAGGATGATGTCCTCAGTTTGATATTCAGGGCATCTCAGGTGTGTACTGCAGCTTACAGTTGGAAGGAATGACCAAAATAGAAAGAAAGTTTATCATATGTATATATATATGGTGTGTGTATACAAAATGAATATATATACACTTTGATATGTACATGTGTATATACAAATATATATATTGTAATATATGCCTACGCATATTTATTCACAACAAAATGCATGCATACTTTGATATATGTGTGTGTATATGTATGTATGTATGTAAACACAAAGCAAAATCACAGTTTACTAAAGTTATTGTTTTATCCAAACCTTGGAGGGAGAAATGGCTTCAAAGCCATTTTTTTCTTTTAGTTTTTATAAGCATTTCAAGACTATAGTGATAGATTTTAGGTATACCTATTGCCGAAATAACGGAAGTTAGGTCTGAATCAGATACACTGTAAATTTTCTTCCAGCAGTTTTCACAGTGAGAATAATTCCTTTCAAAGCAACTGGGTCGTGTTGGGTAAACAGGGAGATCCGGTGAGTCAGGGACCTCTGTGGGAAAGATGTTTGGAACCAAAAATCAGTTAGTGCAGAGAAGATACTGGAAGGTTTGTACAGTGCACAAATAATGACCTGACAAACAGACCACTGCTGAGAATGAATCCCTTTAAAATCAGCAACAAAGGCTCTGCGGAAACAATGCCAAATAGTGACTGTAAACAAAACAGTATCCTTCACCTCCTCTGTGAAAATTCTCGGCATTCTCCAGGTTCTCCAGTTCGCAATTGTCATGTTGCCAGAAGTGGCCTGTTAAGGAGTGCTCTGCTTGAGTTTCTGTTTTGGAATACTGATGATTTAAGGCTGGTATGGAAAATCAGCACAAAATCAGCACAAACTTAAAAATTTTCAATAAAATACTTCCATTTTTTTATCCACATGTAGTACTACTTGTCTGTATAATACATTCTCTACTTATAAACATTCTTTCATTATTCTGTGATTGCTTTTTTTTTTTTTGGTATAGAGAGGTTGTGGTCTGTAATTGTTTTTGATATATAAATCCTAATATTTCACCTCCCTGGAGTGGGAACCATATCATTTAAATCCCTATAAATACTACATAGGCTGTATTAAGTACTCAATAAATCCATTTTATCTAGATGTAATGAGATGGAGATATGCTACTTGAGGTTTAAAAATTAATTCCACAGTGTATTTATTCAGTCTCTACCATATAATGTGAACTGATTCAAGTGGTGGGTATATAAGATAGATGCGAATCCTCCCCTTAGAGAGTTTCATTTTAATGTGTAGATGGCCAAGTAAATAAGAACTAATGGAGAAGGGAAAAGGCAGATCAGCAACTATCCCAGAATTGGGTTTGAAGAACTTTTCTAGAGGATGTGTTCTCTAAGCAGGAATCTCAAGGGCAGCAGGAGTCAGGGAAGAGGCGGTAGAGAATTCCAGGCAGAGGGAAGATCATGTAACAGTCTCCTGCATTAGAGAGAACATTGCAAGTTCAAAGACCTAAAAGAAGCTCAGTGTGCTGGAGTGTGTCTCTTACAGTACTAACATCTAGCATTTGTTTCCCTTTAAGTTTACTAAACACTTTCTCATGCATTATCTAGCTTATTACTCACAACAACCTCAACTGACATAAAAGAAAATGAGGCTGATAAGGATGAAGTAAGTTCCTTGCTCAAAATTACAAATGAGTTCTAACCTTCTGATGAGGAGTTCACATTCCCTTTCATTGTTGCCTCATGCTTTCTAATTTATAGTAACCATTCAATGTACATAAATGATTAGATCATGCTCAGTTTGGAGAAATCTAATCTTTTATTCAGCAGTTACTTATTTTATCTGAGAAAACACCTTTTCCTCCATTTAAAAAGACTATTTTCCAGAGACTTTGAGATGCTCAAACATCAGGGGAGACACCTGGAGAGGTTAATTAACTCAGGATTGACAAAAATTAAAATCTAAATGATAAAAAGGAAACTAGTACAGGAAGTTTTATTGGGTTATAAATCTCACAGAAAAGTATAGATTTAATGGGTATCAGGAAATTGCAGTGTTTAGCAATTATTTAAGCGGGAAATCTTACCCTAATTATAAATTTATAGAACTATCAATTATAGAGTTTTATTTAGCAAATGATTTCGAATGATCTCTTCAGTTTTTGTCACAGATTGGTATTTAAGCACGACAAATAAAAACTTTAAATGGAAAACTTTAACCCTCATGTTGTTGCTTTGCTTTAAGAAAAATATTAGTGTAAGGCCGTGAGTCTAGTGGAAGGTACCTAGGCTTTGTAACTTCTCTGCTTTCTTGCACAAGGAGATTACTATCTTTGAGCCTCAGTTTCCAGATGTGGAAGGAAACCCTCATTCTAAGGTTATTGTGAGAATTAAATAAGTAAAATGTAAACATTTTATTTCAAATGTGTTTTCTGAGTAATACATTTTGGAATGTGTTGCATTCTTATTGAATTACCACGAAATTTCATTAAATTCTGAAGAAAAATTAAGACTGTTGATGTGAAAGCACTTTGTGATGTCTAAATTTTTATACAAATGTATCCAGCAAATGGAATACAATACAAATTCCTGGCAAATGGGAGACGTTAAAAATATTAGATGAATGAGTTCACCATGACCAGAAGGGCAGACTGAATATGTAAAAATCCAGAACATTAATTTTGAAAGAAAGCATCCTGGAAAAAGTGATTTCCCTACTTGTGATAGGAAAAATCACCCGAAATTTGGAAAAAAAATAAAGGGTGACAGCATGTTTTCTCAGTGTCATACTTTAACATTTAAGGATTATTTCTCTAGGAGAAGATATTTACTTTGATTTACTCTGTGAAGTTACATGTTAACTTGTAGATTTTTGTCTGGTATAGAAGCAAATTATACCTGGTACAGAGACAAATGAACAGATAACCCCAAGGATTACCATTTCCTTTTCCGTAAGACAGGAATCTGTGTGTCTAGCTTAGCAAACTATTTCAGCAGATCTCTGAGAGATCTGTTTTGTTTCTCAAATGCTCTTTAAACTTTACCATCTTGCTGGCTCCCTCACTAGTGAAATAAATAGATTTTTGCAAATATATTCATTCTACATTGGTAGAACGTTTTTAACTGTTTGAAAATTTACTTGTCAATTTTAAGGAAATATTACTTACTATTGGAAATTTCCAAGAAAAATATAGGGAAAAAAAGAAAAGGACGGACGTAGAGGCCCAAGTATTAAACACCATTTCCTTCATGAACAGGGTGAGTAGAAATACAAAGCATTACATTGAGGGATTTCTTAGGAGAATGATGAAATTCAGATGCTTCTATTAAAAGAGAAAGGTAAGAAATTACATCATTATTTTGAGTTAATAGTACAAACAAGATGATAATAATCAGTACATACTGATTATTGCTTAAACAAACAAACAAACACATAAACCTTGTAGTTATCATGTGTAGTGGAATGCACTCCAGAGAGTTACCTTTTACTTTTGTCTATTTGTTTTCCTTTGCTTTAGAGTGAGGGGCCAGAAAATTCCTTTCTGAAGGCAAGAATGGTAGAGATTATGGATGGTAGAGAATCTTGGAGGCATTTAGAATTCCTGTTAGTAGGAGGGTGGCCAGTGATCCCCACTGTCCAGGGATGTTTTGGATGCATAAGGTTCTACAGGGGAAACCTAGGCGGATGCTTGGAGAAGGAAAGCGTTAAGTGGTTCTAGGCTCTGGATTGATGACTCTGTGATCACCTAGCTCACGCTGATCCAGAATTCTGCAGTCAGCTTGTGGCCCCAGCTAGGATGGTGACTCGGAGGGCCTCAGGGAGTGGCTGTTCTGCCCGAGCCCAACGCTCTAATGAAGATGTGACATCAAAGCCCTAATCTGTGGACAGTGCATCCTCTTGTGGTTGCAGCAGGTACTGCATACTAATGCCTCTTTTTGAATGAGTGAGAATCGATGTCAGGAGCTCATTCTTTGATCAGGTTTAATGTAACTAAACCTGGGGAGGTGAGGTGAGAGGAAGTGGGGTAGTTAGAGAAATGCCATTGTGGTAAATACATTTTTGAGAAGTCAAAATTCTGGGAATGAATCGAAGTAGAACTTTAATAACTTAAAATTTTGGTTAGAGATGAACGAGTCAAAGATATAAAAACGATGGTGTGAGTGTACGTGTGTGTCTATGTAGCTCTCCGGGTAAGATGAATATAACAGGATAAAAACTAGCTTCTTGATCTAAGGATATATTTCTTATTTATGACAATAATGTATTAGCATTAGAAGTGGAACAGAAGCTTTACATGTAACTTCAGAATAATCTAATGAAAATATCTAGGCCTGTATTCATTTCCTATTACTGCAGATCACCACAAACTTGGTATATCAAAGCAATGCAAATTTATTTTCTTACAGTTCTGGAGATACAAAGACTGAAACAAGTGTCACTGGGCTAAACTCAAGGTGTTGGGAGGGCAGGGCTGTGTTCCTTCTGGAGGCCCTATAGGGGTGAATCAGTGTCCTTGCCTTTTCCAGCATCTAGAACCTCCACGCATTCCTTGGCTCATGGCTCCTTTCCGTTTTTAAAGCTAGCAGTTGTCAAGACTTATTCTTGCTACGTCAGGCTAAGTCTGACTTTCTGCAGATGCGTGTATATACACTGAGACCACTTGCGTGGTTCAGGGTAATCTGCCTATTTTAAGGTTAGCTGATTAGCAACTTCACTACCATCTGCAACCTTAATTCCACTTTGCCATGTAAAGCTTCTAGGGATTAGGACATGGACATGCTTGAGGCGATATTTTTCTGCCTCATACAGCCCACAAGGCATGAAACATAAGATAAAATACAAGAAATAGGAAACATGTCTCAATGAATGACAAGATAGCTATGCAAACTTTTCATTCTAATCCAGTGACTTCATTAACTTTTTTAGTGTCTTGTGAAGTTTGTAAAAAAAAAAAAAATCTGTGATTACTGCTGCTGGGCATTTTCAAGCCAAGTTCATTATGATTTAATATTTTTGTAAGTTAATTTCAGGTAGATATTTTAAAAAGTAAATTTAACTTTTATAGATAAAAATCACTTTGTCCTTTTACTGATTGTAAATAATACTGCCTCTTTTAAAAAGTTTTATAAAGACAATGAGGAAATACATAAAGAAAAATGTGTAACTCATTCATGATCCTATTATATAGATGTAACCCGAAGAGCATTTTAGAATACTTCTAAGCATTTTGGTATCCCTAAAAATATATAGCAATATCAGTTTTCTTCAGATAAGTAAACGGGGTTATCCTTTATTCATGTCCATAAATATGGGTCTGCATCATGATTTTGAATTATTGAATTCTTTTGTATGATGTGTTATTATTTATATGATCTCCTATTATTGGAAATTTCACCTGAATCCCATTTTTCCTATTTTTTTAAAACATTATGGTAAAAATAAAGTAAATGCTGTTATTAGCATTTTTATACATACTTATTTGTTAAATTTCCTGCCACTATCCTTAGGATAAATTCTAGAAATAGTTAAATGAGGTATTGGTTTACATCTTTTGTTCTTAATGATGTAAATGAATCAACCAACTAACAAGCCTAGAGAATAGAGATCTTATTATGGTAACAGTGGGTAATTTAAATAAACCTTTTTTTAGAATAATAAAAATATGTTTGAACTTAAGTGTTCACATATTTATTTGTCATATCTTCTCATCATATTTTAGATCAAATGGATTCTATTAATACATTTAAACCTCACTTATGTTCTTTCCTTGAGAGCAGTGCCATGGGTCCTGAGATGAGTAGATGGTGAGATTCTTACACAGGAGGTGAAAATGAGCTGCACAGAAGAATTCCACTCTATTTTGCAGAAGAGAAAAAAATAGCTAAGAGCCAGTTATGTGCCTTGTGTCACTTAGGCCACCTTTCTGGCCTTATTTGGCAAAGAATAGGCCTGACAAGGTGATGGGTTTCCTTCAGACACCAATGTTCATTCTATGAATCAGTGATATTCAGCCCTAAGTAAAATGTCCTTTTGATTTGAAGTTACTAGCTTACATTATTTATTTATCATCCTTATTTCTAAGAGGCTTGTAGCAACTTATAATATAACCTTGAAAATAATAAGGCCAAGAATCACTATATGGTAAAAGTCAAGTTATTCAATCTCTGTGTATTAATTTTATTGGTTGAAAGGGAATCTTAACTATATTATGCAGGTGTTGAGCAGATTATATGGAATTATGTGTACTAAATTTCCTGTGTAGCTCCCGATCTGTCCTTCCTATCCTTAGCCTCCCTAGGAAAAGAGGAAAAACGAAGAAATATTGTAACAAAATTCTGGTTCATAAACACTGCAGTCATTGGGTTCAAAAATTGACCCGAGCTTCTTACCACTTAGAGCAAAGAAGCTAACGTTGTCTGGTGGCACAACTGAAAAAGAGAGAGACTTTTTCTGATCATGGATTCTGAATGGATCTTCTCACGAAGTTCATTATAAATGACCCAGTATAATCCAGTGCCTCTCTTTAATAATAATCCTGTAAAATATTTTGTCCTATATAAAAGTTGATTTCAGATTTTTTGAATTCAAAATATAGTATCTTCCAGGAGTATTTTATTAGAATTTTATTTTTGAAATATTTCAAAACCACCTCTCACCAATAAGTTCTGTAAAATTTCTTAGAAACTGACTTTAATGAACAAATAAATGACTAAATAAATTCTTATGAGTAAAAAACTTTAATGATGTTGATATCATATGACCTTGTAATTTAGCTCCTAGGTAATTAAGCTCCTACTCGAAGGTTAGACCAAATAAAAAATATAGGGAAAATCTTAAGGCATTAAAATATTTATTATAGCATTATTTTTAGTAGATAAACAGTAGACATGGCCTATGCAAACTAAAAGTCCACATACACACATCCGAAATACTTTTAAGTATACATCCCAATGATGGTTCTGAAAAAATGTATAACTTTTGAATATGGTTCATGTTACCTGAAAAAGCAGGACAAAAGTTGCATGTAGAAAACCCCTCATTCAAAACATCTATGACTTGTGAATAGTTTTAATTTATACAATTGTAAACTGAATCTTTATTTCTGATAGATACAAAGTATGTATACTGTACCTAAGTTCTAGAAGCCCATTTAATACAGTATCAATATTAATTATAAAATAAACAGGAATACATTCTTTTAAATGAGTATTAATTATGTCTCAACAGGTGTTTAATTTACAAGGCACAGTATATTTATTATCTGGATAATTTTTTTGCACAAATTATTTGAGGCTTCTTAAAATACTAGGAAGTTTGTATTAAAGATGACTATTTCTTTTCGCTTATTCTCCTTGTAACAGATGTAAGCATTGTTTGTTATCCTGAGAAACTTTTTATTCATTCATCTCTTCAATGGCATGGCTACTTAGTGTTCCTTGTGGATACAGTGGTGAATAAGACAATGTGTCTATCCTCCTACAGCTTACATTTCTTCAAGGGGAAGATAGATATTATGCAGGGAATATATAAACACATGAGATAATGTTAGAGAATGAATGTTTCTATGAAGGAAATAAAACAGGAATTGTGACAGATGCAGGGGAGAGCTACTGTCTTAAATACTAATATTGTTAACTTTACATTGCATTTATAACTGGGGTAAAATTGGAAAGTTATTTCTTAGCTAATTTATAATTTACATGCCTAATTTTCTTTTGTCTTCAACAGTTCTTTGCTGTTTCATTTCAACAACGATTTCAGTGCTATGCTTTTCAAATCCAACAATTCAAGCAGTCTAAGAGACTTTTAGTTCTAGGTTATGGGAGATGTTTGTCACTGTTTTATGATATTTGGTGTTGCAAAGTCTTCAAAATCCTGGCCAAATTCAGGAGAATTTCCTTCAAATTCCTTTATGATTAGATTTAGCTTTTCCCTGAAGTACAATGCTAAGTCCACTGGTTCCCTTGTTCAGCTAAATGCATTTATGGTTTATTGACCTGATTGACCTAAACCTTATACTTTATTAAAAAATTAACTCAAAATGATCATGGACTTAAATGTAAAATGCAAAACTATAAACCTTTTAGAATAAAAATAAAAGAAACTCTTCAGTTTAAGCTAGGCAGAGATATACAAAAGCAAAATAGATTGAACCTCCTCAAAATTTAAAACTTTTGCTTGGTGAGATGCCCCAGTAAGAGGATAACAGAAAAACTATAGATTGAGAGAAACTATTTTCAAACCATATGCACAACACAAAGCACTAGTATCTAGAAAATAAACAGAACTCTCAAAACTCAGCAGTTAAAAATAATCCAGTTAGAAAATGGGCCAGATACCTGAACTGACGTTTTGTTGAAAAGATATATAGACAGTAAATAAGCACAGGAAAAGATGTTCCATGTCAATAGCCATTAGAGAAAAGAAAATTTAAACCACAATGTGATGTCAGTACAAACCTATCATTATGGCTAGAATAAAAAAATAGTGATAACACCATGTACTGGCAAGGATGCAGACGCTGCATCCCATCCATTGCTGATGGGGATTTAGAATGGTATAGGCAATCTGGAAAATTGTCAGAGTTTTCACAAATTAAACATGCAATAACCATGCAAGCCAGAAATTGCAGTCTTGGGCATTTATCTGAGAGAAATGAAAACTTATGTTCATTCGAAAACCTGCACGAGTGCTTATAGCAGCTTTATCTGTACTTGCTCCAAACTGCAAATAATTTAGATGTTGTTCAGTAGGTGAACGGTTTAACAAAACTGCATGTACATACCATGAAATACTAATCAGCAATAAAAAAGAATGGGTTGTTGATCCAGGCAACAATTTGCATGACTTTCCAGGGAGTTGTGATGAGTGACAAAAAAAAAAAAAAAAAAAGAATCCTGGAAAGCTACATACTGTTTGTGGAGCAAATTGCTGTAAGGTATGTCATGGGAATACAGGCTCAGGCAACAGAAAACTTTCTGCAAATGGCTGCTTTATGACTTACACAGCACAAGTGTCCAAAAGAGCAGGGGAAAGAGATCCCATTATTGCTGGTCTCTTGGGGAGGCCAGCTGCTTGGGTCAGGATCTATGGATGGCAGCTCTGCTCGCCTCACTTCCCATCAGAGAGGAGAGAGAAATCTGTGCTGTTTGAGTGTTGACTATTTATACAACACCAGGGGAAGGGACTCTGCCACTAAGAGTTCCTGCCCTGATAAGTAGCTGGGGCTGCTTGTTCCTGGCTTCCAGGTTTAAAGTATGGTCATGCCTTTTCATTACATCCAACATCTCTCCCTGGCTGCTGAATGGAAACATATTAAACATCTGTACACAGTAAAAAAGGAGATAGAGACTAAGGGGCAGGTGAGGGCTAGGAGATGGCTTCTAGGTGAGTCCGTGACTTCCCCAGAAATGTGTGATTCCATTTATGTAACATTCTTGAAACAAAAAAAGTTATAGAAATGAAGAATAAGTTAATAGTTGAGAGGAGTTAGGAAGGGTGTAAATTTAAAAGGGCAACACAGTGGACCCTTGTGGTGAAGAAATTATATCCATGACCATATCCAGGTTGTGATACTGTATTGTAATTTGGCAGCGTGTCATTGGAGGAAACTGGGCATGGGGACACAGGATCTTCCCATATTATTTTTACAAGCAAGTGCTCCTAAATTTATCTCGAAATTAAAAGTTTAATTTTAAAAAATGCATACCTGCAAAAGGCTGAAAATAAACATGACAGAAGATGCATAGTCTTAAATTCCAAAGGGAATAAATAATATCTTTCTGTTCTTTTTCCCATCAGAGAACATCTCTTCCTGAAAGAAAACACCAACTTGCTTATTAAAATGTAAGTGCCATAAAGTAGCAAATTTGGAAGATGCAAATTAGGAAGTAATAACCTTAGGTCCTGAATGATATGGATGTGGATTTAAAAAATACTATTGGGAAAATGAGGAACAAGAAGAGGGACCAAAGTTATATGTTTTTCAATTTGAATTAAATAATTCATGTTTTACTTTCACTGAAAGGAGAAAATAAAATTATCAAGATTTTTTTTTTTTTTTTTTGCTGCAGTTGTTTTTAATGCAGGTTGTAAAAACCAAACTATCCTAATGCTAAAAGTAATAGAAACTATTGAACTCATCTCCAACCGTCACATTTCACATATGGGAAAACAGGCTCAAATGTGATGTGACTTAGCCAAGGTTACATTGTCTTGAATTTTAGGCAGGAGTTCTTCCACTGCCTATTTTTTGGAGGGTGGCTCATTCTCCAGCTACAGGGGAGAGTTTAGGCTGGGCAGGGAGCATTCCACTATTCTATTCTTTGGCCTGAATTATGAAGAAAGCAGAGCTGGAGATGAATTTGTCTGTAACACAAATGTTGTTTTTTCCCTATTTTTATACACTTGAGCTGAATAGTTTCATTTGTTCCTGTTGTCCTTGATATTTTAATGTAAGATGAATGTTTGCTTGATATTTTAATGTAAGATGAATGACATTTTGATCTCCTTTTTATATTGTGTTTTTATTATATTCTGCTTCCGCTAGTCAGTACAAATTGTAATCATTTTCAGAGCTTCCTGAGTTCTCTTTTTTCCATCACAAAAATAAAGGCTAAGAGGCGGTTTATATCAGTTTTTTTTTTCTTTAGCCTTTATGAGAAACCTATCGCAGTGCAGGTCAATTGTCAGGAGCATTGATTTAGCTAAAGTTGTCTGTCTGAGCTGACTGAGACAAAAAAAGTGGTTGATTGAAAAGTCAATGCACAGGAGTTCACTACTTGGCAATCAGCAGGGTGATCAAAGGTGCTGGAGTGTTTTTTCCAGGTTCAGATTGCATTGCATCGTGCTTGTACACATGATTCTCAGTATTTGTAATTTAAATATTGCTGGGACAAAACGACTACATAAACATTACCTGAACCCTGATTGCCACCAAATTGGTGACAAAAACAGCATGTCTAAAGATTTTACAGTCAGCCTTGAGTTTTCTGGCTTTGGAGATGTGTATAAGATTCATGAATATAAATAAAATTTGAGTCTCACTTAAAATCTTTGTACATGAACAGAAGAATGGATGAATGAATGAATGAATAAATACAGGTATCCCTAACTATACCCATTTCATTGTCATGAAACTACTGTGCATAACTGACAGTGCCTTGTGCTTAAAGAAGGTAGGGGGTGAAACAGGTACATTTCGAGTCACGGTTGAAATTCAGAAGCCAAAAGTAATTTACTTTTCTATTTTTTCTAAGTTTTCTGTTGGAGATTGGTTGAGGATGTTGACCTGGGTACTGACGTGTTGCCTGAGGTCACAGTGCAGATAAACCCATTTAGTCATCATAATCATCGCCAGGATGATGATGACACCCATCGTCAGTTGTTTAATGAGAACCTACAAAAAAATAAACATAGACATAGCAGCAATGGTTTGAATTTGTAGATAGAAAGAACTGATCTTTCTGTAGGCTCTCATGGACGTGCGGCTGGCTAAGTTGCAATAGTCATGTGACCTTTCTGCACGAAGACACACACAATTTCACAAGGATTTTCTTAGAACATTTAATATGCACATATGAGCTTAAGTGTTGAATATGGTATTCAGGTCCATGGAGCTGACATAAACATAAATTAATAAATAAACTAATAAGGTAAAGGGGTAAGTATTCTGAAGATAATATAGAGGGTGGTCTCTGAGATGTGACCGAGGAGAAAATATTTGAGCTGAGTCTGTAGGACCTAGGGAAACATCCATGTGAATATCTGGGAAAGGTTTGTTCCAGGCAGAGGGAAGAGCCAGGGAAAGAGAAAGCTCTAAAAAGTAGGAACAAGCTTCAAATGTTAGAAGAACATAAAGGAGGCCAGCGTGGTAGGAGTATAGAAAGCAAGGAAGTGGGTGGAGGTTAGAGCAGCAGAGAGAGGGCTTCGGTCCAGTTGGGTTTGTCGGACATAGTGAGGATTCATGATGGCGCACCACTGGAGGGGGTAAGCAGGGGACTGAGATCTTATTTGTCTTTTAGAACTGTAAGGGACGGATTGATTATAAAGCAGCACGAATACATGTTCCATGAGGGCAGGGATTTTTATTGCTTTTGTTCCCTGCTATACCCAATGTCCCTAGAACAGTGCCTGGAAAATAATAGGTGCTTAATAAACATTTATTAAATGTATAAATAGTTATATGTGTCTGTTCTTATGAGTAATAGTTTTTTTTTCAGTATCCCTTTTTTCCCTTTAGAGTTCTTCCATCTACTTATTTATTTATTGAAAGGTTAACTTTGTTTTCACAAGGAGATTGATAATTTGTTTTTTGTTGTTTAGTTTATGCATTTCACATCTGCAAATTGGACTTCTGTGAAGTTCTGTGCAGGGACCTATGCTTTTTCTACTCTTCAATCTGCTATAAATTACATTTTATACTCTTTTCTCAAGGAAAATGTCACGGGGTGGGGAGAGGGAGAGTACCCATGTAGTTTTTCCCTCACAGGAGCTTGATATTTTGTTGTTGTTGTTAATTTAATACCTTAAGCATTAGAAACGGTCTGCTTAGTTCCTTCCACATTCACCTCTATTTTATTTGCTCATTTTCTCCTTTATTGTTTTACAGGACTTTGCATTGGAGTGTTTCAATTGTGCTTCATTGCCTTGTCTCACTTCTTTAGATACAGTTTACATTTCTAGAGAGGGCTATTTCTCCCTTTATTTGTCTGACAAAGGGGCTTATTGCTTGAACAGCACTTTATAAGCCTCTCTGGGGCAATGACTACACAGTTAATGGTGAAACTTAAATATTTATAGAGACATTACCTTTAAACTTTCTTAAATTCATGCCCTTATCATCTTCACTTGATGTATTTCAATAGCTTCTCCCTGACCTCATTGTCTCTTGTCCCTTCTCACTCCAATTCATCCTTCATTTAATGTCCCAGTTTTCTAAAACACTGGTTTGCTTGTCATTTCAACACTTAAAAACCTTTTCTGTTTTTTCTGCTCACTCTGATGTACAATTTGAAGCCCTTTATTATCTGTTGCTGTCTACCATTCCAGCTTCACCTCTCATTTTCCTCAACATGCTCCACCACCTCCCACCATCTGTACTTTGGTCATACTGGACTATTTGCTCATTTATTAAGCATACCCTGAAGCCTCATACCTTTGCATTTTCACATGTGTTTCCTTTCTACCAACATCTTTTCCCTGCTTTTCTATATCATCAAAATCCTACTCACCCTTCAGGTGTCTATGAGCTGTTCCCAAATCTCCTGGACTAATTTGATTGTGGCTGACTATGCTCATAGAACCTTGCAAATGGTGCGGTTTTAGTTCCAACTCTTAATGTCGTACTGAAATGGCTGCACACCTGTCTTTCCTACTGATGTATGAGGGCAGGCAAGGACTTGCTCACCATTTTATCACCAGCACCATACCATGTGAGTGCCTCACATACCAAGTGCCGGACCAATATGTGATGAATGAATGACTGAATGAGTGAAGGATTGTATTTGTAAGCATGGGCCCTTCTGCATGGCCAGTATCATACGCCATAATTGCAAAACTTTGATGTCACCTCAGGAATTCTGAGACACTCATGTTGGCAAGATGTGCAGTAGCTGAGTGGTTCACTTGGAAACTCCACCAGAGTAGTTAAGAAATGGTTTTGCCCATAAGTGTAAGGCATCTCCACTTTTATTCTTTTCCTGAAAGGACACTCCATTCATCCTATGAACAACATTTAAATAAAATTCGTTATTGAAATATGTTATATATACATACAAACCTACAAATCATAAGTGTACAGTGCAATGACTCTTCACAGGGATAACACAGGCAACGAGCACCCAGACGGCTGCAGCCATTGCTGCCGCTTTGCACTCTTTCCTGAGCCCACCTGAGTTCACCTGCACCTGGGCTGCATAGCCTCAGACACTGACATTTCCAACTTCAAGCACCTCAGGTCTTCCCTGGCACCATGGGAGCCTGTTAATGTAGGAGGGTGGTGGTTAACGTCCCTGTGGCAACCATCAAGCAATTAATAGGATGAGAATCTGGTCCTAAATGGCACAGTTTCCCTGTACTTCAGTGGAACAATCTTAAGATATGTTCCATGTGGTCCCAGCAGCAGAATTGAACCTATGTTGCCCACAGTGGAATCAGCTCATTATTTCAATCTTCCCTAGGTTTTCCCTCTCCCCTGTCTCACTTTCCCAGTTTCCTCACCAACGTGGGATTAACTCCAGAATAAATCACCTGCATCCAAATCCATGTTTCAGGGTCTGCTCTTGAGTAGAACCCACACTAAGACACAGATAAAGAAGCCAAATATTATCAGTACCCCAGAAGCCTGGTTTGTGCCCCCTGTACAATACCGTTCCCCCCTCCCATCGAAAGGTAACTACTGTCACTATTTCTAATACAATAGATACGTTTGCCTATTTTTGAATGTATATGAATGGAATTACATGATGTTTTCATTTGTTTCTGACCTCTTTCACCCAGTTTTATGTTTGTGAGATTGTTCCATGTTGTTTTGTGTGGAAATAGGGCATTCTTTTTTTACGGATAGCTCTCATTGTGCAACTGTATCCCAATTTAATGATGAGGATATTTGAATAATTCCAATTTGGCCATTCTTGTACATGTTTTTTAGTATACCAATATATGCATTTCCTTGGGGCACAGACCTAGCACTTTTTTGGTTTCACAAGTTGTTTTGCTCATAAGTTCACCTGTGCAATTCTAATTAACTAGAACAGATTTATAAATTGGATGCAGCTGCTTGGTCGATGACTGTGGTAGTCTGAGTAATGGTCCCTCAAAGACAACCTTGTTCTAATCCCCAGGGCTTTTACCTTATATGACAGAAGATTCTTTGCAGATGGGATTACAATAATGATCTTATGATGAGGAGAGGCTCCTGGATTTTCAGGTGGGCTGGATGTAAGGGTCTTTATAATAAGAGGGAAGCAGAACGATCAGGCACGAAGAGAGAAGGGGTTATATAATGATGATAGCAAAAGGTGAAAAGGCAAAGCAATGTGGAGCCTGATCCAAGAAACGAGGCCCACCTCTAGAACATGGGAAATGCAAGGACTGGATTCTCCCCTAGAGCCTCCAAAAGGGAACACAGCGCTGTTGCCACCTTGCTTTTAGTCCACCGAGACTGATTTTAAACTTCTAACTGCTAGAACTCTAAGATACCAGCTTTGTTTTAAGCCACTACATGTGTGGTACTTTGTCAAGGCATCAATAGGAAATGAATACAATGATCTGTGTGGAGTACAGAATTTATCTTCAGTTATTCATCATGAAATGATATCAGCAAACTCCTCAGTCAAATGAACACTCTGCCCATTTCTGTCGGCCCCAGCGGAAGATCTATTCCCTACTGTTCAAGCAATCAGCTTCCAGTGAGAAGGATCAGATTATGACCAGAAATACTGAGTTCCTCAGATAAAAGCAACTAAACACTTCTCAGTGACTCATACCCTGAAGCAGTTTACCCCCAACAGCTTTTTTACATGATGTACTTTCCTGGGCCATCATGAAAATTAATAAATAAAGATGCAAAGCAATCATCTGGGGTTAGAACTCTGTTCTTCTGACCTGCAGGCAGGATATAGGTCATGATCAAGGGTAGCAGTGGCAGCAGTTTTAAACATGAAAGAAGAGTTATCTGAATTTCGTCAAGCTTATATTACTTCTGGTCATGCTGATAAGTCACTTGACATTCAGAAAATACCCTGAGCTTCTTTGCTGCAGTAACATCAGCTCCTCCAGCCTGGTCTTCACGAGCCCCACCTGTGGGTCTGTTTAGAGGGAGGAGAGTGCCACAGAAGGTTTGGTTCCCAGCTCAGGGACAGGCTTCAGTATGTCCCTATATAGTCGTGGATCTGTGAGATGCTTATAAGTGCCAAATGGTCTGAGAATGAACGGCTGCAATTTTCAGTGTTCTTGCTAGCAGACACTTTGTTCCTGTAAGTTACAGGAGCCAGGCCAGCCTGATTGATAACAGCTGACTTATTTTTAATACCTTCTTGCCTCCATGAGGGTGACTGCTCTGTTGGTTCACGGAGATATTCTGTTTCCAGACAGTGGTGGGTTTTTCTCAGAGAAGCATGTTCTGATGTAATGAAGTGTGTTGATCACATAGGAGAAACCAGTGAGGTTGTCTCAAAGTAGAGAGAAAACCCCTTGGTGGCCCAGAGATAGGAAAGAGGTTGAACAGTAACTTTGCCAAAGATGGGGGGTGGGGGATAAAAGGGAAAGACGAGGAGATAGTAAAATACTATGTGTTACTAATCAATATATACGTTGTGTTTTTGCATAGGCACGTTGGGCTTGATAACTTGCTCCCGAGTTTTGAGTGAATTGATTCTGGGTAGAATTTTGGAGGCTTGAAACTTGCCTAGTCAGATTTCCGTCAGCTGTAAATAATGTTCATCTAAAATACAGTGTGAGAAAATGTGGTCAAAATTTCAGATGGATCATCACAGTACGAAAGCAAGATTGAAATTTATTTGAATCCCCTGGCTTATTTTTAAGGGTGGGTGGTCATTTGTTTTGCTTAAGTTTTCCTAAAGTGATCAGTGTCTGGAAGAGCAAACATAAAGTGGTCCTAAGAGATAAAGGCTAAACCTAGAAAAAGAAAATGTTGCATCACTGTTTTTTCTGCTTCAGGTACAAGAGTGCCCCAACACACCCATCAGAGAACTGGCTTCTTTATTTTGTGCTCCAATGACATCTTTAGTTCCTGATGAAACTAAGCATTCTCATCTTATCACTCTGTAGCTGTAGCATTCCTTTGTATTTATCTTTGCAGGTCTCCTCCAGTTTTTCAAGGTTTTAAGATTAGACACAGTCTTGTTAAGGTATGAATTGTTAGGAGGTTTTTTGTAGTTTGCCGTCAAGAAAAATAATGTATGGGTAATCCCCAATTCTTGGGTCTCCCATTTCAACTCTCAACATGGATAAGTTCCCAGTAGACATTAGTTACAAAATAAATAATGAATTATATATTAATCTGGCAATGTGTAAAAGGCATATATTGTGAGCAGATAAGTGATATAGATATGTGAAGAAAAAAATCTATTGCTAGGTGAATATTGTGTTGGAGGAATTAGTACCATGTTTTAGAATATTACAAACCATTATTTGATTTCTTTCGTACTCACTAACATGCTTGCTAGGTATGAAAGAAAATAGCACACACCCAGTGAATGACAGAGCTAAGTATTGAGCTGTGTTTTGGAACATGTCAGACATTTTCTGTTTTGACCATTGAAGACTGATGATAAGATTAAAATCTAGGAATGGGTTTCATCACTTTGAAAAGAGAAATCTACAAAGGTTAGTTAACTAGTACTTTGAAGAAATGATTAGAATTTATATTTTATTAATTAATTTGCATGAACATTTATGATGGGGATTTATTAATTAGACAGTTTCATTTTGACATGTTTAGCTCATATACAGAATTTTAATTCATGGGAATCATAGGGAACTAAGTATTACAATCATATGTTTGCATGAGGCTTTTGTTATTCTCTTATGTATTTTATCATTGTTGTTTGTTGCTTAAGCCACAGGAAATTGTTAGCACTCAGTTTGGGCTCCTTATTACCATTAGGTTTTGCTAAACATCGTATAATAACCAAAAGATTAAAAACCTTACTTTAAAAATTCAAGTCTTTTATTATGCATTTCCAGCACACACATTTAAAAAATACTTGATGCGTTTTGCTTTTATTATTTTCCCCTGTGTTTGTAATTACTTCCTGTACCAAAATATCTTTAACAGTCATTTTTTAAAAAAGATGTGCAAAGGCACGAAGAGTAGAATAGCAGGGATTAGTAGCATAATCGCATTAATTTCCGTCTCCTTTTCATATGGTTTATAACAGTTGCCAGGCTTTATCACAGCTATCTGTCTCCAAGGAACTATTTGATTTGAAACAATTTCAGACATGAAAGTTTCTTGACCTGAATGCTTGGCAGGCTGGAGTGGAGAAAAATAAGGCTTACAGTTGGAAACAGTGTTGTCATATTTTTCAAATGAAAAAAAACAATGCACATCCCACGAAGCCACCAAGGAGCACATTCCCAAAGATTTTAAACTCTACTTGTGTGTGTGTGGCGGGGGCTGGGGGTGGGGTGGGAGGAAGCTGTCTCTCACGTTTCCCCTTAACATGTATGAAGACCATATTTTGCCAATGGAAGTCAGGGAAATTTATTCACTTCTTACTTCCTGCAAGGGAGCTTTCTTTCATACCCAAGGAGCATACACTCTGATCCATTTTAGCCTTATCTAGGGGCCAGTGGAGACAAACTCAAAATTGTAAAAAGGATCATGTTAAATACCTCTCCCCTAGTGGGTTATCTAGCCTCCAGCACTTCTCCTGGGTAAAGGAGCAGGATGTATTGAAAAGGGATTTGTGTCGAAACAAAACCCTATTCCAATCCTTAATCTGCCACTTAGTGGTTGGATTAAATTGGGCAATTTAATTAACTGCTGTGAACATCAGTTTTCTCATCTAGCATCTCATCTAGTATCTGCCTTGCAGGGTGGTTTGAGAATAAGAAATCATGCTATACACAGAGTGTGGTATTTGGGCATCTTTGTCTTGTGGGAGCTGTTGTTATGGACGGCAATGCCCTTGACTTCTCCATTAAATCCCAGTCAGTCTGGGCTATGGGCGTACTATTCTGTGAGGTGGGGTTAATAGGGTCTAATGGGCCTGAGGGGATTGTTTAAAGAAAACCATCATATCCAGGGGAGAGACTACTTGGGGAATTTAAGGAAACTACGATTGTTTTTTTTTTTTAATGTGTAATTTACATAGAAGAATTGAACAGATCTAAAGTGTATTGTCCAGTGAATTTTAATCTATGTATGTGCCTGTGTAATCATCACGCAGAACTAGGTATTTTCAATACCTGGAAAGATTTCTCGTGTCTCTTTCCAGTCACTCTCCTCCCAGAGGTAACCACTATTCCAGCATCTATAACCGTAGGTTAATTTTGAATATTCTTGAACATCATATAAGCAGAATCATCCAGTTTGTAATCTTTTGTGTCTGGATTCTTTTGCTTCACATAATGTTTTTGAGATTCATCCATATATCAGTACTTCATTCCTTCTTCTCTTACTAGACATTTTGGTTTGCATCTTTTGACTATTATAAACAAATTTGCTATGAATATTCTTCTGCATGTCTTTTTGTGGACATATTGAGCGTATGCCAGTGATTATCCTTGCTGAGTCATAGGGGAAGCATATGTTTAACTATAATGGAAACTGTCACATTGATTTTTCCGACTTATATTCCCACCAGCAGCATATGAGAATTCCAGCGCTCATCTCCTCACTAACACTTGCATTGTAAGTCTTTTAAATTTTAGATATTTCTGGCAGGTTTGTTGTGGTATCTCATTGTACATTTCATTTACATTTCCTTTAGTACTCAGAAAGTTCATTATCTTTTCATGTGTTTATTGGTCATTCAGATATCTTCTTTTATTGAATTGCCTATTGAAACAGGAACTTGTTGGGCAATTGAACTTTTGGGTTTGTGTATTTGACAGGTGAGTGCTTCCTATTTTAAAAATAAATCAAACCAGTGTAAATACACTTTAATTTCCTAGATGAAGGCTAATCACTATAAAGACTTATGGCTTACTTGTTAAAAAGGGAAAGAAACATACTCAGGGGTCTCCTTCAGTTGATTCCTAAAAGATCCAGCAATAAGATGTTCCTACTGCTTTCAGCCTGGTGGAAAGCAGACATCACTGGGGAATGCTTTATTGCCATCCTCTGTTTTGTGCCTGGTGCTGGATAGCTGCTTGCACATAGCAGATATGATTAGGCATTTTAGCGGAAGATGACTCAGAAGGGAACTAACAGCTTCCCTTGCGTCTGTTGCTCCACTGAGGTGTTTAGAGGCCCTCAGGGTGACATTTGGTGAAAGGGGCGATTTAAGTAGAAAGTGTCTGGATAGCTATTATTTGGTGGCTGTTATTGAAAACATACTCAGGAAACAGAAAGCAGAAGTGAACATATGGCTCATAGACTTGTAGGATTTTAAAGTTAAAGGGGGCCCTAGAGGCAGTGGCTCTAAAAATTGGAATTTATGAATGAGGAAACTGAGGCTTTGTGACTGGACTTTCTCAAGGTTTTCAAAGCTAGTTAATGGAATATAGACTTTATAAGAATTAGATTAACTGGTGAGCCAGGAGATGGGGTCACATGTTTTGCCTCATTTAAAAGATACTGATGACCCTAGCGACTTCTATTTATTGGGTCAATACACAGAGGATTTTCCTTATGCCCCTGTGCTCCATAAGGCAAGAATTTGTCCAGGTCCTCTGTGTCTTCCCCAAGATACATACAAGGCCTGGCAGGAGGGCTGATATCGTTGTCCTAGGAAGGAAACTGCAGAAAGCAGGGGCCCTATCTTAGGCACAGCAAATACAATTGAAGAATAAGTACCAAAATTACGTATGAAAAAAGATTTTGCAGTCGGGGGAAGAAGATTGACCTTAAAGTTTGCAAAGTCAGGAGCTAGATGCAAATTTTGATTCAGCTATCTCTGAAGGTTATGACTGTACTGAGAACAATACATAAAATTAGGGCTTTGAAAGAAAAAAAGGTAGAGGTGGGGTGGGGGAGATGGGAATTGCACTTAAGAGCTGTGCAATTCTTCTAATAATAGATTATGAGACTTACGTTGATACCCATAAAAAATGACCACCGCAGTGGCATTCTTGAGGCCAAAATTGGTGTGAGAGCCATGAAAGGCAAAGGAAAGCACAGCCTTATTGGAATGTGAAAAAGATGGGGCCAGAAAAGAAAGGACACATAATAGTTGGTTCATAAATACTTGCTGAATTAACAAGAACATGTTTTATGGTTAGTTGGTTTCTTTTGAGTAATGATGTCAATTCTGCCTTTCTTAATCTTGTTCTTTCACCTGAAATCACACGTCATACCCTAACAGATACGTATTGGTTTTAATGAAACATCTTAAAAATTTGTGGATGAGAAAGGCAAACAGCTATAGATATTGGCCTTGCATTGATAAAAAAAATTTTATAAGCACAGGAATCATAAAATTATTTATTTCAAGTTCTCAAAACATAACAGAAAAATAAACATGGTTATACTAATTTAAAAGAAAAGATTGAATTTTATTTTCTTTTATTAAAATTTGATTTTTTCCAATCTTTCAAGTTCTATTAATGTCCTATAAAGCAATAATGAAAAATAAATTTTCATAGTTAAAAGTAAAATATAATGAATGTGTAGATTTTTAACACAGCTGCTACCATGAATAGTATCATTGTCAATTTCTATTGCACCATTGATTTCCCTATAATTTATTTGATAAATAAATTGGTTTTATCTTTATAGAGAGATTCTTTGTATAGAGATTCTTTACAGCATCCTTCTTCTGGAAAGGTAATATATGAATATACATGCTTTAGTCACCTGGACTTCATCTATTTCTGCCTTCTACGTTGTTAGCTATTTATCCATGAGGAAAATGAAAATGAATGCAGAAATAAATATAAAATCATAGCTAAAAGGCACAGTAAAAATTTTACAAACATTCTATTACTACTAAATCATGCCAGTAAGTTCTATTCCAAAGATGATTGGATGAGAAACATATACTGCAGATTATTTGCAGTTTTAGCTGGTACCTACTATAACTCTACCCTTTCTCTACCAGTCATGAAAGCATATTAAAATGCAAGTATCTGAGAGTAATAGTTTTCCAAGACTAGTCTTGAATCAGTACTAATTTATACAAACATCAATCTTCACAGATTCTGTATTTTGATTATTATCGATTGCAAAGTATTAACACACCTCCTAATCCTAATATTTTACTTGGGGTTTGAGAACTGCTGTACTTAGAAAACATAATAGTTTATTTAACACTAAAACTGTGGTATATCTTGTTTTAGTGTTGTTTTTATATTGAGCAGAAATTCACATAATATAACATTAAATATGTTAAATGGTGCAATTCACTGGCATTTAGCACATTCACAATGATGTAAGACCACTAACTCTATTAAATTACAAAACATTTTCATCACCCCAAAGTTTTAGTGGGTTTTTTTTTTGTCTCTTATGCTAAATTTACATAAATCTTGTCTTAAGTAAAGGAAGAGAGGTACGTAGAGAACATAGGAATGTTACTTTAGTGGAAAATGGGTACATCCATCTTCTGCAAAAGTAGATGATTTGGAGAAAGACCACTGCATTACTACATTTATTTGGCAAATTGGTAATTACCCCAATCAATATTAAAGTGATCTACATCACCTGTTCAGACAACTGAAATGAATAAGTCTAAATATACAAACATATACACACAAATGTCTTGACATGTTTACTCACAATGTGGAGATATCAGTCTGAACGTGGAGTAGGAAGATGGTTGGAAATTTGTATGCAGTTCTAAAATAAAGAATTTTACATTCTTCTGTGGTATAGCCATACAATAATAGTTATTCTGTAGGTTTTATTGCCAGTCATTGATACAAACTGACAACTCAGATATTTCATTCCCACTACTGTCTGTCAGCTGACCCAGCTTTTGATGTGTGATTATGATGACTTTTTATCAGAGATCCAGCATGACTATTATCTTCTCTTGTCCTTTGGTCATTGTTCCCACTAATGAAGTTACTGCTGTTTGAGTAGACTGTGGCTATTCAGGGTAAAAACTTTCAAATAGTGCTTTTCTAAATTTGTGTTGCATTTTTATTCACATATAGTATTAATTTTTTTAAAGCCTCATCTCCCATTAAATCAATTATTTTCCCTTTGTGTTATATTTAAATTTAAAATTCTTTGTAGTAAACAAAAGAAATAATGTTTTATTAAATTACTTACCCATGTCTTAGAGATTATCAACTATTTTTGTGAAAAATAAAAGATAAGTACTATTGTTTTGGAATTCCCTTACATATTTAAGCAGAGTACTAGAACTCTTAAAATTAATGTAAAAGAGGGAAAAGGAGGGGAGGGCAAGATTTTTAAAAGATCCAAAACATACTCACTACAAAGGAAACAATTTAAAAATTTGACAACATAAAAGCTGAAAACTTCTGTACAACAATAGACAGTATAAACAAAGTGAAAAAATATATAGAATTAGAATCAAGACTATAAAGAACTTGTACATCAATTTGTAAAAGTAAAATTACCCAATATGAAATGTGCAAAAGATACGAACAGATAGCTCACCTAAAAAGAAGACCAAAAGGCCCATGAAAATACTAAGCTCAAAATCATTAATAAACAAATATATGCAAATTAAAGCCAAAATGTAAAAATGCCATTTCAAACTGACAAGTTGAAAAAGACACGTAATACTAAGTGTTGGAGAAGAAGGAGGGAAGTATCAACTCTCGTAGACACTCATGGGAGTACAAATTTTCAGCCACCTTAGAGAGTAATTTAGGAATATCGAACATTATTGAATAGTCTCATGCCAAGTGTTTCTTCTCCTGTTTTTAATTTAAAGAAATCCAACACACATCACCAAAAGATATGCAAAAGGATGCACATTCCAACATTGGGAGCAGCATCAATATTTTATAAACAACTTAAATGTCAACCAAAAGGGAGCAGATAGCATTTTGCTTATAGTAATAGGGAAGATTAGATATTCTGAAGGCCTTTATGCTGAAATAGGATTTTGTACAGATTTTAAGAAATGTATGAGGATTATCAGGAAGGAGTTAAAGGAGATGGGAAATGTGGTCCAGATATATTAATCACAGCCATAAATATTAATTGATAAAACTTTTCTATTAAAACATAAGGCTACTAAATTGTATTTTAAAAAGTAGAAACCAAACCAGACAATATTAGAGTAGAAATAATTAAGTTAAATGCTATTTATACAAGCCACACTTTAAATATAAGGGCATGGAAAAGCAGAAAATACAATAATGTGAAAAACCAAAGTCAGGAGAATCTAAACAAAAAAAGCCAAGGTGGCTGTATTAATACTGGATGAACTAGACTGTCAGATCTCTAAATTTGTGTGCATGTAATCAAATATCTTTCAAATATATAAAGTAAATATAAATAGGAAGGTAGGGAGAAATTTAAAACTCTATAATTATAATGAGAGATTTTAAATCATTCATATGGTAAGTAGAAAAAAATTCATAAAGATTAGAACAACACTTTTATGAGCTTGATTTAAAGGACATATTTAGAGCCCTGCACTCAAAATTAGCAAATCCATGATCATACACTGAACCATAAAGCAAGTCTTAACAGCTTTCATAAATTTGTATAATATAGATTATTATCACTGCCCACAGAACAATCAAGTTAGAAATCAAACAAGAAGACAGTTAGTAAAACTTCATTCTTTGGAAGTCATTTCTAAATGATCCATGTTTTGAAGCAAAAAGTATTTCATGAAAAATTTAAAATGTATGTAATAGATAAATGGGACTGAATGATTAAATTCTGCATTTAAACCATGTGTGATACAGCTAAGGCAGAATAAAAAGGGAAATTTATAACAATTATTTAAAAAAAGAAAGCAGAAATTTAATCAATTTGTTTAAGAAGTTAGGAATAAAAGAAAACCTAGAGAAAATGAAATGAAGGAAATGATAGAAATAAGACCTAAAATCAGTAAAATAGAAAACAGACATCTAATGGAACTACAAAGACAGAAGTTATTGTTTTTTTTTCATAACATTTTTTCTTTATTAGAGAAGTTGTGGGTTTACAGAACCATCACACATAAAATACAGAATTCCCATATACCAACCCACTACCAACACCTTGCATTGGTCTGGAACATTTATTACAACTGATGATAGCACATTTTAATAATTCTATGGTTTCTTTAACTTAGAGTTTACTGTGTAATATAGTTCTTTGGATTTTTTTTTTCCAGCTGCATGGGCTGGGAATCGAACATGGATCACCCTCATGGCAGAACATTCTACCACTGAATCACCTGTGCAACCAATTCCATGGATTTTTAAAACGTTTTTATTGTTACCATATATACAATCTAACATTTCCCCTTTTAATCATATTCAGATAAATACTTCAATGCTGTTAATTGCATTCACAATGTTGTGCTATCATCCATTACCAAAACCTCTCCATCATTCCAAATGGAAACCCTGTACATTTTAAGTCTGAACTTCCCATTCCTTATGTCCATTCTGTCCCCTGGTAGCCCATATTCAAGATTCTGTTCTTTGACTTTGCTTATTCTACTTTTTTTTTTGTAATTCAAACAATGTTTTATGGTAAGGAAATACTGCATATAATTAATTATTTGTTAAGAAACATGTAAGGCATCTTTATGCGGAAACACAGAAAGCAAAGTTACATAGGATCGGACACCAGAGGCTTATAGGAATCTTAACCTTACGTTTCCCCTAGAAGAAATGGATCAGTATTTGCTAATTCAGTGTTTGCAGCAACTGTATAGAACATTAGCTACCATTTAACCTTTGGAAAAGTTATTGTTTTGAAAAAAAAATCAATAAAGTTGGGTGGGCCATGGTGGCTCAGCAGGCAGAGTTCTCACCTGCCATGCCAGAGCAGTTTGGTTCCCGGTGCCGGCCCACGCAAAAAAAAAAAAAAAAAAATCGATAAAATTAACAGTGTTGCCAATTCATATTTTAAAAAGTAAGTCAAAAGTAAACAGCATTAAAAAATGTGTGTAAAAGGCAACATAAATTTGCGTGAGTATAAATATAATAGAGATTAAAATAACAAGCCACTTTATGCCAATAATTTTGGAAGCAGAGTAAGTAGACAATTTCTACTTACAAATAAGTAATGTTGCTTAATTTATTTTAAATGAATGAGTCTAAACATACACTGTTAGATTGTTTTAAGGTAACAGATAATTCCTGTATTGAACAGATTTTTATAGAGATTTTTAAAACATGGAAACATTCCCCATTGTTTCAAAATCTGGCAATGACAGTACAAGAAAGAAAATTTTCAGACCATTATTATATATGAGCATGGATAGAGAAAACAAAAGAAGTTAATACAGAAAATCCTGTAGTAATTTATGAGATAATGTATTATGACCAAGTTAGATATATTTCAAGAATGTGATGGTGATTTGGCATGAAACCATTTGTTTTAGTTTGCTAAAGCTGGCGAAATGCAAAATACCAGAAATGGGTGGGCTTTTACAATGGGGATTTATTAACTTGCAAGTTTACAATTCTGAAGCCATGAAAATGACCCAGTCGGCATCAACAGGATGATACCTGGGCTCTGAAGACAGGCTCCTGGCCTCCTCATTGTCACATGGGCCTCCCATGTCTCTACTTTCTCTCCCAGGTTTTCTCACTTCTAGCTTCTCGCTTCAGTGGCTTCCTCTCTGAGCTTCTCCGTGTTTCTCTCTTTTAGGTTCTGTCTCTCTTAGCTTCTGTGGGGCTTTTTTCTATCTCCTCTGTGTCTTATCCTCTTATAATGAGCCCCAGTAAGAGGATTAAGACCCACCTGGAGCACAGGAATGGGTTAGCTGATCTTTTCTGAACATGATCTCTTCTGGGGTACATAGAGCTTCAAGCCATCATGCCCTCTCTAAAGCAACTTAACCATATTAACTAATTAAAGGAGATCATTTATTATCTCAATAGATATAGGAAAGCATTTGATAACAGTTAATTTGCATCTTTGATAGAATAATAACCACAACTTCTTAATATGTAGGGAAGTTGCCAAAAACCTAGAGCAAATACTTTAATTTATAGTTATTTGATTTAGGAAGAACCTCTAAAATAATCTGTTACATATTGCGCCCATGTAGTGTCCACCTAATTCAAGTCATTGGACATTGTTATCACCCCAGATACTCCCTCCATACCCTATCCCATCCACTATTACTCCTCTTCAAATGCAACCAATACCCTCTATCCTGACTTCTAAAATCATGGAACAATTTTGTTTCTTTTTGAACTTTAAGTGGTATCATTTAATACTCATTTATATCTGTGAGTTTCATCATTGCTATTGCATGTAGCAGTATTTCATTGTTTTTCATTTTTGTTCAGTATCCTATTGCATAAAAATATTAGAATTTCTTTACCTGTTCTGTTGATGAACATTTGGGTTATTTCAAATTTGGCTAACAAAAAAAAAGCTACTATGGGCATTCTATTCCTATCTATTGGTCCATCCACATAGGAATTTTTCCATTACAAAATATATATAATTATTGAATAATGACAATATAATTTGGTTAAATACCTCAATTAATATAAAAAGGTAAAAACCATAAATTAAAAAATCTGCTACTTATAAGAGGTACATCTTAAATTTAGGATACAGAAAATAGAAAGTAAAAGGATAGGAACAGATATATCCTGTAAATGCTAACCCAAAGAAGATGGTCATCAAGAGTAGATATTCCAGAGGTAAAGAAAAACATTATCTAATTATAAAGGGAGATATAGTAATTCTTTACATATCTATCTATCTATGTGTAGATATATATATAGATATATATACACCTAATAATATAGCTTAATATATATATAAGGTAAAAGTAACAGAACTAAAGAGTAAAATAAACAGATGCAATTAAAATGAGAATTTTAGTATGCGCCTTTTAGTAGATGATAAAATAGGCAGTTAAAATATCAAGACAGATGTTAACAATTTGAACAGTGTAAGCAGCGATTAAAATGCATAGTAGATCACATCCAACAATTGCAGAATATACATTCTTTTCAATTATAGTATTTCATTGCACTGTTGAAAATTTATTAACATTGGCTATGAATTTAACCAGATAGCAAGTCACAATACATTTCCCAAAATTATAGCTTAGAGAATATTTTTTGAAAATTGTGGAGATGAGCTAAAAATAAAAACTAAAATGATACAATTTCCAAATGATAAACAATGGGTTTCTAAATAGCTTATAGGTTAAAGAAGAAGACTAAATTTAAATTATAAAATAATTTGAAATAAATGAAAATGAATACATGACAAATGAAAACTTGAGGCAAAAATCAACCATAAATATATATATTAGAAAAGAAAAATAATTTTTCTTAATATCTGGCTCAAAATATTAGCAAAAGTACAGCAGTTTAACTCCAAAAAGGAAATAAATAAAAAAAGGATGAGTATAAATTAATAAAATATTAAATAAAATCTACAAAGCCAAAATTCACTTTTTTGGGGAAATACTAATATATTTGATAAAGCTTCTCAAGGCTGATCAAGAAAGAATTCACCAAAAAATATTAGATATATATTGATAAATTTGGGGCAAATTCCTAGAAAAATACAACCCAGTAAAATTGATACAAGAAGAATAGAAAATTTGAACTGTCCTATAGCAATTTAAAAATTAAATTCATTATTAATAACATTATCACAAGAAAATTCTAGTCCTAGATGGCTTTATTTGTGAATTTTCAAAAGATTTAAAGAAGAAAAACCTCCAATCTTAACACACTTTTTCAGAGATGGAAGATAAGGGACCAATTCCTAATCATTTTATAAGATGAGCAAAACATTGTTAACATACCCCCGTTAAATTTCTTGTCAAATTTCAAGAAAGTACAATTGGCCAATCTTTCTCATACAAATAGATGAGAAGATCCTACACAAGAATATTAGCAATCTAAATCTAGTGGTACATAAGAAGGTTCATTTATTGATTAAATATCAATATTAATTGAAAATCAGTTAATGCAAGTCACCCTATCAACAACAAAAAATCATATCATTTCATAACTGTAGAAAAAGCATTTGATAAATTTCCATACCCATTGATTATTTAACAAAAATCTTAGCAATCTAGTAATGAAAAATTTTAGAGCAATTGTCGTATTTAATGGTAAAATATTTAAAGCTTAGTAATGAAAAATCTTAGAACAATTGTCGTATTTAATGATAAAATATCTAAAGCTTTCTCCCTTGACAACAGGAATAAGACAGAAATATTGCTTCTGGGCACTGGCAGTATCTATTTCTTGAGCTTGGTGGTGGTTATATAGCAATGTTCTTTTAACGGGGTGTCATTGAGTTATGTATTTTTTTATTTAATGCACATTCCTTTTAGTATGCTATAGTTCAATAAAAAATTATTTTTAAATATTGTTAACTGATGTTAGCTTTTGGCAAATGTGTGTCTGTTAGATAGGTGTTATATACTTTTAACTATTTCTGAAATGATTCTTAATGATTTTTTAAAAAGAAGAAAAATAAAGTAAAACATGCAGAAAATAGAATTCCCATCTATCCACCCTATTAGTAACATTTTGCTTTAGTGTGGTAACTTTGATAGAGTTGATGAAAGCATATTACTACAATTATGAATGATAAATTTTTGTATTATAATTATTGTATATTATATATTATTGTATTATTGCATTGTATGATTATAAATTGTATTATTTACATTAGGTTTCACTGTTATGTTATACAGTCTCCTATAATTAAAAAAAATAATATGGTAATGTATACAACTTAAAATTTCCCCTTTTAGCCACATTCAAGTATATAATTCAGTGCTGTTAATTACATTTACAATGTGCTATTATCATCACCATCCATTACTAAACATTTCCTTGACCCTAAGCAGAAACTCTGTACCCATTAAGTATTAACTGCCCATTCCCTACCTCTGCACTCTTCCATGGTAACCTGTATTGTAGGTTCTGACTCCATGAATTTGCTTATTCTAATTATTTATATAAGTGAGATTGTACAATATTTTACCTTTTGTGCCTAGTTTATTGCACTTACCATGATGTCTTCAAGGTTAATCCATATTGTCTCATATATTAGAACTTCATTCCTTTTTATGACTGACTTATATTCCATTGTTTGTGTATACCACAATTTGTCCATTCATCTGTAAATAGACACTTGGGTAGCTTCCATCTTTTGACAATTATGAAAAATTCTACTATGAACATTGGTGTGCAAATATCTGTGCACATTACTGCTTCTAGTTATTTTGGGTATATACCTACAAGAGGGATTGCCAAGTAGTTTGGTAATCCTATACAGTTTGGCAGTTCCTAAAAATGTTTCCTCAGTGTCTGTACCATTTTATGTTCCCACCAGCAACGAATGATTGCTCCTATTTATCCACATCCTCTGCAACACTTGTTATTTTCTGTTTTTGTTTTTTAGAATACTAGCCATTCTAGTGGGCATGAGATGGTATCTCATTGTGGTTTTTATTTCATTTCCCTAATGGGTAATGATTTTGAGCACCTTTACATGCGCTTTTGGGCAATTTGTATATCTTCTTTGGAGAAATGTCTGAATCTAAGGTTTTTGTCTATTTTTAAAATGGATTTTCTTTTTTCTTGTTGACTTGTAGAATTTTTGTATATATTCTTGATAGTAAACCCTTATCACATATGTGGTTCCCAAATCTTTTCTCCCATTCTGTAGTTGTCTTTTTACTTTTGTGATGATGTGCTTTCTTATGCAAAGTTCTAAATGCTGATAAAGTCCCCTTTGTCTATTTTTTATTTTGTAACTTAAACTTTTGGTGTGAAGTCTATGAAGCCATTACCTAACATATGATCCTGAGGATGATTTCCTGTTTTCTTTTAGGAGTTTTATAGTTTGGGTTCTTTAGGTCTTTGATCCATTTCAAGTTGATTTTTGTATATGATATGAGATGCCTTCATTCTTTTGCATATAGATATACAATTTTTGCCAGAACAATTTTTTAAAGAGATTGTTCTTTCCCAACTGAGCGGACTTTCTACCCTTGTCAAAAATAAATTGGCCGGCCCATGCCCCACAGCAGCTGACCTGCCCGCCCTCCTTCTCCCCTCTCTTTCTCCGCCGGCACGCCGCGCGGCGCCCACGCCCCGCAGCAGCCGACCCACCCGCCCTCCTTCTCCCCTCTCTTTCTCCACCGGCCCGCCGCACGGCGCCCACGCCCCGCAGCAGCCGACCCACCCGCCCTCCTTCTCCCTTCTCTCTCTCCGCCGGCCCGCCGCGCGGTGCCCACGCCCCGCAGCAGCCGACCCTCCTGCCCTCCTTCTCCCCTCTTCCCCCTCCTGCTCCGGCGGCTCTCCAACCACCACGGTGCCCTCTTCCGCCTTCACCGGGTCCCCCGCCACCAGCCTCGACAGCCTTGCCACCCTCACCTTTCCTCCTCCAGAACAGCTACTGGGGGAGCGGAGACAATACAGAGCAGCTCCCGGAGCCACGATGGAGATCAAAGGGACAGCGTACCCCATCCTGGAACGGCTGACTGTCTGGGAGAACCAGCTCCGGTGAGAACACCGAGGGATGCGGGCTTTCCAGGGCAGGACGGCAAGCGGCCGGAGTCCCTCCCTTCCTCCTTCCCAGGCCAGCTGGCAGAATTGGGCAGGTGGTCCCCTCAGGCCACGGCGGCTGGCATCCCCACCATGCGAGGCCCCCCGGACCAACTGAAAGAGTTGGGCCAGAAATCCCCAGACTGCGGAGAACGGTGACCAGGGGGTCCCTTCCAAACACGTGACTCCCCGGTCCACCTGGGAACAGTGCACTCTCCTGGGCTGCGACAGCTGGCGCCCTTCCGCCACGCTTGGCACCCCGGGCCGACTAGGAAATTTGGTCAGGCGCTCTCACGTGCTGCGGCGGCCGGCGACCCTCCCCACGTTTGGACCCCCGGGCCGGCTGGCACTCTTCCAAGACGCTTTGGCTGCCAAACCTCCACTACGGCGAGAGTTTTCCAGAGTTAAAGGACCCACAGCAACTTTTACTGGTGGATCCCGTAGACAAACGTGTGCCACGAGCGCCACCTACTGGGCAGGATAAGAAAAACAGAACCCAGAGATTTCACAGAAAAATCTTACAACCAGTGGGGTCCAACACTCAGGGAAATCTGACTAAATGCCCAGATGCCAGCAGAAGATAACGGATCACGCTCAGAAAATTGAAAATATGGCCCAGTCAAAGGAACAAACCAATAGTTCAAATGAGATACAGGAGCTGAAACAACTAATGCTGAATATACGAACAGAAATGGAAAACCTCTTCAAAAACGAAATCAATAAATTGAGGGAGGACATGAAGAAGACATGGGCTGAACATAAAGAAGAAATAGAAAAACTGAAAAAACAAATCACAGAGCTTATGGAAGTGAAGGATAAAGTAGAAAAGATGGAAAAAACAATGGATACCTACAATGATAGATTTAAAGAGAAAGAAGATAGAATTAGTGATTTGGAGGATACAACATCTGAATTCCAAAAAAAAACAGAAACTATCCGGAAAAGAATGGAAAAATTCGAACAGGGTATCAGGGAACTCAAGGACAATATGAACCGCACAAATATACGTGTTGTGGGTGTCACAGAAGGAGAAGAGAAGGGAAAAGGAGGAGAAAAACTAATAGAAGAAATTATCACTGAAAATTTCCCAACTCTTATGTAAGACCTAAAATTACAGATCCAAGAAGTGCAGCGCACCCCAAAGAGATTAGACCCAAATAGGCGTTCTCCAAGACACTTACTAGTTAGAATGTCAGAGGTCAAAGAGAAAGAGAGGATCTTGAAAGCCGCGAGAGAGAAGCAATCCATCACATACAAGGGAAACCCAATAAGACTATGTGTAGATTTCTCAGCAGAAACCATGGTAGCTAGAAGACAGTGGGATGATATATTTAAGTTACTAAAAGAGAAAAACTGCCAACCAAGACTCCTATATCCAGGAAAATTGTCCTTCAAAAATGAGGGAGAAATTAAAACATTCTCAGACAAAAAGTCACTGAAAGAATTTGTGACCAAGAGACCAGCTCTGCAAGAAATACTAAAGGGAGCACTAGAGTCAGATACAAAAAGACAGAAGAGAAAGATATGGAGAAGAGTGTAGAAAGAAGGAAAGTCAGACATGATATACATAATACAAAAGCCAAAATGGTAGAGGAAAATATTATCCAAACAGTAATAACTCTAAATGTTAATGGACTGAATTCCCCAATCAAAAGACATAGACTGGCAGAATGGATTAAAAAACAGGATCCTTCTATATGCTATCTACAGGAAACACATCTTAGACCCAAAGACAAATATAGGTTGAAAGTGAGAGGTTGGGAAAAGATATTTCATGCAAATAACAACCAGAAAAGAGCAGGAGTGGCTATACTAATATCCAACAAATTAGACTTCAAATGTAAAACAGTTAAAAGAGACAAAGAAGGACACTATATACTAATAAAAGGAACAATTGAACAAGAAGACACAACAATCATAAATATTTATGCACTGAACCAGAATGCCCCAAAATACGTGAGGAATACACTGCAAACACTGAAAAGGGAAATAGACACATATACCATAATAGTTGGAGACTTCAATTCACCACTCTCATCAATGGACAGAACATCTAGACAGAGGATCAATAAAGAAATAGAGAATCTGAATATTACTATAAATGAGCTAGACTTAACAGACATCTATAGGACATTACATCCCACAACAGCAGGATACACCTTTTTTTCAAGTGCTCATGGATCATTCTCAAAGATAGACCATATGCTGAGTCACAAAGCAAGTCTTAACAAATTTAAAAAGATTGAAATCATACACAACACTTTCTCGGATCATAAAGGAATGAAGTTGGAAATCAATAATAGGCGGAGTGCCAGAAAATTCACAAATACATGGAGGCTCAACAACACACTCTTAAACAACGAGTGGGTCAAAGAAGAAATTGCAAGAGAAATTAGTAAATACCTAGAGGCGAATGAAAATGAAAACACAACATATCAAAACTTATGGGACGCAGCAAAGGCAGTGCTAAGAGGGAAATTTATTGCCCTAAATGCCTTTATCAGAAAAGAAGAAAAGGCAAAAATGCAGGAATTAACTGTCCACTTGGAAGAACTGGAGAAAGAACAGCAAACTAATCCCAAAGCAAGCAAAAGGAAAGAAATAACAAAGATTAGAGCAGAAATAAATGAAATTGAAAACATGAAAACAATAGAGAAAATCAATAAGGCCAGAAGTTGGTTCGATGGGAAAATCAATAAGATTGATGGGCCCTTAGCAAGATTGACAAAAAGAAGAAGAGAGAGGATGCAAATAAATAAGATCAGAAATGGAAGAGGAGACATAACTACTGACCTCACAGAAATAAAGGAGGTAATAACAGGATACTATGAACAACTTTACGCTAATAAATACAACAATTTAGAGGAAATGGACGGGTTCCTGGAAAGACATGAACAACCAACTTTGACTCAAGAAGACATAGATGACCTCAACAAACCAATCACAAGTAAAGAGATTGAATTAGTCATTCAAAAGCTCCCTAAAAAGAAAAGTCCAGGACCAGACGGCTTCACATGTGAATTCTATCAAACATTCCAGAAGGAATTAGTACCAACTCTCCTCAAACTCTTCAAAATAATCGAAGTGGAGGGAAAACTACCTAATTCATTCTATGAAGCCAACATCACCCTCATACCAAAACCAGGCAAAGATATTACAAAAAAAGAAAACTACAGACCAATCTCTCTAATGAATATAGATGCAAAAATCCTCAATAAAATTCTAGCAAATCGTATCCAACAACACATTAAAAGAATTATACATCATGACCAAGTAGGATTCATCCCAGGTATGCAAGGATGGTTCAACATAAGAAAATCAATTAATGTAATACACCACATCAACAAATCAAAGCAGAAAAATCACATGATCATCTCAATTGATGCAGAGAAGGCATTTGACAAGATTCAACATCCTTTCCTGTTGAAAACACTTCAAAGGATAGGAAGAATACAAGGGAACTTCCTTAAAATGATAGAGGGAATATATGAAAAACCCACAGCTAATATCATCCTCAATGGGGAAAAATTGAAAACTTTCCCCCTAAGATCAGGAACAAGACAAGGATGTCCACTATCACCACTATTATTCAACATTGTGTTAGAAGTTCTAGCCAAAGCAATTAGACAAGAAAAAGAAATACAAGGCATCAAAATTGGAAAGGAAGAAGTAAAACTATCACTGTTTGCAGACGATATGATACTATACGTCGAAAATCCAGAAAAATCCACAACAAAACTACTAGAGCTAATAAATGAGTACAGCAAAGTAGCAGGCTACAAGATCAACATTCAAAAATCTGTAGCTTTTCTATACACTAGTAATGAACAAGCTGAGGGGGAAATCAAGAAACAAATCCCATTTACAATCGCAACTAAAAGAATAAAATACCTAGGAATAAATTTAATCAAAGAGACAAAAAACCTATATAAAGAAAACTACAAAAAACTGCTAAAAGAAATCACAGAAGACCTAAATAGATGGAAGGGCATACCGTGTTCATGGATTGGAAGACTAAATATAATTAAGATGTCAATCCTACCTAAACTGATCTACAGATTCAATGCAATACCAATCAAAATCCCAACAACTTATTTTTCAGAATTAGAAAAACCAATAAGCAAATTTATCTGGAAGGGCAGGGTGCCCCGAATTGCTAAAAACATCTTGAGGAAAAAAAAACGAAGCTGGAGGTCTAGCGATGCTAGACTTTAAGGCATATTATGAAGCCACAGTGGTCAAAACAGCATGGTATTGGCATAAAGATAGATATATCAACCAATGGAATTGAATAGAGTGCTCAGATATAGACCCTCTCATCTATGGACATTTGATCTTTGATAAGGCAGTCAAGCCAACTCACCTGGGACAGAACAGTCTCTTCAATAAATGGTGCCTAGAGAACTGGATATCCATATGTAAAAGAATGAAAGAAGACCCACATCTCACACCTTATACAAAAGTTAACTCAAAATGGATCAAAGATCTAAACATTAGGTCTAAGACCATAAAACAGTTAGAGGAAAATGTTGGGAGATATCTTATGAATCTTACAACTGGAGGTGGTTTTATGGACCTTAAACCTAAAGCAAGAACACTGAAGAAAGAAATAAATGGGAGCTCCTCAAAATTAAACACTTTTGTGCATCAAAGAACTTCATCAAGAAAGTAGAAAGACAGCCTACACAATGGGAGATAATATTTGGAAATGACATATCAGATAAAGGTCTAGTATCCAGAATATATAAAGAGATTGTTCAACTCAACAACAAAAAGACAGCCAACCCAATTACAAAATGGGAAAAAGACTTGAACAGACACCTCTCAGAAGAGGAAATACGGATGGCCAAGAGGCACATGAAGAGATGCTCAATGTCCCTGGCCATTAGAGAAATGCAAATCAAAACCACAATGAGATATCATCTCACACCCACCAGAATGGCCATTATCAACAAAACAGAAAATGACAAGTGCTGGAGAGGATGCGGAGAAAGAGGCACACTTATCCACTGTTGGTGGGAATGTCAAATGGTGCAACCACTGTGGAAGGCAGTTTGGCGGTTCCTCAAAAAGCTGAATATAGAATTGCCATACGACCCAGCAATACCATTGCTAGGTATCTACTCAAAGGACTTAAGGGCAAAGACACAAACGGACATTTGCACACCAATGTTTATAGCAGCGTTATTTACAATTGCAAAGAGATGGAAACAGCCAAAATGTCCATCAACAAAAGAATGGCTAAATAAACTGTGGTATATACGTACGATGGAATATTATGCAGCTTTAAGACAAGATAAACTTATGAAGCATTTAATAACATGGATGGACCTAGAGAATATTATGCTGAGTGAGTCCAGCCAAAAACTAAAGGACAAATACTGTATGGTCCCACTGATGTGAACGGACATTCGAGAATAAACTTGAAATATGTCATTGGTAACAGAGTTCAGCAGGAGTTAGAAACAGGGTAAGACAATGGGTAATTGAAGCTGAAGGGATACAGACTGTGCAACAGGACTAGATACAAAAACTCAAAAATGGACAGCACAATAATACCTAATTGTAAAGTAATCATGTTAAAACACTGAATGAAGCTGCATCTGAGCTATAGGCTTATTTTGTTGTTGTTTTTTACTATCATTACTACTTTTATTTCTTTTCTCTATATTAACATTTTATATCTTTTTCTGTTGTGTTGCTAATTCCTCTAAACTGATGCAAATGTACTAAGAAACGACGATCATGCATCTATGTGATGATGTTAAGAATTACTGAGTGCATATATAGAACGGTATGATTTCTAAATGTTGTGTTAATTTCTTTTTTCTTTTTATTTTTTTTTCTTTCTTTCCGTTAATAAAAAAATAAAAAATAAAAAAAAATAAAATAAAAAAATTCTTAAAAAAAAAAAAAATTGGCCATAGATGTGAGATTCTTTTTCTGAACTTCTATTTTATTTCTTTGGTTTCTATGTCTTTGTTGCAGAACCATACTGTTTTCAGTACTATAGCTTTAAATTTTAAACTTGGAAAGTTTGAGCCCTCAACTTCAACCTTTGTTTTCAAGATGGTTTTGGCTATTTGGTGCACCTTACCCTTCCAAATAAATTTGATTATTGGTTGTTCCATTTCTATAACAAAGGCTATTGGAATTTTGAATGTGATTGTATTGAACTGTAAATTGCTTTGGGCTGAATTGTCATCTTAACAATTGTTAGTCTTCCAATCCATGAACACAGAATGTCTTCCCATGGGTTTTTTGGGCAGACTTTTGTGACATTTACAAAATAATTGTTTTGTAATTAACTGTTCACAAGTCCTTTACATCCTTGGTTAGATTTATTCCTAGGCATTTGATTCTTTTAGCTTTTAGATGAAATGTTTTTCTTTATTTTTTCTTCAGATTGTTTATTACTAGTGTGTAGAAACACTACTAATTTTTGTATGTTTGTCTTGTACACTGCCACTTTTCTGAATTTGTTTATTAGATTTGGTAACTTTGTTGTGGACTTTTCAGAACTTTCCTATATATAGGATCATGTATTCTGCAAATGTGGGAAGTTTTACTTCCTCCCTTACAAATGGGATGACTTTTTAAATTTTTTCTTGCTTATTCCTCTGGCCAGAGCTGCCAGTAATATGCTGTATAACAGTGGTGACAATGGGCATCCTTATCTTGTTCCTGATATTAGAGGGTAAGCTTTCAAGTCTTTCACCATTGAGTATGATATTAGCTCTGGGTTTTTCATGTATGCCCTTTATAATGATGAGGAAGTATCCTTCTATTCCTAGTTTTCTAAATGTTTTTATCAAGCAGGGGAGTTGGAATTTTTCAAATGCCTTTTCTGCATTAATTGAGATGATCATGTGTTTTTGTCCTTCACCCTCTTAACGTGGTATATTACATTAATTGACTTTCTTATGTTCATTCACTTTTGCTGCATGGGATAAGTGTACATATCACTGTTTAAATGTATTGTTGGTTTCAGTTTGCTTGTGCTTTGTTGAAGATTTTTGTACGTATATTCATAAGTGATATTGGTCTGTAATTTCCCTTTTTTTGTGGCATCTTTATGTGCCTTTGGTTTTGGGTCATGTCAGCCTCATAGAATGAATTCAGGAGTGCTCCCTCATCTTCCATTTTTTTGAGGATTTTGACCAGGATTGGCATTAATTCTTGGAATGCTTGGTAAACTTTACCTGTGAACCCATCTGGTCCTAAGGTTTTATTTTTGGCATGTTTTTTGAGTACTGATTAAATCTCTTTACTTGTTATTAGCTATGCCGAGGTTTTCTATTTCTTCTTGAGTCAGTGTCACTAGTTTGTGTGTTTTTTGAATTTGTCCATTTCATCTAGGTTATCTAACTTTTGGTATATAGTTGCTCACAGTATCCTCTTAAACTTCTGTGTTAGTTAGGGTTCTCTAGAGAAACAGAATCAACAGGGAACACTTGAAAATATAAAATTTATGAAAGTGTCTCACGTGACCATAGGAACGCAGAGTCCAAAATCCACAGGGCAGGCTGCGAAGCCGATGACTCCAATGGATGGTCTGGATGAACTCCACAGGAGAGGCTCACCAGCCAAAGCAGGAATGCAACCTGTCTCCTCTGAGTCCTCCTTAAAAGGCTTCCCATGATTGGATTTAGCATCACTAATTGCAGAAGACATTCCCCTTTGGCTGATTACAAATGGAATCAGCTGTGGCTGTAGCTGATGTGATCATGACCTAATCCTATGAAATGTCCTCATTGCAACAGACAGGCCAGCGCTTGCCCAATCAGATGAACAGGTACCACAACTTGGCCAAGTTGACACCTGTCCCTAACCATGACAACTTCTTTTCATTTCTGTGGGATTAGTAGGAATAACCCCCTGTTCATTTCTGATCTTAGTTATTTATGCCTCTCTCTTTTTTTTTTTCCGTTTTTGGTCTAGCTAAAAATTTTTCTGTTTTATCAACACTTTCAAAAACAACTCTTTAAAACCACTCTGTACTCTCTTTTATTTCTCTAATGCATTTGTTTCCGTTCCAATCTTTGTTATTTCCTTTCATCTGCTTGTTTTGGTTTAGTTTGCACTTTTTTGTTTAGATCCTCCAGTTGTGATGTTAGATAATGGAAACAGGCAAAATGTTTCTAGACCTTTGAACCACACACCATTGATCTGAAAGAACAGACTTAAGACGTTTGTAAGAGAAGTCATGTACTCTCGCAGGGGCAGTGGGTCAAGATGCTGCCTAAGGTTCAGTTTTGGTCTGTGGTTTCTGATATTGGATGAAGCCAAGTCATTATAACCTGGTGGTTATCCTTTTAGCTCTGAGTGAATTCCCGCTGAATGGAAGGATATATTTCTCTGCCCTTCTTGATGGTCTAGAGGTAGGGAGTTCCAGGTGAAAAAATAATCACAGCATGGCATTATGTAGTTGTAGTCTAAGAGTAGAATCTGAAGGCAGCCTCATAAAGTTCAGTTTTCAGGGAGGGGGACAATGAAAAGGCATAATCCAATAGATGTCATCTAACCTAGATGATTGAAATATAAGTAGGAATTTCCCAGGTAGCAAGGAGTAGAAAGGGAATAGAGTTGCTGAAATGATGCCATGGGAGAAAGGTATTCATGTAAGTAAAAATGCATTCCATTTTCATGATCCTTGGCTCTATTAGACCTTGAAATGTAATTAAGAGCCCTCTTTGGGTTCTTATTTTCTTTGTTCTATTCTAAAAGTTGATGGTGCCAAATGGAATTAATGTTCTCAATTTCCTAATCCATTAATCTTCAGGCGTTTTTCACATTTTCCATTTGAGTGACTACAGTAGACCCACTGACCTCTCAAAACGTTGGTAAAGCCAGGAAGTAAATAGCAGCAGACTCTGTGAATGGTGATATTTATAGAAAATATGAATTCACTTAGTGTAATTACTGAGGAAAATTAGGGGGAAACTATTGACTGAATGCCCATAATTTATTTGTTAAAAAAGTGTAATCCATGCATAATGGATAGAGATGCCTTTCTGAAGTAAAGCCTTCTGCCCTAGTGAGGCAAACCTCTGACATCAGGGCTTACTTGCATGCTGAATCACTCAAATTGTGGCTCAATGCCCAAAAGTCAATTTCTATTGTTTAGTGTCCTCTAAAGTCTGTTTTCTCTGAAATTCAACTTCTTCTGGCAGACCTTTGCCTGAGTGAATTTTGCTTGGTTTGCTCTTCCTTTTGGGTCTGATTAAAGTTTCCTACTCTCTTCAGCACCCCTTTGTTTCTGCTTCAAGGGAACAGCTTGTTTAGTTAGTGCAGTTTTGATTTCCCTTGTGGGTTTTCCCCCAGTTTGTTTCTCTATTGCAAAAGCCCTTGCAGATAGAAAAGTGGCCTCTTACACAGATAACATCAGCTCTTGTTAACTGACTAGTGGTAACTAACCCTTATGTAGTTCTTACTATTTACCAGACTCTATTCAAAATGCTTTCATGAATAAACTCAATCTTCACACACACAAAAAATGGGTAAATACTATCATTATTCTCGTCATGTAGTTATGAAAGCAGGCACAGAGAGTATATGGGTCTTGCCAAAATCCATAGACTTAGCAGGTGACAGAGCTGGAGTTCCTTGCCAGGAGTCTGTGCTTCTAACCTCTATGCTCTGTGACAGCTCGCTAAGAGCCAGGGACTTTATATGAATTAGCGCTGTTATTGCTTAACAGCATGTGGGATTTTAATCTCGATTTACATTTGAGAAAGCCAAGGTTCATAATGTTTATATAACTAGCCCAAGGACACACAACTGGTAATTGACTGAGGTGTGTACCAATTGCTAATTTGTCTCTAATGTCAAATCCTTTGCCCTTAACCATTAGTTTGAGCATCATTTTTTGCAAAGGTGTGACAAAGAGCTCAGTCCTTAGACATATATATCCTAGGTAATCTTATCTTGTTTTATAGCTTTAAATATCCTAATGATTCACAGTTCTGACCTCTTTTTGAGTTTTAAATTCTGTATCCCAAGGGTTTTCTGAAAAGCCAGTTAGTAAATATTTTAGGGTTTGTGGGTCATGTGTTATATCTCCAATAGTTTGAGCGACTTGAGGACAGGGATTGTATCTTGTTTATTTTAGCATACATAGCACCTAGGACAGCATCTGGCAAAAAAAATTCTCTGAATTTGCTTGTTAGATAAATTGATGAATGGACACAAAACATCTTGAAGGATGATGCTAAAAATCTTGCTTACAGAAACCTTTCCCTGACATACTTCCTAATGCACATTAACTGTTCAGTGCAAGGGGAGAAGTTTTTCCCCAAATCCTGATATCGCTGAAGGAAATGCGTTTTCTCTCCTCACTCCTAAATAGAATATTTTGAGAGTGAAATTGCTTAACAGTGAATGAAGTGGTCACATTGTTGTTATTAATTTTGATGTGCATGGTTGAATGGTATAGTATTAGGAGCCAGATAGAGCTGGGCTCAAATTGTAACATTGCCACTTCGTAGTTCTATGACAATATGCAAATCATTTAAGCTCTGTAAGCCTCAATTTCCTCTGCTGTAGTGATATCATAAATCACGTGACAAGTCATAATGCTACTGTATGATTATATAACCTATTCAAAATAGCTTCTGTAGTAAGTCACATTACCAGTTGCTCAGTTAATAGTAGCTGCTGCTACTGTTTGCCGTTCGACTGTCTAATTAGTGCCATCATCCAACATCCAGGCACAAGAAATCATGAGCACTTACCAAGATAGCAATGCTGGCTATGAAGTTACTGTTCAAGTGGTTCCTTGGAATGCAATATCAAATACTGGGGTTGTTAATATTGACCCAGGGCAGAAGCAGGTTTCTAGCACTCTTTTGAGAAGTCAGATGATCTGATCGGATCGGATCATCAATCAAAGGCACATTACAGAGACAGGTGCCAGGCTAGGCACTAGGCAATTGAAGAGGGGTGCCTGCTTGGAGAAGCCATATCACTTATTTAACAAGACATTGTACCCAAAGGGATAGAGTACACTGCGAGTTCTCCTCCAGTTGCTCATTGTAGAAAATGTACCTGATATTTCAGAGGACAAAGAGAACCCATCTGCTAATTGCATCTGCAATGGTTTACTTCTTCCGTACTGATCGTCATCCTAGAAGGTTTATCCATTGGTTTTATACAGTAGACAGTTAGGGAAGGGTTGTAGGTGGTACAAAGGAATATATTACCCCTCTCTGTTCCGAATTCCAAGCACAATGCCTGGAACACATTACATGTTCAAAAAATAGGTTTTATGAATAAATAAAAAATTATCATCCCAGAACAGGGAGGGGCCTAGAACTGCAATAATGTTGATTGACTCTCTTCTCCCCTTTACATTACATATTTTATTACCCAAAACCAGCTCATAGAAAAAGAAGAGGAATCCCAGTCAGCAAACACCTTGATCATAGGATAAAGGAACATTGGTAACACTTTAAGTAGATTACCTTACCAAAACTTAGAAGGAGCTTTGGGGGGGAGGGGGTTGAAATAAATACCTTTCTAGAGCCATAGAGTCTTACTTGATCTTTCACCGGAGGCAACATGATTTATTTTGGGCCTTAATCATGAAGGCTAATTATGCACACTGAGTGCTGCTCAAATTTTAATGTGCGAAAAGAATCACCTGGGGATCTTGTTAAAAGGCAAAGCCTGATTCAGGAGGTCAAGGGTAGGACCCAAGATTCTGCATTTCTTACAAGCTCCCAGGTGATGTTGATGCTGCTAGCTCATGGGCCATATTTTGAGCATCAAGGTTTGACTATCATCCAAAAGTACACAGCTTTTCTTTTCTTTATAGAATTTTCTGCTGGCTGTTTTGGTGCCCCTACTCCCATCTCTGCTAACATCAGTACCAACTCAGGCTTAAGTCTGTTTACATGTTGTAATATAAATTTCTCAGGTATTTTATGTCTATGGGGTGCTGTCTTTCCCTTTGTAAGGTGCCACAAAATGAATGCGCCCTCAGGGGGTTGTGTATTTGAGAGAGTTTCTGTGCTCTCTGGGATTATATATTCTATTACACAAGGTTTAGCCACATTAATATTGTAATTCCTCATTACAGATCACAGTTCCCGCAGGAATGTTGAAGGATTGCTTAAAAACCTTAAAGGAGGCTCAGAATTCTTATCAGACTCCACGGAGCCAAAAAGAGGTCAAATATAATCCTGTAACATTTTTGTGTTGCATCGAGAAGTAATATATAAAAAACTGAATGAGTGTTATAAGAAGCTGGGTGTAAAGTCAGATGTGAGCCTATGTGCAGTTTCTCAGGCTTTCTATAAGTAATTCTCTAGCTATAAGTTGGGTAATTTTATCTATTAAATTTTTCAGTAAGTCTTAGAATATAAATTAAAATGCGTATATTATGAAACATAAACAATTTGCAAAAATCCACTTGCATTTTTTAAATAAAAATAGATTCTATGTTACCTTTTTCTAGTGTTACTCCAGCATTTCACTTGGTATTATCTTTACCATCGAAGATATGCTACGCCATTATTTAAAACATTGCATTGCTTCACAATGTGCTATTTTTTAGAGAATAATTCTAATGTACAATGTCAAACATTTTCTGGTTTGAAATAGCTAGCAACGTAAAGTACTGAAAGAAAAAGCCACTTAAACATTACTTAAAGAGAAATGGAAAAATTTTAGAGCAGTACATAGTAAAGCTACTTTGGGGTAGAAAATTTAATTTTTTGCATCCCAAAGGCTATGTTATTGTCTAATAATAATGTGTTCTTCCCAAAGAGGGATTTTAATGAAGAATTTGTTGCCAGATTTAACTAGGAAGAAAATTAGGTCCAGGCCTCAGAAAAGGATCTTTCTAATTTCTTCCAAACTCAAAAGATCTCAGGTCACTAAATGCCTGACGGAAAGACAAAATCAGTTATAAAAATTGCACCAAACCAAACTTTGAGCTTTAGTTTGAAGAAATGGAAAAAGAAAAGGAGCATGTAATGATCTCTCCATTTTTTTCTTTCTTCCTCAGGTATTACTAGGTCTAATCCTAGAAATACTAAAAGACTGTCTTATATCAGAAATTAGAGACATAGTGAAAAATTGGGAACACTTCTACTACATGATGCTAGTATCTTGATGTTCCTAAAGCTTTATTTTACCTAGAACATTGAGGAAAAAAAAAAAAGAAAAGCAAAAACAGCAATGAAAAACATGCATTCAGTTTTCCATAGAGAAACAGTGGTTGAGCAAGTGAAATACGGAAGGGGATGTGGTATTTACAGACATACCTTTGAGATATTCCAGTTTGGTTCGAGCCCACCACAATAAAGTGAATATCACAATAAAGCCAGTCACATGAGTTTTTTTGTTTCCCAGTATATATGAAAGTTATATTTACACTGTAGTATAGTTTATTAAGTGCACAGTAGCATTATGTCAAAAAATACAATGTACATACCCTAATTAAAAAAATATTTTATTGCTAAAAAATGCTAACCATCATCTGAGCCCTTACTCTGAGTCATAGTCTTTTTATTCTGGTGGAGGGTTTTGCCTCAGTGTTGATGGCTGCTAACTGATCAGAGTGACTCTTGCTGAAAGTTGGGGTAGCTGTGGTAATTTCTTAAAATAGGACAGCAATGAAGAAATGCCACACTGATTGTCTCTTCTTTTCACAAAAGATTTCTCTGTAGCATGTGATGTTGTCTGATATCATTTTTCCCATGTTAGAACTTCTTTCAAAATTGGAGTCAATCATCCTCTCAACCCTGTCACTGTTTTATCAACTAAGTTTATATAATATTATAAATCCTTTGTTTTCATTTCAACAATGTTTGCAACATGGGTCCACCAGGAGTAGATTGTATCTCAAGAATCATTTACTTTGCTTATCCATAAGAAGCAATTCCTCACCTGTCAGGTTTTATCATAAGATTGCAACAAGTCACGCTCATCTTCTAATTCTAGTTCTCTTGCTGTTTCCACCACATTTGCAGTTACTTCTTCCACTGAAGGCTTGAACCCCTCAGAAACAACTGTGAGGGTTGAAATCCATCTTCCAAACTCCTTTGGATGTTGATATTTTTTTACTTCCTTCCATGAATCACAAATGTTCCGAATGGCATCTAGAAAGATGAATACTCTTTAGAGGGTTTTCAATTCACTTTGCCCAGATCCATCAGAGGAATCACTATCTATGGCAGCTATAGCTTTCCAAAAATGTGTTTCTTAAATAAGACTTGAAAGTCAAAGTCTTGATCCATGGACTGCAGAATGAATGTTGTATTAGCAGACATGAAAACAACATTAATTCCTTGCTTAAAAATTCAAGGTTCTGGGCAGGCCACTGTGGCTCAGCAGGCAAGAGTTCTCACCTGCCATGCCAGAGACCGGGTTCAATTCCCAGTGCCTTCCCATGCAAAATAAATAAAAATAAATAAAACTAAAAATTCAGGATTCTTTTTGTGGGTAAAGGGCCCTAAGAGATCTGTCTGTTGCCCACCTCTCCAGAGTCACTAGGGACACTTCTCTCTTCATTCATTCTATTCTGCTTACACTCATCTTTAGACAGTGTCCAAAATGCTATAGGTTCTTTCCCAACTCTAGACCTTTGCAATTGTTTTTTTTTTTCTTCCTAGAGTGCTTTTATCTCAGCTTTTCCCATGGCTGACTCCTCCTCATGTTTAAAATCTCAGTAACAATGATTTCTCAGAGAGTCCTAGCCACTCACCTCATTTAAAGTAAGGCCCCACCAATCTTGTTATTCTCTATTGCTGTATCCTATTAATTTCCTTCATAGTACTTAATGCAATCTGAAATTATTTGGTGTGTCTATTTATTTATGCATTGTCAATCTCCCTATTAGAAGAAACTTTCCATGGGGCCTATCATTTGTCATGATGTCCTCAAGATCTGTTTAAGTCCTGATAATCAATATTTCTGTTTCAAATGGATGAATGCATGAAGAGAAATGAGGGACGAAAAGAATGCAGATCTTGAAACACATTATCTTCAGCATAAAGTCCCAAAGCCTGTCATTAAAGAGCCTCTCTCTTAGAAATCCTGTTTACTTCTCAGCCCTCTTTCATGTCCATACTCAACTTCCATCTTTACTATAAAGATGTACTTTTTCTTTCCAGCTCTTGAGCTCCAGTCACCTTCTCCCATCTTGCACTTGTGCTATGGAATTGCTTTTTGTGTGTTTATATCTTATCTAGCCAACACTCATTTGTTAAGCAGTCACTCTGTACCCATTGCTGTGCTTGAAGTTTTTTAATACATAGTTTAATGATATTGAGGGTAGTGATACATCTTTGAAACTGCCACATTGATTTGGGGGCATTGCACAAGTAGACATTCAGTAAATAAATTGATGATTAATCAAATCAATCCATAATTTACATGGCTGTTAACTGATGGTATAACTTTTGGGGTAAATGTTTTAAAAGTCAAAACTGTAATTAAGATTTTTTTTCTGGAACTAGACTAAAGTAATTCTATATGTTAAAATAATTTTGAAAATTATTCTATAAGAAGGTAGATCTTTCTTTTCATAACTGCTCATGACTTTCAGGGCACTTACCCTGTCTCTGCTGTTCACTGGTTGTGTGACCCTGGTTGAGTTTTATAGCATGTTGTCTCTACGTTATCATCTATAAAATGTGCATGTGCAGGGGATTTAATGATACCTCCCTCATAGAATTGTTATGGGTTAGCCTATTTTCCCTGCTTAGTATTATGGCTGGTAGAATGTCAGTCATAAAAAAGTTTTTATTATTGCACACCTGCTATATGCCAGGCAACAAGAATCTGGAGATGAACAAGACATGGTTTCTGACCAGTAGTCACTCACAGTCTGTTAAAACTGATGGTAAAATTAAACAAATGATTCTGCACCGTGGGCCGCCTCTAGGTTGTGAAGTTATTCATTCCTTCTGCCAAATACATGATTAGAGCTGGTCAAATTATCAAGCCTAACGCCTTCACTACTCTGCTGTCTTTAGGAGAGTGTGGTAGATCGGGATGATCATAATTCTTTATTTCTCCATGTGATGGGTAGGTCCTGATGTCAACTTGGCCACGTGATTATGCCCAGTTGTCTGGTCAGGGAAGCACTGGCCTGACCATTGCTGCAAGGATAATTCATGACTGGTTGATTAAATCATCAGTCAGTTGATTGCATCTGTGACTCTTTCTCTGCTTTTTCAGCCAGTGAGCCTCTCCTGTGGAGTTTTTCCAGACCCTTCATCGGAGCTGCCAGCTTCATAGCCTGCCCTACATATTTTGGACTCTTCCATTCCCACTGTTGTGTGAGACCCCTTTATAAATCTCATATTTGCAGATCTCTCCTATTGGTCTGTTTCTCTAGAGAACCCTGACTAACACACACCTGAATCCACATCCTTTGCCATGTACCTTTGTAGTGCCATCCCACTCTGATGGTGGGCTTAGCCATGTGAATTAGCTTGGCCAATGTGATATTAGCAAATGAGATGCAAGTATAGACTTGAAAATAACTTGTGTAAGGGGGTTCTTCCTCTCTTACACTCCTGTCATTGTCCAGACAACATATCTGGGTGTGGCAAGCAGAATGTCCCAATCCCCAAAGATGTCTACACCCTAATCTCTGAATATGTGATTATATTATTATGCAGATGTAATGAAGATTGTAGACCTTAGATATGGAGAGGACTCTGAATTATATTGGGCCTGATATAATTACAGAGTCCGTAATAGGAGAGAATTTACTCAGGCTGGAGTCAGAGAGGTTGGCAGGGAAGGAGGCAGAAGAAGATGTGGCAGAAGGGGAAGGCAGAGAAATTCCAAATATGGGAAGGTTTCGATGCACCCTTGCTGGCTCTGAGATAAAGAAGCCTACATGTGAAAACCAGAGGGAAGTCTCTAGGAGGTACAGGTGGCTCTCAGCTAACAGCCAACAAGGAAACAGAGACCTAAATTACCATAAGGCAATAAATTCTGCCAACGACCTAAATGAGCTTGGAAGCAGAGTCTTCCCTGAGACTCCAGATAAGAACTTAGCCAGCCCATCTTGAATTGGGTCTTTTGAGATCCAGAACAGAGAAACAAGCTAGTCAATCCAGACTTCTGACCTACAAAATTGTGAGATGATAGATGGATGTTGTTTTAAACTGCCAGCAATATAAAACTAATACATGGGGTTTAAAATAGAGCAGATCCAAGAGTTGGTCCACTCTTCTCAGCTGAAATCAACCTAGCTCAGTTGACAGCCAATCCCAAGACATATGAGCTCAGCAGGACTCCTGACCAACCACCCCACACACCTGAGCAATAGTTAATCGTTGTACGCCTCTGAGTTTTTGTAGTTTTGTTATTCAACATAATTGTGGCAGTGAATATCTAAAATGGAGGCCAGGGGACAGATGCTTTTAAATGCTCTCTTAAAGAATGGAAGAATGGTGAGTTAAAAGAACCTCCTGTTTGGAGCGAGGCTCTATGATGTGTTCAGACAGAGGTATTTATTAAAGACAGGATATAAATTGTTTATCATTATTTTGGGTTGTTTTTGTACAAGAATTATTTGCATTTTGTTGAAAATGGAAAGTCCTAGCACTTCACTTATACTACAAACTTTTATTTCTTTCTTGTGTGGCCTTTTTGGTCCAAATAATCCTCACATTTGGAGGAACTGAACTCATAAGAAGGAAGCAGAAAGTGTCAGCCAAACTACTTTTTCTGCCAAACCAATAAGTAAACAAACGAATTCAAATGAAGCAGTTTAATATTTCATCTTAAATGAAAGAGAAACTCCGCAGAGTTAAATAAAGCATAAAATGGATATTTCCACTGACTATCTTAGCTGAAGCAGCTATTTTTTTAAACAAAATTAATGTAATTCTGGCTTAATTTAGTTTGTTTTATCAAGTCAGCAGACTTAATTCCATGTCAATAAAAATAGAACCTCAAGCTGTGCAAGTCATTTTATACTCTGGGAGTTTCTGAAGGAAACACTTAAAACATATCGAAATTGCACCCCAAGAACTATATGCACATTTAATTTTACATAAAAATGTGTCATTTGTGTTTCTTTGGGAATAAAACAGACTCAAACAAAACAAACCATACCATAATTCAGTGTTTGGGACACAGCAGGTTACCAACAGAAGAAATCCCTTCCCAGGCTAAAACAAACAGTGTTTAACATATCGTTCTTCACATCAGTACTAGGAGTGTGGCTGTCTGTTTTCTCTCTAGCAGTTTAAGGTAAGCATCCACAATGTTTTATGAATGAAGAGATTTGGACCCTGTGCAGGGCAACAGTTTAGAAGTCATTGTGCAAATTTCGGTGTGAGTTTTGACCCCCTGCACTATGTTATCTGGCCCTGGATTTTAAGGCAGCATTCATGGAGAGTTTCCCCCCGTGAGTAAATAATAACTGTTTAAAAAAACCAAAAGAGAACTCAATAGATCAGGTATGTGATTGTGTACAGAGCAATTTCACCCCTCACAGTAGTCTTTAAAAGGAAGGAAAAAGCAATTAAAGTTCATGTGTCATGTGCTTCCTGAAGATGAAATGAAAAACAATCATTTGTTTTAAAGATTGTTTCAATTGATTAATGCTTCTCCTGGGTTGTGTGTATGGGGAGTGGAGTGTAGTTTGAAATTCAAATTCTGATGAATCTACTCAGAGTGGCCCAATTTTACTCCTTGTTTTGAGAAGAATTGACTTCAAGTCTTTCCAGGAAAGGCAACTTCACAGTTGTCTCCAAGATGGAAAATAGAGTTGTTTTTAAAACTTTAATTCTGTCATCAGGACGGGGCTGGGATATGAATAGGAAAATCTGTAACTATGTGCATCTGTGTGTGTGTGTGTGTGTGTGTGTGTGTGTGTGTGTGTGCGCATGCATTTTCCTTGGTACAGAGATATGAGATCTGTGTCTGTGTGCATTTGTGTGTGCATTTTCCTTGGTACAGAGATATGAAGGAGACTTTATAAGCATGGCTGATTGGCTGATACTTTAAAGCATGCATTACCTGGCTACAGGAATGAAAACAACATGCACGTGCCATTCCCCTGTGGTGTCTCTGTGTGTTGCGACTCCTCCTACAGCTTGAGTGATCCTGCCAACTGACAGAATCTCTGGCTATTTTAAAGTGATTTTCTTTAAAAATACAAGATTCATTTTGTCACATGAGGATTAGATTGTGTTTTTGACATTATTATTTGCGTATTGAGTTTATTATCCATTCACTCATTGCATTTGTTAGGCATTTGTTAAGACACTGCCACATCTAACATATTTGATACCTGTAACAGGCCATTTTTCAATACCATTCTGCCCTTCCCTGCAAACATATACTTCAACATCATTTTTAGTAATAATCATGAAGTAAAACAAATACACATGTATAACTAAAATTTGCCCTTACTACACAAAAACATTGCATCTTTCATTTTACGTTTTGTGTTACATTTAAAACATAAATGAAAGCTCTCAAGTGGTCACATAAAATGATGGGATTGAGGTAACTCAAGCTCCATTTCTCTGTCTTTGCCATCACCATGTTATTGTCGTTTATTTCAAATCTAATGTTTAAATATAGGAATTTTAGTACCACAAGTATTGGAGACATGAATTGCACCTGAAATGAATTTAAACTATTCCTAAATACTATGAATTTACTCTTAAAATGAACACGCATAGCTGAGCCCACATGTGTTGGGGGCTGACTGTATAACTGGGAATTCTCCAAATTGGCATCTGTATGGAATATGTCTATTGAAAATTAATAATAAAATTGTGCTAATCAAGACTTACACCTATATGTGTATATTATATATTATATATAATTATACTTGCAGTTTATACTTGCATATTATAGATACATATGTATGCATGCATATATCTATATCTATATATAATTGCAATTAAATCTCAACAGTAACTGCAACAGTTTTTAGGACCTAAACAGAGAAGATATTTTTGGGGGGGATAGAGTATTTTCTCATGGTCACTGTTTAGGATTGCCAGAGCATGGTAATAATAAAAAGCTGACTGATATTTCGTTATTGTCATTAAATCTCTACAATGCTGCTCAATATTGTCTTCATCTGATCCATGTCCCACATTTGGTATCCCACTCTTTTAAGACACTGTGATTTAGAGGAAAGGGAATTATTGTGGTAGCCAGTAAACTCAAATATTAGCAGCAACCTTACAGCTGTGCAATCTCAGATGTCCTTCCAGGTAAGCCCCAGGTTCCCTTATCTCTAGAAGGAGACTGTTTAATAAAATCCACCCTAAGACTCTACAAATGTAGGCAACAAAAACTAACATCAGTGGAATGTGACTCTATAAAGTGCTTTGACCTATAGTATCTCGATCTTCACAATAATGCTGTGAGGGAGTTTTCACGTCGTTCCCATCCCATAAGGACAGTGATCCTTGCCTCTTTTGCATCTTAATGTTTTCTTAGTCTCTCTCACACTACCTGACTCTAGAAGGCTCACAGTAAGTCATTGTTGAATGAGTTATTTTTTTGAGATGATATAGATGGAGCTTGAGGAAATTATTTCTTATCTTGAATCCTTTACCCAGTAGCTATTCTGGAACCTAATTTTCTAATTCCAAGTTCTATGCAATATCATCATCATCCCATAATGACATATTATATTTCCAGCTATAGGACCCAAGCTTAATCAGTGATGTACCTTGCTTTCACACTCATTATCTAATTAAGCTTTATAGACACCCCCCTCCAGGAGTATATGAAATTATTCCCATTTTATAAATGAGAAACAGATGAAACAGAGAAGTATTTGGGGAAAAAACATTGCTAATGCAAACTAAGGACTACAGATAATAGTAATATTTTAATATTTCATCAACAGTAACAATTTACTACACCAATACTATGTATGGGTCAGCTATAGGGAGGATGAGGGGTATGGGAGGATTTGGGCTTTATTTTTTCTTATTTATGTTCTGGAGTAATGTTCTAAAATCAATTATGGGGATGTAGGTACAACTATGTGATGATACTATGAGCCAGTGGTTGTACACTTTGATGGTTTGTGTGGTGTGTGAATGTATCTCAATAAAATTGAAAATAAAATTTTAAGACAGAAAGCTACAAGTGCTGGAGAAGATTTAGAGAGAGAGAGATGTACCTATTCACTGCTGGTAGGAAAGTAGAATGCTGCAGACCCTCTGTAGGGTGGTGTGGTGGTTCTACAACAGGCTAAGCATAGGGTTGCCATGTAATCCTGCAGCCCCATTATTAGGTATAAACTTTGAAGAACTGAAAGCAGGAACATGAATAGACGTTTGGACACTGGTAAATATGGCAGCAGTATTCATGATTTGCAATGGATGAAGGTGGCCTAAGGGTAAACTGACTGATGAATGGATGGGCAAACTGCTATATACATACCACAGAATATTGAGCCGCCACAGGAAGGAATGAAGTCCTGAGGCATGCAACAAGGTGAGGACTTGAGGACTTTATGTTGAGTGAAATAAGCCAGAAACCAAGGGAAATATTTTATGGTCTCATTAATATAAACTAATCATAATTAGCAAACTCTGAGAATTAAATTCAAGAGCGTAGGTTATCAGGAGATAGAGAGTGGGCAGAGATTGGGCAATTGATGATTGAGGAGTACAGAATGTTAAAAAAGGTTCATTGTAAAGGTTCCTAGAATATAAGCTCTTATATTTAATCCTGAGTTTTAATGTTATCTCCAAATTCTGAGATGCTGTGCTCTTTGTGTATAACCTGGTGGTTCCCTGGAACTTTGGGTATCTGTGTGACACCAGAGACTCAGAGCTCGAGTTGTGCAGCTATGAAAGTCAGCTGTTATGCACCCCATAAAAGGTCATGTTCTCTTAATCCATCCCTGTGCGGGCAGATACATTGTTGAGTGAGACCTTTAGTTTAGGTTGTTTCCATGGAGATGTGACCCAACCCATTTAAGGTGGGTCTTAATCCCCTTGCTGGAGTCTTCTATGATAGGATAAGAGACAGATGCAACTCAGAGATATCAAAGAACTAAGAGAGAAATGCTCAGAGACATTCAGAAAAAGAGAGAACCATTTGGAACCAAAACCCAGAAGGGAAGGACCAGCAGACGTTGCCATATGCCTTCCCATGTGACAGAGGAACCTGGGTGTCAGCCTATCCCCGGAGAAGTCATCTTCTTCCTGACATTTTGATAGTCCAAGAACTGTAAATTTATAACCTAATAAGGCCCCATTGCAAAAGCTAACTCATCTCTGATATATTGCATTCCAGCAGCTTTAACAAACTGAAACAATGAATAATAAAGACAAGCATGAAAATAATAATAATAATAAATAATTAGGGAATATGAGAAAAATACCCCTATGTAAACTATGGACAATAGTTAATAGTATTATTTTAATAATCTTTCATCAATTATAACAAATGTAGCTACTGTTAAATAAATAGAATGACCAAAAAATGTGCTATTAATTGTAACAAATTTTCTTCACCAATGAAAGTGTTGGTAGTGGGAAGTTGTATGGGGATCCTGTATTTTATGCATACTTGTTCTCTAAACCCACAGCTACTCTAATAAAACATTTTTTTAATTAAAAAAAAAGAATTACAGGGTAACTTTAGCAACAGGGATAGAAACAGGGATAATGAGCAAAATTTGGGCAGGAAATAGGTCTAGCTGTTCAGAAGACACTTACTGGAAAATATGAAGGAGAGTGGAGCAGCTCCAGAGTTCTTGATGCTGCAGGCATTGAGCTGAAGTAAGGGTGGGCGTTTATCGGCTGTCTCAGGTCTGCTTCACAGTCCCTGTTGGCTCAGGTGTCTGTTACTCAGATTTACAGAATAAGACATTCAATTCTATGAATTCACCAAGAGGTAATCAGTCTCTGGCAAGCTGATTCATACTAACCAAATCATAAGAGAATAGCTCATAAATCAGAGTTATTTCATAATGGTAGGAAATCTGCTTCACCTGAGCCCAGGACCTGATAGTTGATGGAAGTGTGGAGATTAGGTGAGGGGGTTGGCAGATATCAATACTGGGAGTTATTTCAGCTCAGGAGATAAAATAAAGGTGATTTCTACCCACATACTAAATCTCATCAAAGAGAACTGATATCCTTTCTGGGTAAGGTAAGCTGATAAATTGCTCTTCTGGACTCCAGAACTATCTATCTAAAGACCTGAAGCCAGTCTTTTCAAAACATCTCCAATAGCTGCTATGGAATTAATGCTTGTTTTTCTTAACGTTGCATTCTCCTTTTGAATAGCATTAATACATTCTTATTTGAATGTATTTTCTTATGTTACAATCCTTAACTTTATAGTTGCAAAGCCACTTCAGAGCACTGGGCTAGGAGGCAATAAGCCCATTGTTCTAGTTTGCTAGCTGCCGGAATGCAATATACCAGAAACGGAATGGCTTTTAAAAAGGGGAAATTTAATGAGTTGCTAGTTTACAGTTCTAGGACCGAGAAAACATCCCAATTAAAACAAATCTATAGAAATGTCCAATTTAAGGCTTCCGGGGAAAGATACCTTGATTCAAGAAGGCTGACGACATTCAACATTTCTCTCTCAGCTGGAAGGGCACATGGCAAACATGGCAGCTTCTGCTGGCTTTCTCGTGGCTCTACCGAAAAGAGACTCTCTCCAAAATGTTTCCTCTTTTAAAGGATTACAGCAAGCAACTCCACCTTCAGTGGGTGGAGACACATCTCCATGGAAATCATCTAATCAAAAGTTACCACCCACAACTGGGTGGGTCACATCTTCATAGAAACAATCAAAATGTTCCCACCCAGAAATATTGAATGAGGATCAAAGGGCATGGCTTTTCTGGGGTCCACCACAGATTCAGACCGGCACACCCATGTTTAAATATCAGTTTGTCAGTGATTAGACAGTGAACTTGAGCAGGGCTCGTCCTTATTCAGAAGTGGGGAGTAGTTGATGATGAAGCTCATGTGCTCCTCTAAGGTCCTATAACATATTTAAAATAGCTGATGGGGCATATTTGTTTTTAAAGTGAGTTTCCTATAGTGCATCTCTGTTGTTTTCTAACTGTGCAACATCTATTCACCGTTCTTCCAGGAACAGCCTCAGACTTTTCTCTGTGGGTCCTGCTTTCCCTCACTCTCAGTCCACGTGTTTCTGGTGGCATTCATTCCAATTGCTGCCTTCAGAGTTGGGCCTGAGTGGGCCAAGGCACAGAATTGCCTCACTGCAGAGATGCTGCAGGGCGGAATTATGTCCATCCGAGTCTCTATGACGCCATAACACATTTTCAGGAAGAGAGAACCTTATTGGGAGTTGCTGCTCCCACCACTTAAAGGGACTCCTGCTTAAGACATGAGCCAACAAGGAAGAGAGCAAAGCAGATGGAAGAGAGGAATGATGTTAGGCTGCCCTTTTTGAGACACTCATGAATCTTGGCCCAAGATGTCCCTACCCTTGAACTTCTTCTAGTATGTGAACCCTTTTGTTCAAATCACCTGTGAACTGGGTTTCCCTGCCAATTATAAGAAAGAATCTTAACTGACCCTTCTTTGTCACATGACTTATACGTCATAATCTTTTTCTGCTCTTTGTTTCCTAGAGCTTGAAGTCTATAGTCTTTGTTTCCAGTTGCCTGCTGGAGCCTTTCTGCATTAGCGTCTTATAAGAATTTTATTTGTTTATGTATTTTTTGCATGGGCAGGCATCGGAAATCGAACCTGGGTCCCGGCATGGCAGGCAAGAACTCTGCCACTGAGCCATCATGGCCCACCCCAATAATTTTACTTTTAATATGAATTTTATCTCCACCTATTTAGCTTATTCTTGTAAATTGTTCAATGGGTACAAATAAATGTAGAATAAATATGAGAGTCTTGCACTGCACATATGGCTCTCTAGGCCCATACCCACTCATATTCCCATATTCTTTTCCAGAGATAAAGGTATCCAGACGAAGTTTGAGATAAATCATTCCAGATTTACTTAGTATGTGTGTATATATATGTACGTATATATTTATATACACACATATATGTATACACACATCTATAAATATTTTTTCCACAAAAACTGAATGAGTTTTTACACTTTATCTTGTGACTTGACTTTTTCATGTAATAATATGATTTTTCTAAACCAGCGTACATAGATCTATCTCAGCATAACCCTGTCTTGCTGAGCCTGAGAATTCTGGTGCACTTGTTAAAAATACTGACTTCTAGGCAGTATATACATACAATGGACTATTTATTCGACTGTTAAAAGAAATGAAGTTCTGCAGCATAAATGTGACAAAATGGTTGAACCTTGAAGACAACATGGGAGTGAAATAAGCCAAACACAAGGGAAAAATAATGTATGATCTCACTGATGTGAAACACGCAGAATCAGCATATCCATGAAATCAGGAACTAGAATACCAGTTGCCAGAGACCAAGTGGGAGAGGTGAACAGGTAGTTAATGTTTAATTGGTATGGAGTTTCAGTTTGTGGTATTCAGAAAACTTTGGCAATGGATTACAGGGATGGAGACACAACTTTGGGTATCTAATTAACATCAGTGAATTATATATTCAAAAATGGAATAAAAGGTAAACTTTAGGTTGTATTTAAGTTACCACAGTTGCAAAAAAAACCCCCACAGAATTGTACAGTACAACCTCAACAGTGCACTAAAGTTAGTAAACCAAATATAATATTGTTTCATGAATTGTTACAATGGTACACTAATGCAAAATGCTAATCATAGAGAAAACTTTGAGTGTGGAGGGGGTATATGGGGACTCTGTACTCTTTGCGCGATGTTTCTCTAAACCCACAACTGCTGTAAGAGAGAAAAAAATGTTAATTTCTAGGGATCATTTTAGTCTTAATCAAAAAGTTTGGGGGAGTTGCCGGAAAATCTGCATTTTAAAACTGGGTTTCTTCTTTTTCAAAGTAGCACATTTATGTAATTTTAAAAAGGCAAGTCTTACAATGAAAGAAAAGTTTTTTCTCTCCCTAAGGCTTATTCCCTTCTTAATGACCAGCTCACAGCTGCAAGGTCAGGCTCATGGAAACAATTGCTGGGAGAAAACCCCTCATACAGACCCATTATTCTTCTGTTCATTCTTTGTTCTTCTCTTATTTATGTTTTTAGATTGAGGACAACTGAGAGACAGCTCCAATTTCACTTTAACTCATTTTACTATTTTTGCTGGAATTTACCTCCATATAACCACTATCAGTCTGACACTGTTTCTTGATTTATCAATGTTTAAAATAGTCCACTGGCTTCCTATTATATAAAAGGAGAGTTTAGCGTTCTTTCATCAGCACTCCCACACACTTTTCCTTAAATCATTCTCCCAATATAGTAATGTCATAATTTTTTCACACATTTATTAAATCAATATTCAGTATGTACATAATGATGATGTACTTTGTTCTTTGCTGACCCAAGTAGTATACTATGATTATCATTTCTTTCTTGACAAAAATTTTTGATGAAGTTGACAATTGCCCTGTTTTTTTGTTTTAATTCATCTGCTTAATTTTATAGTGTGACTATATCACTGATTACTTATTCAGATACCTCCCTATCTAAATTAAATTTCCTCTCCTCCTCATTACTGTCAGTCTCTATGTCCTTACAGGGCTGTGATGGTTAATCTTATGTGTTAGTTTGGCTAAGCTATGGTACCTTGTTTTTTAATCAAACACTAATTTGAGTGTTTCTGTGAAGTTTTGTTTGAAGATGTGGTTAACATCTATAATCAATAGACCAAGTAAAGGTGATTATTCTCAAAAATGGGGTGAACCTCATCCTATCAGTTGGGGGCCTAAGAACAGAAAACTTAGGCTTTGCAGAGAAGAAATACTGCCTAAAGACTACAGCATAAAATCCTGTCTGAGTTTCCAGCCTGCCCTATAGATTTTGGACTTGTCAGCCCCCACAATCACATGAGGCAATTACTTAAAATAAATCCCATGGTTGTTTGTATGTTCTGATTTTCTGTGGGACCCTGACTTATACAAGGGCCTAATTTAATTTTAATCATAGCATTTATTGCCATCATTAGAATGTAAGTTCATGAGAGCAAAGACTTTGTTTTGTTCACTACTGTATTTCTGTGAGATTTATCATTCCAGATTTACTTAATGTGTTCAAGGCACTGTCTAAGACAGTGCTCAGACAGTGCTTAAAACACATTAAGCACTGAGCAAACATTTGTTAAAAGAATAAAACTAGGAAAAATATCCTCTCAGTTAATTTAATGCACCAGCAAATCTATAATTTTATAATGTTTTTTCCCGTTGAGCCCAACCATCTTTCTGTTCCACTCTGAACTGGTTGTTTTTTCAACTTCCAGCCCAGGTGTCATCCTGGGGAATCCCTTTTCTATCATTTTGTGAGTTCCCTTCACCTGCCTCCCCATTTAACTCTCCAGTTGACTGGACCTTGTTTTCTTTCTTCTTGGTTTATTTTCTTAATTCAGTGGAATTTATCTAATATCTTCTTGACAAGAGGTACAGAGGAAGTTCATTTCAGAGACTTTGCACATGTGAAAATATCTTTATTCTACTCTATTCTAGAATGATAACTTCATTAGGGATCAAATCCAGGAGGGAAATTTCAGAAATTTGAAATCATTGCTCCATTGTCTTCTACCTTTTAGTGCTATAGCTGAGAAATCTGATGCCATTATGATTCTTTATTCTTTGTGTATGTGCTGCTTCCCCCATCCCCACTCTTCCTTCTTAGGAGTGAAAAACACTAGGATTTTTTTTTTCTTTATTCCTGATCTTCTAAAGTGTCACAATAGTATTGCATCAGGGATTCATCGAAATCTTTTTAATTTTGGCAGCTTGGCTTGTATCATTTCTCTGGTGATTTCCCTTCCAAACCCTCCTCTCTCTGAAAAGCCTAGTCATTGGATGTTTGTGCTTTCTGGCTTGATTCTTTAATTTTTTTAAACTGTTATCTGTCATTTTTTCCATTTAAATAAAAATTCTGCCAAGTATTTTATTTTCTAGATCTCTTCCTTAATCTCCTATTTTTGCAGTTCCCCATTCCTGTATTATAGTTGGGATATCTTTTTTACAAATGTCTCAGGATTTTATATATTTTTAAGATGTTCTTTTACATACTACATCATCTGTCTCCCCCCACCCCACCCCAAACTCCCTTTTTGTTATTGTAGGTTATTTTTTGCTTGATTTTGTATCTGTCTTTAATATTTAGGACTCTTCGGAAATATCTGTTGATTCCTGTTTTTTCATTGATATTTAAGAGAGAGGTAGTATAATGCTGATTGAAAACTCTGTGTGTGACCATTAAGTTCTTGCCAAATGACTGCATCAGAACCAGGTTATTTTATTTAAGACATATTAATGGCCATATACCTTTTCCTTGGAATTAATCAGTTTGTCCAGAGATGGATCCTCATTTATTTTTTTGGTGATTACACATTTAACTGCTAGAATTCTGAAAGTATGGTTGGGGAAGTGAACCACATATCACAGTTGAGTTCACAGATCTTCAGAAATGCACCTTCTGTCTTATGCAATGCATCTGTATCCCTCTGTCCACAGTCCGTCTGGTTCAGCTTCTCAAAGAATAAAGTTCCTTCTTTCTTCCCAGGTGGGAAGGTCTCATCACTTGGCTTAGCTGGGAGAGGAGAACTTGCAGACTCTCATCGTTACTTATAGAAATCACAAAAAAAAAAATCTTGTTTTTAACTTAATCACTCATCCCTGCCTTTGAATGCTTCAAATAGTGGAAAATTTCTGAGGTTCTTACTGGTATCTACCTCCTACAACCCTTAGATTTTAGTATTCTATGCTCTGAATATCACTCCTGAACATCAGATGTCATTCCATCCTCAATTTCTCAGTTCCCCCAAACTGCTAGACATCTAACCTCTGCTCTTTTTCCCTCCTGTTTTCATCATCCTTGCTGGTTATATTTTTTGAAATCTTTTTACTGCCATTTTACTGGTATTTCAGAAAGTGATTGAAATAAACACATGTATTCAATTTGCCAAGTTTAACTGGAAATCATCTCTGTAATATTTGATTAAAGGAGTGAAATGGAAAATGTTTGGAAAAATTATTTTGGCAGCCATGTGTGAAAAATGGAATGGATTAGATCAGGTACCAAAGACAGGACATCAAGGAAGCCTTAAAACAATGCAAATAAAATGTAAGGCCATGAGAATAGGGGTTTGCTGATGAGAACAGTTCGAATCAGAAAGTCATATTTGGAGGAAGAGTAAAGTAGGATGTAATGACTTTTAAGATGCTGAATAGCCAGGAGTAAAGGGGGAAAAAATTGAAGTAAACTCTGTGATTTAGAGCTGGTTGAGTGCTCTTGATTGAAATCGGACTGCATTGGTGTCAAAATGAAGGCAGGCTTATGTGAATTGTTGAAAAGTTTAACTCTGGAAAGTAAAAGCACTAGGGCAGAAATTAAAGGCATAAGAGTTAAGAGTAGGATTTTACTTTTATTTTAAAGTAGGTGAAACCTGAGCATGAAACCAGTGAAGTGCTTGAAGGTTTGGAATAAGGGAGGAGGTAGATCTGTGTGGGAGGACTCCTAAGAAGGCAACACAGAGCTCTTCCCAAAGAGTGTATTGGTGCAGTGGGGGATGGTTTGCCTACAGGATTCTTTCTGAATTTGATGGGTGCATGCTTATAAAGGCTTGACATAAAAGCTGATGTAAACACTTGTCACCTTCTCACTTCTTCGGTGACTGGTCTCCTTTGGGTTTGCCCTAAAGGTTTTTCCAAACCATTTCACTGTGTCCCCTACCCTTAGCCCAGCAATTGACACTTACTGTTAAAATGATCAGAGCTGCCTAATTAAGTGCTCACAATTAGTTATAGATTATCTAACCTATATTTCTTACACATGAACTCTGGCCCTGTCTATACATTTTGACAGGACGTGTACTGGTTTTCCTTAATTCTTAATGAATCCAAATTCAGGAACTATGCAGTGTAGAACTCATCCCTAATCATGTTAGTTCGCACATTACTCTTATTTTTGACCGGATTGATGCCACAACCCTCACCTCTTCTGAGCAATTGAGTGATTCTTCTTACAGACCCACGTAGACCTTTATAGTCTGCGATCTACATATATTTGACACTTCATTTTGTGACTAGGCACTTCATTCATCTCTTAGGCTCTTGTTTTATTCTTTTAAAAACAACTTGGACACGTTTTCATAAAATCAGAGCATTTCTGATGTGGTTATAGTTGCATTCTGGCTGCTCTCAGCCTTCGCCATCAATCTTTTGCTCTTTTTCCTGATTCCTGTAAAAAAAATCCTGTATTTTCACTGTATTCTAACTTTAGAGGAGGATTTTTTTTCAAGGCTATGTCTCAGATGTTTCAGTGCAAGCAAGGTGTTTTGGTTAGTGTCATTCTTATTATTTTGAGATTCTTCACACTTTACAGAACACTGCTTTGTCAGCTGCGGTTGTGTGGATATTCACAAGAGCAGGATCGGCAAATTGGCATAAAAGAAATAAGGAAATAATAAATTCTGTAGGGATATTCTGGAAAACATGGGAGATCCAAATAGAAAATTACTATTGAGAGTCTTTTTTTTAAGAATAAAAAAATATTATCAATCTTAGAGAGAAAAGTTGGGCAGCAGGTATAGATTACCAAAAAGTGTTTATGGTACTGATGGGAAAAATATCAATAGCTTGTGATGGAGAGGTTGGAAAGAGGGACTGAAGGGAAAACACATTTCAACCAAGGAACTGATTATGGAAAAATACATAAATAAAATACAAGAGAGTGTGCTTTGTCATTTGAACCGAATAGATTATTAATACAGATAGGGAGTAGCTGACTCAGTCTAATAGAAATGGGGTGAAATGGCTAGCATATTGATTCATATGCTATTGCTGTCTTTTTCCTTTAGAATTTCTAAGACGTGAATTTGTTTTAATTGACAGGTAGTTACAACTACAGAATATTGAATTCTGGAGTGTTCGCATAAGGGCTAGTAAAGGGAAGTATTAATATATTATTTGCTGAATTTGGGAGAAACTATATATGATATGGTAAGAGAACAAACCAAGAAATTTCTGGGGCATATGTTAAATGTGTATAATTGAAGAAACTTCAGATTAAGATTTAATGACCAGCCTCTCAGGGAATAATCATTTTCCAAATTTTCTATCAATCAAGAAATCTTGAATTATTTTTTTCTGAATAGGCATAATATTTTGAAAAATGGTTCCTATAGAGCAAAATATGTTAGGAAATAGTAATTCATTTCTCTTCTCTTTATGTCTAATCCATAGACAAAAGGTCATCAGTCAGTTTCTGATGACCTTGAGGAAACCTGACTAATCTCTTTGGGTTAATGTATTACAGTCAATGGCAGTTTTAATCAGTCTGTATATTCCCATCTTGAAAATATTTAGCAATTTTCATTAAGTTCTCTGAAATATTGAAAAGGTGTTCTTGGACCCTTATACTTCTCTTTAAAGCCATCTGGTTATCTGAGAGCCAGGCTCAGATTCATGGCCTTTCCTGTTATACTGAATAGGAACATGCTTTGGAAATGATATGGAATTGAAATGAAAATAATCTCTCCTTCTTCTGCATTTCTGATTGTTCTTACAGTCAATTAGAAAATTTTAAAAGAGGTTTTACAAACAGAAGCTTGGAAGAAATCCAAGTCGTTGGCTGTACTGTCTCTGAGATCACAGTAGCTGTTTTCTTTCTTAACCTAATTCCAAGAGTGTATGGGCTCTGACAGGGCTTTTGAAGCCCTCGGCTCTTATTACAAGGTTTATTTTGATAATGCATCCTGTTAAACTAGAAGTACCAAAGAGAAGAGGTGGAGAAATTTTTTTTCTTTTAATAATAAAATGCCTCTGCTGGATATGTTGATTGAAGAAAATTATAGGAAAGCCAATGGGTCAGAAATAAGCACAAAAGGAATCTTTGAAAATAAAACATCAAATATAATTTGAAAGGGAACTTGATTGTCAGATAAAGAAAGTATGCAGAAATGATGTGATGAACAGAGATACTTGCTATAAGTGGACCTCTGGAATGTCTTATTTTACCCTTGCTATGATACAGTAACAGGTATGTGGGTCTGTATATGCTTGTGTAAGTGTGTGTGTATGTGTTTAAAGTTACAAAATAAGTGGATACAACAGGCTTGATTTTATCCTAAGGAAAAAAAATAACATCAGGATATGATTCCTTTCAAGTGAAAAATTATTTACAAAATAATAACAAGATATGATTCCTTTGAAGGGAAATTTTTTTTTTAAGCCAGCAAAAGGATATAAGAAATCTTCGGAGATTAAACTTAATACAAGTACCTGCAAAAGAAATAAACTTGTGACACTTAAAATTGAGTTTATTTTGCCATTAAAGAATGTATGGTTCTCCCTAATTAAATTCTAGTAGTTAGTGTAAGCCAGTTTGTACAGTTGTTTATAACTTTTGCTTTTGTGGCCAAGATTTCATTTCCCACCTGGACCAGTTAGCTTTAACATATGGACTACTTTAGTACACAGCTTGGTAGCATGGCTTCATGCTTACAGCCAGACATGAGTTCTGGGTAATGCCAATGAGAGTCTAGATGGGCTGCCACTACTGGACAAGGAAACCCATCTCTGCCCTGCTGAAGTGCCTTGCCACCTTGAAGCTCTGGAGTGTAGACAATGATCCTGTCATATATTTAAGAATATAATGTCCTGTCTTTGGATAATGATACAGATAAAATTGCATTGCAATCTATACATTGTTTAGCCCTGTTAAAAAATTACTTTCAACATACTATATATATAACTTGTGGCAGAAGCAGTCAGTGCTAAGCCTTGATAATAAGCTGCTCTGCAGGAGATGCCCTGCTGCTTGCTAATGCAGTTAGTTTGGCATTTGCAACTGTCACTGAGAATCCACATCATCCATCTATCTATCTTTCATAAAATCAGGACTTGATAATGAGTCACTAACCTCCACTAAGGATTAAAGGCCTTATAAACTTTCTAAGAAATTAATGTAAGCATACACAAAGATGTATCTTATCAAATACCAGAGAATTGTCAGTTTCTGAAAAGTCTAATTTTAACTAGTCCTCAACATCTGCGTGATTACAATTTGAGCTATTGTGAAGATGTGTATTTCTAGAATTTAAGAAGAGTCTGTCTTCAATGTGCTATTTAAAATGCCTGCCACAGTTGCTGATAACTTTGTGAAGAGGCTCGCTGTTTGAGTGGCTTCTCAGCTCTTTGACCTTCTCTAATCTTGGCAACATCTGTACTGCACCTCTTCGATTTAGATTGGGATAGCTTTGGAAAGCTTCAATGTTACATACGTAGGGACCCTGGATTGAGTAGATAACTAAGGACCTTACACCACCCCTCTATTGCATGCCATTCTCACATTGGGTAAATATGCTTTTTCCCTAATGGATTCATCCACTCCTGTTTTTCCAGGCGGAATACACCCTCTCAAACAGGAGCTCTCCGTGCCTTTTTTAAAATCCCACCCTGGGTGGCACCCAGGTGTGTAAAGACCATTCATTCAGTGATTGTGTTTTCTGCAGTAATGCCCAAGTGTCATTACATCACATTAATGTTCTTGTGATGAAGCCTCTATATTTCTGGAAGAAAAAAAAAAAGACAAGGAAGAGGTAGAGAAAAAAATAGCTATCTCTTATATTTGTTTTACACTTTATAGCACCTGTGTTTGATTTTTTGGGTCTTCTCAACAGCTATATGAAATAAACAGACAATTGTTATTGGCCTTATTTAACTTGGTAAAAAAACCAAGACTCAGAGACCACCTATATTAGTAAGAAATGAAAGCAAGAACTTAAAATCCATTTCTCCTTTCATGATATCCCCATAAACCATCTTGCCAAAGGTTGCTTTCTTAGGAAGCTTTCTTTTTCTGACTTTAAATAGGATACCTGCCTTTACCACTGACAGGTAAGTGTAATCGCTTTAAGAGGGGTGTTCTAGTTTGCTAGCTGCCGGAATGCACCACACCAGAGATGGATTGGCTTTTAATCAAAGGGGACTTATTTTGTTAGTTCTTCAGAGGAAAGGCAGCTAAGTTTCCACTGAGGTTCTTTCTTACGTGGGAAGGCTCAGGGTAATCTCTGCTGGCCTCTCCAGGCCTCTGGATTCCAACAACTTTCCCCAGGGTGATTCCTTTCTGCATGTCCAAAGGCCTGGGCTGAGCTGTGAGGGCTGAGATGAGGTATGCAGAGCTGCTTGGGCTATGCTACATTGCCCTCTCTCATTTAAGCACCAGCCAATTAAGTCAAACGTCATTAATTGTAGCAGGCACACCTCCTAGCCGACTGCAGATATAATTAGCAACTGATGAGGTTTATGTACCATTGGATCATGTCCACAGCAACAGAACTAGGTGCCTTCACCTGGCCCAGTTGACAACTGACTCTAACTACCACAAGGGGAGGGGAGAATGATTTGGGTTTAGAAACCATTGGTCATAATTTCCTATGAGGGATCATGCAAGGCTGAGAAGATGAGGACTGCAATTATGCCTCTGTAGGAATTATAACATTTTCAAGTGTTAATTATCTCAGTGTTCCTGAGGCCCTGAGTTATAGAGCTTGGCACATTTGAAGCTGTAGAGTGTAGACAGTAAACCTAACATATATTTAAGAGTGCGAGGTCTTGTCTTTGGGTTGTGGTGCAGATAAAATCACATTGCAATTTGTACATTCTTTAGATGGTTATGAAGTTACTTCCCACAGGGCATAATTTTCTCTTTGCAGCAGAAAAATATCTATGATAATTTCTTAGGCTCCCAAACTGGACTAGATGTGATTTACAGGAAGGAAGGAGAGACTTGGAAAAGATAGTACATATTTATGCACCCATAGTAAATAAATGCTTAGCAAATAAAAAAAGGCATTCAAATAATAACAATAAGGAGGCCACAGATTTAAGGCATCTGCTTGGATGTCCCAGCATGTTTTTTTTTCTATGCTCTATGGCGGGGGTTACGTTTCATTCTTTTTCTATGTGAGTTTCCCCTCATTGCAGCACCATTTGTTGATTTTTTTTATGTGTTTGTTTGTTTTGTTTGTTTGTTTGGAAAGTGCATGGGCCGGGAATCGAATCTGGGTCTCCTGCATGGCAGATGAGAATTCTACCACTGAACTACCCCCACACTTCTTATTCTAGCATGTTTATAACAAAATACTACAGACTCTGTACCATGACTTCCAGCATGTGTTAAGATGCTAGTTGGGACATGAAAACAGAGTCCTTCAATGAAACTTAGTCCAATAAAATGTCACCTGCTACATGAGCATTTCATATGGGATGTATACCTATTCAAGGACATGATATTTACTCATCTCTGGCATCTTAAAGCCAGGAGAACTTCATGCTTTTTGTTGCACAGTTTGCTTTTTTATTTTTGTAGGCTGAAGGCTTACCACATATCAAGCATGTGAGCTTAATATCCATAAAAGAGGAAACCATCTCTGAGATAATGATAAATGCACACTCATGTTTAGGTATAATCCTGAAATGATACATTGGGTCGTATGTAGACATAAGTCATCATTAATATGTCATTTTTTTATCCTTTGTGCTATGTCACCATTGTCACCCACCTCCTCATCTCTCACCTGGTATCTTCAGCTATATTAGTAGAATGTTCGAAGGATTCAAAATGGACTTCAGATAACCATCCCAAGCACATGTAACCTGCACATCATCAGCAGAGAGAATGCAGCATTTAAATCAAATTGATTTTTTATAAATCATGAGTGACTCAGTGGTAACTAGTGAAAAATAGGGAATGAATATAACTAGAATCTTTATCTTTTATTAAGATGGGTAGCATAATTCTTTTCTAGAAATGTTTTTTTTTTTTTGAAGATAACAACCCTGTAGTGACTTAAACACTATCTGCCAGATAAACAAACAGGTAGTGTAATATTTATTATTGTTACCTTAGTAATGGTAATCATTTGTAAAAAAAAAAAAAAAGGCATGTTCTCTCCTTAGTTACTACTCCATTTCCTTACACTTACACAAGACAGTGCTTTGCAAAATCCTTTCATTGTATTATTTCATTTAATCTAAAGGGGATGTTTTTCCATCTCTCAAAAAAAAAACAACAATAACAACAAAACCTTTCCATTTAAAAGTAAATAAATACAAAGCTCTGTAAATGAGAGTATGAGAACTTGTGTAAACAAACCTCTGCTTTCCAGCCACCGCTGGGTGTGCGTTACCCTAACAGGTCACTCCTGGAGATTTATTGGGCCTTCGCCACCTGTGTGACAAAGACCATCATCACACCTGGTCAGCTTCCTGCAGACAAAAAGGGGGTCCAAGCACAGCACCACAATCAGTGGTAGAACGTATTTCAGACTTTGGCATGGGTTCTAATTTCACAATTTTAGGTGTTTACTTCTAGCTGCTCTAAAATACTGGAGACTAAAAGAGATATCAATTTAATGATTCAGTATTCATATTCATTTGTTAAATCCTTTCTTTTATGTATAATTCCACTATCCCTTTGATCTTTCCATACCTCTCCCTGGGGTTGTTTGGACTATGGCAATTCTAAATTTTTGCTACTGGAAGAGCCTATCACTAATATGGGGTAGGGAGATGGAACTATGTGATGTTCTGGAGAGGCTGAGCTAGGTTTCAGGATTTATCTGATCTAGGGACCCATCTGTAGGTTGTAGGTTTCTGGCAAATTGCTCTAGTGCCTGGATTCCTTGTGGAATCTTATAAATTGCCCTAAGTGTTCTTTAGGATTGGCTGGAATGGTCCTGGTTGGGGGTTGGCAGATTATGGCAAGGTCTACCTGAAGACCAGATTATGGTTGCTCTACCTTTGTGTAAGAGCCACCTCCAGAGTAGCCTCTCGACTCTATTTGAACTCTCTCTGCCACTGATACTTTATTAATTGCACTTCTTTCCCCCCATTTGGTCAGCATGTAATTGTCGATCCCATGATGCCAGGTCTGGATTCATTCCTGGAAGTCCTTTCCCACATTGCCAGGGAGACTTACACCTGATTAACAGAATTTGATTTGGGGTAGAGGAAGATTCATCCTTGAAAAACTTGACTCAAATACTGAAAATATACTTGTTCTCATCTAACTTTAATCTTTCTTTCCAGTCCTGTCTCCTCTAAGCAGCCCTGTTGAATGTTAATGAGCTTATATTTTATTCAACCTCAGTCAGTCATTTGGGGGTAATTAATCTGCGTTTTACACATCCTGTCTCTATTTTAATGAGTAAACTTTGAGCAAAGCAGGCTTCCACCACTGGGTATTTGCTTCTGCTTGTAGAGGCAAATGAGCAGTGTGTATTTGGTTCCTGTTTTGCTGTCCTTGTTATTGGATTCAGTAGTAAAGAGGAATGTGGAAATCATTAATCAGAGTGTAAAGACTGGTTTTCATGGTAACTGCAAAACACAGAGACACCCAAACCCATCCACAAAAGAAAAACAGAGCCAGTCATTTTGCTCAACTGACATGTATATGCTAATCATTCTACAACACAGGGATAGTCAAATAGAAAACAGTCAGCAAACCACATTTGCTCTTTTAGGAAAGACCAGCATAAGTATTAAATGTAAAAGCAGAAGCAGATTCTTTTTCCATCTCCATTAGTTATGTTCCCCTTGTTACTTTTTTACTTTGCGTGAGAATTTAGGCACCCTTAAATTTTGTCTCATAACATGGTGTGTCCAAGGTATCGCACGTTCCTGGTAGATGCGATTTTAGTTTATTAAGATTTTCCCATATCTGCCTTTAAATTCACATCCATAAGGGCAGTTACTACCATTTTTTATCAGCCTGTCCTAAAATAATTATTTTAAAAATTAATACTCAGCCTCCTCTAAATTCATTTTCTCAGTGTCTTTTAATAGTCTCTGCCAAATGGCTTTGAGAACTATTTTAATCTGAAGTTTAGAGTATTACCTGTTAGCCTTTATAAAATGCTTAGAAAAATGTCTCCAAACCTGCTATCATATTTGTTATGACTGAAGGAACCCTTCATTTAAATTAAAATAGGGTTTTTTGAACCAGGAAACATGTTTTTCTTTATTCTTTTGTTCCAAAGACTATACTAATAGATCTATAAATGAAGGAGGTTGTTTCAAGTGCATTACATTTGTCTATAACTTTATTACCAGGTATAGAAATCATATGGAAACCAAGTGGATTTATTAAAAGCACCTGAATAGGGGCATAATGATGTGCATAATTTAATAATAGCCAAGATTATATCAGATCTGAGAGTTAAAAAAAAAGTCTATATCATGGAGAAAGGTTCAGATAGAAATTATATAAAGGGATGGTAAAGAAAAAAAGACTTGCTTGTGGTCAGGCAGAGGACCCAAAACAATTGGTGTGAATCAAGAGAAGGAGTTTTCTTGGGTTGCCCAAGTTGTGAGAAGAAAAGAGAGTGTGGAGCCCAAGGAGGGTGATGAGAAGAGTGAGAAGATCTGGTTTTCAAAATGGGCTATGGCCCTCACTTCTTGTATGGTATGGACAAACCATTTAACTTTAGTGGCCTTCAGTAAATGTCATCAGTGGAGAGAGAAGATTTGACTTGGTGACCTCCAATATCCATTCCAGCACTAAAATTTGTATCGCGTTACTCTCGCTGCTGGAACCTGGCATCCCTCTTCCTGCCCCCCCTTCCCTGGGCCTCAGTTGCACTTTGCATGTTACCACTTGAGTTATGTTTTTCACACCACCACCACTTTGCGTGATTTATGAAGTGTTGTTTTTAAGGAGAATTTTGGTATTTAAATGACCTAATTTCCCAGAGAATGTGCTATTTAAGATATTGGCATCAACAAAATTACAGAATCATAGAATATTAGCGTGTAAATGACCCTTAGAGGAAACTGTTGTTTATGAAATTTTTTTAAAAATTTTGATCAACACTTACTCAAATGTGATACAAGCTCTAAAATAGAAATAGCTAAACAAGTAATTACTGAGTCGAAAATGGAAATGTCAATTTATGTGCAGTTGAACTAATTGATTGTTAGTGGAGGGTAGCCAGTCATAATTGCCAGCAGCTCCACTTTTAACATAAGACCTGTCCTACGCTGTCAGAGAACATAATTAAGCAAACAGTTTCAACACGTTTAACACTGACCTCATCAAAGTGAAACATTGAAATTCATGTTTCTACCACTTCATTCATCTTCATAATCATCACAACCTTACTATATAACTGTCTTGGGTTGGGTTTCTCTGGAAATAGACTTTAAGGTGGAGATTTGTGTGCAGAAAGTTTATTGGAAATGGTCTTGTGAGCAATCCTATAAGAGAGTGAGGCAAGCAGTATTGAACAAAAGGAGAAGGTGGGCATCAGTATAGCCACAGGAGTGGTTTCAGCCCATCCCGTGGGCATCCCTGGACCTGCTTTTCTTTTTTCCATGAAGGCTATGACTTCATACTCTCTCACTGACCAGCATTGGATGTTGAAGGAATAGGCAACTCTCTTAGGCTGAAAACAGTTCTCTGAATGTGACTTAAACCTAGGGCTATAAAGCTCCAGTGGCAGAGGGTGGCATGAGTACCTCAGCCTTGAAGGAGAGACCCCTTTTCAGGCACTGGGCTATGCCCCTTCTATGGTGTATCTTGTAAAATCATAGCAATAACTCTGAGTTAGCTATTACAATTATCCCTTTATTACTAAGAGGAAATGGAGGCTTAGAGAATTTAAGTAACTTGTTTAAGGTTATACAGCAGGTAATAGGGTGTGACAGATTCCAACTTAGTTCACTGACTGCAGCCTGAGCTCCTCCTCTTTCTAGCTTTTAAGGATTTGGCCATCCAGATAATGTCCCCTTGAAATTATCATGATGTCTTTAACTAGATAATGGCCTTGCAGTGCAGTTTAAATTCATGTCAATAGTGCTATATAGTTCCACTTAAACTTAAAAGAAATATGGAAATCTTTTTATCCATATTAAAATGGATATGATATGGCACATTATTTATACTATCCCATAAGATGTTAGGTCATATCTAATACTCAGCTTACATACACGCTTTGTGGAAATTTGCTGCTTCTGTAGAGCTCCATAACCTGTGATTATCAGCATCTACAAGTATAGACTTTGGGAGGTAAGGTTTGGGTAGATTGGTGGAGAGTTGGTGTCGAGTGTATGTACTGTCTATCTCTTATTTTTATAAACAAGTCTCAGACAATGTAACATAATAAAACATCTTGATTAATAATAATAGCTATTGGATGTAATATATTAATGCAAATTTAAAAGGATAATTGTGAGAGCCAGTTTTCAAAAAGTTGAAACCAACCCAATTTTCCTTTTAATTATAAGTAAAATTATACTATGGAACAGCCTATTTTTCAACTGTAATCTTCCTACAAAAATATCTTTATATATTGTGTGTTAATGTGCCTTCTACACAATTCATTTTCAGGCATTCAAACATATGGCTAAATTACACAGAAAATTATCTTAACTTCTAAATAAGTAATTTACGAGATCTTTGGCCAAGAGAGATAAAACCATAAAAAGGAGTAGTAGTTGTAGATAATTTTATTATTTTTCCATATTCTCTGCCCACTGGTAATTGAGGATTTTGTTTAGGTTTCTTGCATGATGAGAAAAGGTTATATTTCTTAAGTATTCTCAATCTCTCCATTTTAGGCTCCACTTGACCTATTGTATTAGTATTTCTCTTGATGGCATGTGGCAGAACCCCAACTCAATCTGGCTTAAACAAAAATGGAATTTATTGATCCGGGTAATTAAAAAGTCAGTTATAAGGCTTGCCATGGGTCAGAAGGCCAGGCTACTCTCAAGCTCCTGCCCTCTTTTTCACTTCCATTTTGTCTTTTGTCGAATTCTCAGAATTGACCTCCTGTCTGAGGCTGGATGGCTGCAGTACTTCTGGCCTGTTCCTCCCATGTTTAAGAATCGGAACAGACACCTGCCTCTCTCCCAATAGGCCAGCAAAAGCCTCATTTTATTTTCCTCAATGGCTCTGAACATATCACTGTGGCCAGGTGAGGCCTGAACCAAGTGTGCATCCCTGGAAACAGGAAGGGATTCAGTACCAACTAGGCTCCTTTATGTCTCCATGGGAAGGGTCAGGGCAGAACATCCCCAGAATGTTATTGGGAATTTTTTCCCTCAAAAGAATATGAGGAATGTTATATAGCCAAAAGCCAGCAAATACCCACTGCTGTTACTTAAATCTGTAAACTTTTCTTCTCAGAAAGCAGTTGCCAACAAATTTACAGCCTAAATCATGTGATATTCTGCATGCCCTCGGGGTCTGAGATAAAAATACAACCAGACCACAAATAATAATACATTCCAACAATAACGTGATGCTTCATGAGAAGAAACCTACATAAGTCCTAAAAGCAGGTGCAAGTTATATGCAAAGCCCATCTAACTATTCATGATCATGAGTTTCCATGGACCTTGAGAGACTGTATTATTAGGACGAAAAACTTCCCTTCAAGTTCACTGTGAGTTGATAATTTTGCAAACTGTCTTTTAATGTTCCTGGAAAGATAAGGAATAGCCCTATCATTTTGGAAAGAACTGGTCGGTGGCAACTTGTCAAGGTTACTCCTGTGAAATGGGAAAGTCATGTTTAAACATGAGTGCATTATTTTCAATGTTTGATTTTGTCGTGATTTTTAATAGCTTTTGTGATTGTTCCTGGAGGGATGGAAAATGTATATAGCAGATGACTCTTTCCATTAACCTTGCCAGAATATAATCTTAGAATCTAACTACAAGTATTAGAATGAACGGATTTCTTTTCTAGGCAAGGGTTCAGAATTCGTACATCTAACTCATCTAAAGCTTACAAGGGTGATTATAATTGGTGGGTTAGAAAAAAATAATTCTAAACCTTGTTATAGAGTTCTGCATCAAACCAGCTTATGTAAATTTCATGTTCACACATTGAAGACAACTTTCTGGTAAAACATTTGCTTATTTATTGAACACATTACTGACTGTATACCACTGATGGGGTTAAATACTTTCCTCCACTTGCAGTATTGAAATTTTCTCTCTTGCCCAGATGGGTGTAAAAGCAGTTGCTTCAGGGAAGTAATGGTGAGGAGGGTACATTAGTTACCTAGGGCTGCTATAACAAAGTATCACAAACTGGCTGGCTTAAGAACTGGGTCTTCTCTCATAGTTCTGGAGCTTAGATGTCTGAAATCAAGGTGTTGGCAGGTCCATACGCCCTCTGAAAATTCTAGGGAAAAATTCTTTCCTGCTTTTTCCTTGTTTCTGGTGGCCCTAGGCATTCCTTGGCTGTAGCATTAACTCCAGGTTCTGCCTCCACCTTCACATGATCATCTCCTTCCTGTGTTTATCTGCTTCACAGTGTATTCTCCTCTCTGTGCCTATCCTGTGTCTCTTCTCTTCTCTTGTTGTGTGGGACAAGCCCCATCCTAATTCAGTATGACCTCCTTTTTATTTGATTGCATCTGCAAAGACCCTATTTCCAAATAAGGTCTCATCACAAGTACTAGGGGTTTGAGCTTGAACGTATCTTTTGGGGGACACAATTCAACCCATAATGAGGTGGTTAAGAAGAGGTATGGACCTAAAATAACCCACTCTGGTTGAGAAATGTTGAAGGGACAGATCCCGATGTAGGTAAATGACAGATGTCCCACTGGGAAAGTATACACTGTGCTGAAATAGGCAGTCAGTGCTCTCCAGGTAAATAGTTGGTATCCAGTTCAGCCTAAGAAAGATAGGTGCAGCTAGGGGTAATAAAGGTCCCTGCAGGCAATCAGAGGGAACACATAAATGATGGACTTAAATGCACACATTTCTCTGGGATCCATGCAGGCACAAGACTTTAGACCCTGAAGGTTACTGGGAGCTTGTCAGAACCTCCCATCCTAGGGACTGCAGTTCTGGGGAATTTATCTAGCCAGGGACTCAGAGCAGGGAAATAAGACAGAAATCCAACAATCAGAAGAGAATATTATTGGAAACTTAGTCCCAAGAATTAAGCAAAGGTCAGGCTTATTTCCCGTAGTGTGAAGCAAGCAACTTCAGCATCACCTGAACAAGCTTATTGGAAATGCAAACTCATGGGCCTGGTTATGATCAACTGAAGAGGAATCTGCATTTAAACAGTCTCTAGGTATTTCATATTTGTATTTAAGGATAGAGAAGGTCTAGGACCCATGACGAGGGCTTAGATGGTTCAGTAGTTTGCTGTAGTGCTGGGGCCTTAAAAATTGGACTTTAGGAGAAGTAGGCTCTGTTGAGCTCTCTTTCTGTGTTATTCCATGTACTCAGTTCTTTTCCTGTATCTTTTCATTTTATCTTTACTCCAACTCTGTGAGTTGGGTATTTTTCTCATTTATAAATCAAGAAATTGAGTTTCAAAATAGTTAAATAACTTACTCAAGATTAGACTGCTTATAAGTGATCTAGTCTGAATTCCAAAAATCTTTTTATCATGGAAGAATCCAAGAATTCACAAAAGTAGAGAGAGAAAACTCTGTGTCCCTGTCTCTGAGCTTTAATAATTATCAGCAATTTCCATTCACATTTCATCTTTCCCTATCACAATGTATATACGTTCTTTCTTTTGTTCTTTTTTTGGAACCTGGATTTAATGCAGGCCTGGATGGCTCCATTGTGCTGTACCCACCATATTATCCATTTTCTTGAATCGCTCTGATGGTTACAAGGATTGTCACAGACCTTGATATAGAACAGGGCCCAGAGTCATATAAATGGAGCCAAAGGGGGAGAGGAAGCTTATAGAGCCTGAGAAGAAGACAGATCTGAAGATAGTTATTGATAAAGGAGTCCTTAGCCAATGTATCTTTGTATGAGTAATAGATCTCTTGCTTCCAGAAGTAATTAATTCTCCAGCTGATAAATATTTATGAGCATTTACAGTATATTGGGCACTGTGCTGAGTAACTGGTTTACAAAGCCTTACATGATCTAGCCTTTGCTTATCTCTCTAGCTCACCTGATCCTACCACTCCCTTCCTCCTTCACCAGGTCTCGTTCATGTTAGTGGTCATTTCCTCAGTAGGCCCTTTGGAACTTTAGTTCATTACCCATGGTGACTCCCCTGCCTGGAATTTTTCACTTTACCATCCTACCATGCTTTGCTAATTTCAATTTCTTTATTAAACCCCAATATAAATCTTACTCAGAACAGCCTTTCTACCCCTATTTCCCTCCTCCTACTGCTGCCCTTCCCCCAAATAGACTGAATTATATTTCATGATATGAGCTTACCATACTCAGTAATTAACATGACCTGGAATCTGAGCTCCAAGGGGACAGTGACTGGGCTTGTCTTATTCATTCCAATTGCCATGGCCTACACAAGGCTGGCCCTCAAAGGGCTATGACAGACAAAGTGAATGCGTGCATAAGTATTCCCAAGCTTTCCTTCATTCATCCACAAAAGGAGATTCTGACATTGCTGGCTCACTTTCTTCCTCTCTTTTACTTTCCAAAGAGGACTGACATTGCCAAAGCATCTCTTAGGAACTTTTGTGATACAGAATATGTGGACAATTGATGGGCTTCCTAGAGAAGTGGAGGAGCTGTGAAGTATGAGAAGAACTAAAAATTGCTGCAAATTATCGATTGCATATGAAATTGACAATTCTAAATGCTTACTTGCTGTATTATTTCATTTAATTCTCATGGTAATCCTGTGGGTAAGTATAATGATAAAGTTGATTGTATCATTACTGATAAAATGGTAACATACCTTTAGCCTCTGCCCTCAGGTTGACAAGCTGTGTTAGTTAGATTCAGTTGTCAACTTGGCCAGGTGAGCATACCTAGTTCTGTTGCTGCGGACACAAGCCAATGGTACGTGAACCTCATCTGTTGCTAATTACATCTGCAGTCGTTTAAGAGGCGTGTCTGCTGCAATGAGTGACGTTTGACTTAATTGGCTGGTGCTTAAATGAGAGAACGCATGTAGCACAGCCTAGCAGCTTGGCATTCCTCATCTCAGCACTAGCAGCTCAGCCCAGGCCTTTGGAGATGCAGAAAGCAGTCACCCCTGCAGTCTGCTGGTCTTCTCTCCAGGCCCCTGGGAAAGTTGTTGGAACGCAGGGGCCTGGAGAGAAGACCAGCTGAGACCATCTTGTACCTTCCACGTAAGAAAGAACCTCAGTGGAAAGTTAGCTGCCTTTCCTCTGAAGAACCAACAAAATAAATCCCTTTTATTAAAAGCCGATCTGTCTCTGGTGTGTTGCATCCCGGCAGCTAGCAAGCTAGAACACAAGCCTTTTCTGGTAAAGCCTGATATTCAAGTGAAAGAGCTGTGTGGAAAAATAGCCGAAAAGGCCTTGTGAACAAAATAATAGAGAGAGTAGAGTTTGCTCAGATATGATAAAAATTCTGCATGGACTCAGCTAGCCTTGTGCAGTACTCAGAATATTGAATATAAAACAGGATGCCCGCTATGCACTGAGATCCTGTAATGGGATGGAGGTTTTTATATAATTTAGGAAGTGGCAGAGTACTGCAAAACAGATGATTTATTTCCAACTCAAATCTAAGCAGGAAGCACCATGGTTCTTCAATTCTAGAAGCATCTTTCTTTGCCTTTAAGCATTCCTAATATTAGAATTCACCTCACATTGTTTGAAAATTTACCCTGACAGTGTTTCTTCCCTCATCCCTCGCAAAAAACACTATTACTAAATTGATGGTGGATCATATAATTTAAGACATCTTAGAGTGTAAAAATGTGAGAAATTTTTCTAATCAAATGTGCAAAAAAAAACACTCAGGTTAGATGAGAATAGGCAGAACCACAGTTATTTCTGGGCTTAGCAAAGCATCAACCAGTATTTTTATCTTTCCTAAGAACTCAAACTCAGCACTTCTGATCTCAAGTCAAAAAAAACATAGAAATACATATGATAGACAAGATGTATTCTCTTAGACATCTGGTTAAAGGTGTGCACAAGTTCTATAGAAAATAAATGGAAACTAATTTCAAACCTCTTTTTTATAGTTTATTTTATATAATGATATGCATAGTTACCTGCCTCACAGCTCTTACTACAAAGGATAGATTGTTCCTTTTCGATGTATCCTATTGCCATCTTTAGAATGTTTTTCTTGTAATATAGCATTATATTTTATATGTGGATCATATTTGATATTTTCTGACCTGTCTTCTTCTTGGCAGTTTGTTAACAGTGGTGCCTAGAATTGGGAATCTCAAGTAAATTGTATTTTCTTATCGTACTTTGTCTTCAGAATGGTGTTGAGTGAGTTGCTGTAGCACATTGTGGGGACACAGGTTTAGGGCGCAACAGAAACTTTCAGCAAATGATCCCTTTGTTACTTGCACAGAATAAAGAATCCAGAAAGGGCAGATAAGCATGAAGAGTCCAACAGAGGAGGGGAAGAAGTCCTATCACAGCTGGTCTCCTGGGGTGGCCCAGAACTTCTCTGGGTTGGGGTCGGTAGATGGCAGCTCCATGTGCCCCACTTCATGTCAGAGAAGAGAGAAGAGACCAATCTTTACTGTTTGTGGCTTTTATCTACCTCGGGGGAGGGGCCCTGCCACTGAGAATTCCTACTTTGATAAACATCTGGGGCTATTTGTTCCCAGTTTCCAGGTTTAAGGTCTGCCCAGGTCTTTTCATTAGTCTTAACATCTCTCTCAGTTTGTGGAATGGCACTTAGTAGTAAAGGAGGTGGGGGTTGCTGTAGTCGGGGGGGGGGGGGGGGGGGGGGAGGATAGCTGCTTGTTGTGTGTTTATGACTTCCCCAGAGAATCTTGGAGGGGTAGAAGAGGTCTAGGTGATGGCTGCATTATGGGTATCTCTGATTTCCTTAACAAATAGTGTGTCACTAGCTTCTTTTATTCCCTTCAGATAAAGTACTTCTGTTGGAATTATTGTCCACTATAATTATAAAACATGTGAAACTTCTGGATAAACTCAGATACCACACTAATCCCAGATTACCAATTTACTACAGGTATGCTGAGATGGATGGGAATTTGTGCATATTCTACAAGTTGCTGCTGGGTTTTGACTTGTTGTTAAGACATCTGGTGAAGTTCTGAATAAATTTCTCTTTATGTGGAGCAGAGGGACCAAACTTGATTGTGACTCAGGAAGATGAAGCCTCCTTTAGAGATGATAAGGGTAAAGCATCATATGTCAGAGTTACCGAATGCATCCTCTTGACTTTGAAGTCTATCAAACCCAAATTAGCTGCCCTCTTCACCAAGTCTTTTACATCTCTCAGGAATGGCTTAATACAATCTATGGTGTTACAAGCATCTGGTAATTCTTATCATAGGATATTCATATCAATCCAATGTGAAGTTATCTTCTGATGCAATATTCCTTGGCTTCTTGTCTCAAATTTTTAACAAAAAATGAAAAGATGCATGTTGTTTTTTCCTAAGAGTTAATGATAGTAAGTCCTTGCTTGGTCTTTTGTTCACAAGGCTAAAATTTCCTAAGTCAGTTATAGGGTACTACTTACCAGAATGTGTTTCTCAAACATAGATCATGTTTGAGCCATCTCCAGGTGTCTTCTTTCTCACTTCAACTGATTGCTCCCAGAACAGAATAGTTTTCCTTCTGAGAATTCTTATCCTTGAACAAAAGATATTATTGCCACTGAAATTTTTTGTCTGTGTAGAAGAGGACAGGGTTTGGAGTTACGTGACATGGATTCCAGCACTAATTCCTCCGCTGATTTGCATGGCCTTGAACAAGTCTCTTAACTTCTTTTGGAAGCAGTTTTCTCAATGGCAACTGGGATTTGTTGATCCCTTTGTGGCTACTTAACAAAGATGGTTCAAGGATGCAATTAAGTGGGAGATATGAAAGTGCTTTGGAAAAGTTAAAATCCCTATACAAATGTAAGCTATTATTAATAAAAAGAAGTTTTAAAAACTCAGAACATTTGCCTAACCTTCATTTCTCCAAGGCTAAGAATGCATTTTTAAATTGCATTTGCACTTTATGTCACAGGATCTTTTTAATCATCACATTAAAGGCTTTCATTAGCACTGTCACTATTAATTTTATAACAGTATGCTATACCAGGTCAGCCTTTAAAATTTTTCACAGCTCCCTTTTGACTAAAGAGCACTGGAGGAGTTTTATAATGCATCCTTCCCTATTTGCAGGGCATGGACTAAAGCATGTCAGGCAGCCATACACTTCATTCATTAAAAGACATATGTACCTAATACATACTCATTATTTAATTAATGGGATAAGTTATGTGTGAATATTAAATTTGGGGACTTATCCTTTTATGCACATCTTAGGACTAGGTCATCATATCACGTTTGGAGGGTTGGGCTAAGTGATTTCTGAACCAGTAAGTAGCTAGTACCTGTAAAAGTTTGGTATTATTATCATTGGGGTGTCTTTCCTGAAATCTTTTGCCTTTATTCAAGCTCTTTCCTTTCCTTCCCTGCCTTTAAAAAAAAAAAAAGATGTATGATTGGCATATGAGATTCATCCTTCCTAGTATAAAGTGTTGTATCTCTGCCTGTTATCTCATGCAGTTCACTGCTATCCATGGCCTTATCTCAAGAAATCTGGAACCAAACACAAGCCCTCTGTTTTTGTTCCTTCCTGAATGCAGCCATACCAGGAGGAATTATCTATTTACTCACAGTTGATTCTGATTCATTCTTGTCCTTCACCAAAGTTTTTAAACAGAATTTGCTCTTGGTATGGTTGAAGCATCATTTTATAACCAAATGAAACATTATCAGAGGTTGAAGTGAAGGAACGATCTGTATTCCTTGAAATATATGGAAAGGGTTTTTTATCTTTTCACATGTACTACTTCAAACCTATTCAGAGCTGATAAACCTGGAGACATGCTTTGATCTTTGTTATTCTAATCTACTGAAGACTTTCTACCTTAAAACATTTGCTGCCCTGGCTGTCACAATCGGAGCACATTGTATTTTAAAATTAATCATCTGAAATGAGTGATAAGGCCTCTATGTCAATTGCAATTCATTACATTATGCTGTGGCCACAATAAGCCCCAAAGTTTCTGTGACCACACACCAAATAAGCTTACTTCTCTCTAATGGTATATGTCTGCTAATGGGGTTTTGCTCATTTTTATTGCACAGGAGATGAGAATGACGCAGAGTTTCCATTTCATGAGTGCCTTATGATCACTGTGATGTGTGAAGGGAACAGGACAGTTCTGTGCTGGCTTTTAAAACTTATTTTCAGAATTGATATAGGTTACTCATTTACATTTCATTGGCGAAACAAGCCACATGGCCATCTTACTTCAAAGGGATCAAGGAAGTACACTCCCACCATGTGTCTAGAAAGAAGATGAACTAAAAAGTCTATGAAGAGCCTTCTTAGGAGGCATGATGAAAACAAAGAATGAAACAAAGTTGTACAGATGAGTCATTGATTTAAAATCTTAGCCATTTGTAATGATATAAATTCATTTGAATATATTTAAAAAAATACAATCAAAATGGCACTCTCACTTTTGGAAAAGAAATTCAATTTTAAGATGAAGTCTTGTCCCATAGTACTCTTTTTTTTCAATATTTTTTTTCTTATCTCATGCTTTGCTTAGGCAAGAATTCTTCTTGCCCTTTCAAGATTGGCTCCTTTCAATTACATGATGATGGCGCTCCTTACTCTCTGTTCTAGTCCATTATTGGGCACTCAACTGGGTGTAACTCAACTGGGAAAGTGACAAATTAACATTAAGCTTCCATTACATATCTTTATTTTCTCATTGACTCACAAGCAGCAGTGAGCCAGAAATAAAAATCACAGCTATAAGAACCGTGGAGGTCTACCTGGAGGTGGTTAAAGCTATGGCATGTAACGAGGCAACATCCAATCCACAGAGAGATACACACTGGGCCAGTTTAACAGAAAGAAGTGTAAGAGACAACAGTTAACCAGGAAACAATATTTTGTCGTCCCTAAAATTCCACTTTATTAAAATATATTGTAAAGAGAAAAACTTGGTATTTATTAAAATACATTGTAAAGAACAAAACTTGGTAATTAATACAAATGTTTTCTTCTTTGAAAACCTAGCTATGCAGGTAAACTCTACATGGTATCCAGACACTTAACCTTGGCTTAATTAAAAGGAGCTTTGGCTAAGACTATTCATGATATTCTTTTTCCTCTTGCTGAAAGTCACAGGGCAACTTTATATCCACACATTGCAGTAAAGCCTCATTTTAATGATTCCTTTAGAGAATCACTATCTTCCCAGAGGAAATGAGGAGGCTATCACTGTCTAATCCTCTTTTCTCTAAAGTGAACAAACTTCAGCTATTTATCAGGAAAATACTCATCAGTTAACTACGTTATAGTCACAATCTTTACTGACTCAATTCAGGAGACATTTATTGAGCATCTACTTTGCACACTAGAGTTTTAATACCTTAATTCATTTTATCACTTTGTCAAATATTAATTAGAACATTGTTACTTTACTGATTAAAAAATCTTTTTCCAGATTTGGAATTAGAATGTAAGTCTTCTTTCCTTTGTTAATTCAGCATTCTTACTGCTTAGTGCTGCAGCAGTAGATTTAGTCCTAGTCTTAGGAACTCTGCAGTCTACCAGGAGGAAAAGCCAGATAGAGAAATGATTATAGATTCATAATATGTGTATGTTGAAAGCAATGATAATTACTCAGTGTATCTAGATGTTGTTTTTGGTGCTGTTTTTAAATCTATCCTCCTCACAACAATTGTAGAAGACTGATACTATAGTATCCTCAGATTTATAGATAAGGAAACTGAAATTTAAAGATGTTAAATAAATTGCCCAAAATCCACATCTACTAAATAACAGACCAAGGACTGGATCCTAGGTCTGACTCCAAATTCAGGGTCTTAGCTAGTCTGCTAAACTGCTTTGATAAAAATTTATCAAATTTGGATAAATTCAGGGTCTTAGCTAGTCTGCTAAACTGCTTTGATAAGCAGTTTTATGGTTTTTTAGGAAAAAAACCATAAAAGGTGGGTACAAATAAAAACTATAAGGTGCTTCGAGTTAAAAAGAATAATTTTTAATCACTCTTTCTCTCTTTGCACTCTCTTCCCACCAGACTCTGGTATGGTTTTTCTTCCAACACTATCCCTGCATTATTACTAATTTTTTCATTTCTGTTGGTTATTGTCTGTCTCTGCCACCCTCCTCCCTACTAGAATTTAAGCTCCATGCAGGCAGGGATTTTTGTCCATTTTATTCACTGTGAATATTGAATATTTAGAATAGTGCCTGGAACATAGTAAGGGCTTCATAAATATTTGTCAAACTTAATACATCAGTACCCTGAACTGGGAGAATGTTTTCTGGCATATCAGAATTTCCAGCTGATCATGGGATTTTTAGGTTTACAAATCAGAACAAAGGTATAAGATGTGTGAGAACTCTGTCCAAGGTGAGCAACCTTCAAAATCTATATGTGACCAAGACTGTATTATATATGTACGTGTCAGGTACTGGTGGTAGCTGAGACAGTATCCTTATGTGATGGAAGAGAAAAGCTGTTCAGTTTATATTTTCTTTTATATGATTTAACTTTTGAATAATATTTTCCTTCTTTTAGAGACAATGAGAGGTAGTTTGAGGAAGTTTTGCTTTGCTCTTGCCTTCTTGATCTGTCCTTTGTACCGTGGCCCTCAATGATTTGCTAACAAATCATTTCTTCTCTTTTTGTTTCTTGTTAATGTCAGAGGCTCTGGCTTTCGCTCTTAGTGACTGGATACTTTGTAAAGACCTTGCTTGGCTGAATGAGTGTTGATAGAGTGTTGTGATTTTTCACCTGGATTTCTGTATAGGGAAAACTAGAGATTGCCCCTAACTTCTGCTTAGATTTCAGCACCATGGAACCAAACATGGCAAAGGGTTTCTGGAAGAAAGCATCCATTTTGAGAATAGAAACTAGCTAGGTCTTATAAAATAAAGCCTGAAATGCATTTTGTTTCTTCTAAGAATAGATCTCTTATCTCTGAAATAGGTAAGATACTGGAAGTCTCCATGGCACCATAAAGACAATCTTGAGGTTCATAGACTGTCAAATGCCCGTAGTGTGCTTCTGTTCTTTGTCTCTTATTGTCTATTTGGTGAAGGGACTTGGAGTGAGGTGGTTACTTTTTAGCGTAGGGTTTGGTACATTATGCCTATAATTTCCTCAGTGATGACAGTCCAAGACAGAAGGGATCATCAAATCAGATTACCAAATCAAGGAAGCTTTACGAGAAATGGCAACCTAACAGAGAGCCAAAATTGGGTGAACACTTAGGAACCAAGTATCAGGGAATTCTGGTCCAGGGAACTGATAGGTGAGCACAGAGAAGTTCTGAGGCAAAGGCAAAGAACACTTTTTTGTGTCTCCTATACAAGCTTTTTGTGTATGTCAGGGTATATAAATGACCTAAATGTAACAAATAGTACCTTGATATCTGTGATGGATGGGTTCAGGTGCCACCTTGGCCAGGTGATTGTGCCTGTGGTAGTTAGATTCATTTGTCAACTTGGCTAGGTGAAGGTGCCTAATTATATTGCTGTGGACATGAGCCAATGGCATGTGAACCTCATCTGTTGCTGATTACATCTACAGTCGGCTAGGAGGCGTGCCTGCTGCAATGAATGCTGTTTGACTTAATTGGCTGTTGCTTAAATGAGAGACTCAATGTAGCACAGCCCAAGCAGCTCAGCATACTTCATCTCAGCACTCGCAGCTCAGCCCAGGCCTTTGGAGATGCAGAGAGAAAGTTATTTCAGGTAAAGCTGTTGGAACCCAGAGGCCTGGAGAGAAGGCCAGCAGAGACCATCCTGTGCCTTCCCACGTAAGAAGGAACTTCAGTTGAAAGTTAGCTGCCTTTCCCCTGAAGAACTAATGAAATAAATCCCCCTTTATTAAAAGCCAATCTGTCTCTGGTGTGTTGCATTCCGGCAGCTAGCAAACTGGAACAGTGCCCAATTATCTGGTCAGGAAAGCACTGGCCTAATTACTGCAAGAATATTTTGTGGTTGTTTGATAAACCAGAAGGCTGAATTATTAATTCATCAGTCAGTTGATGGCAGCTGTGGCTGATCACATCTATGATCAACTAAGGGGGTGCTTCCCCCACAAGCTAATCAACTAAGGGGGTGCCCCCCCCACACACACACAAGCAATGAGCTGAATTTGATCCGATCCGTTGAAGGCTTTTAAGGGAGAAGAGTTTTCAACTGTTTCTTCAGCTGGTGAGCCTGTCCTGTGTAGTTCATTGAGACCCTTCATTGTAGCTGCCAGCCTCGCAGCCTGCCCTATAGATTTTGCACCCTTGTATCCCCACGGTTGCATGAAACACTTTTATAACTCTCAGAGTGAGTTATAAAAGGAGAAACACTTTACAGAGTTCTCCTGTTGGATTGGTTTCTCTAGAGAACTTTGACTAACACAATATCAGAGAGGAAACTTGTCCTGCTTACTAGAAAGGCAGTCAAGACAGACATACTATTGTCACGTCCCCCTGGAAAACCCCTGAGATATTGTATTTTAACCAAACCCAAACTTCTATTCATATTTCCTTCCACTATTGAGAGTAAGTATTGTAATGGGCTTACCAGTCCACACATGTAGGAGTAAGGGCTCAGCTCTATTACATCAAAGCTACATGTCTTGGTATTATTAATTTTTTGACTGAATGTCAAAAAATATGCTATTGGGCCTTCCTCAGGATGATACAGGCAATAAACAACTTACAAAACCTAAAGAATCTTTGCAAAAAATAGATTCAGCTACACAATGATATAGAATAGGCTCTAATTATTGCTACCTAGCAGACATAAGGCGATGTAACCCAGAAGTAGTGAACTCTGATAGCTGGACACCTTTGACCCTGATACACAAGGCAGAGCTGCTTAAGGAAGCTGGATCACTCTTCACTGGATTATTTACAGTGTTACATTAGGTCCTGCAGTATCTCATCTGGCTCTCACTGATACAGCGTGTAGGAGAATTGACATAGTAGCCAAACCCGTATTCTCACCTGCCCAGTGGCATTGTCTTTGGTTTCAGTACTCAGTGCTATGTTTGGCAAAATGTGGGTACAGCCCAAGATGGCCATAGGTTTCCTCTTAAGTGCTAGGTTAATTGATTTGCAGTGTGTCTGTGAACTCTGTTTTAGGTTCAGAATGTGCTGTGATGGAGTAGCAGGATTGGCCAAGCTTGGACAGGCTGTAGCCTCTAAGACTAACTTCAGAAGTCAGAGAACAACTGGAACATGCCTTCTGACCTTGAACATAGTTTATCTGGGGCCTGTCATTAATTAAGTTGCAGAACATTACTTGGAAAAAGGGAAATGAGAAGTTATAAATTTCTTGGCTATATTACTTTACAAAATTTTGACCATTGGCCTTTAACGTTTTTCCTCTTTTTAGTATTTTTTTTCCTATTCAGTATCTTAAGTGGTTTGCAAACAAACCATCCTTCTCACTTCCTATTGTCGAGTTCTGTAAGTTTGCTTCCTATATTAGAGGATGCATTTTTCTTTTGGTTTATGCAACTTACCTTCTTCGACTTTCAAGGGGATACAGATTCGTTTCTAACACAAAGGTATGTAATAACTAAATCTGTGTTATCTGTATCCTTTCTTTACAGAATCTAATAGAAATGTGTCATATTTTCTCCTGATGTCACCAGATAAAGCCTGGACTAGCGTTGGGGACACAGTGACAAGCAGGCTACTATTACGACAGGATAAGTATGGCAGTGGCTTCTGGATCCCTCTCCAGAATGCTATCTTTTAGCTCATAGACCCTCATTCTTTAAGTATAGTTTGATTGTTGATCTAAATATGAAATCATCACAGTACATCCTGTGGGCCAAATCCTCCCCATTGTCTGTTCTTGTAGGCCCAAGGGCTATGAATGCTTCTTACATTTTGATTATTTGATTACCAATTAAGTAGTTTCGCTTCTTGGTCCACAAAGCCTTAACTATTTACTATCTGCCTTTTTATAGAAAAAATTTGGTAATCTGATTTGAGTGCATGGATAAATAAATTATAATAGAACATTTAATCAACCTTGAGGCACATCTAACTACTGTTTTTCTTCACACATAAGCAGGCTTGTGTGATTTACTGCCTGTGAAAAATATTTCTGTGTACATATAAATTACATCAAAGAATTTAAAAATCATACTGGAAAATCAATGGGCAGTCTGAAAATTTCACACATGTGAATATCATTTTTGTTATTTGATTATGCCTGAGAGATTAATCATCAATGCAGGTAGCATGGTAAAACAGCGTAGGTGTCACATGGTGGTGGTAGGAAATGCATTCTCTCAAGCTACCTCAAGGGTTTCTAGCTTCTGTAATATATTGTGTATTTGGGAGCAACCTCTATAGTGGGCTTCTCAAATATTAATGTGCATAAAGATCCCCTGGGGATTGCTAAAATGCAGATTTTAATGCAGTGGGTCTAGGGCTCATTCAGCTTGAGCTTAGAGAACTTTAGTACAGTCCTACTGACTCTCAATGGAGATTTTCCCACCTTTCCCTTGATGTGACTTTCCTGCACAGGTGTTGTTTTGCCCTTGAAAGCCAAGATCATAAAAACCACAAAACATCTGAATCTAGTTTTTGTTTTACTGATGACATTTTATGACTTTGGCATTCCATCAATCTGGAGTTGGTCTGGAAATTATAAACAACAATTGCTTCAAACTCTTTATGTCTACCTGGAGGCAAAGGTGACAGTCTGATTCTACCTGGTGAAATACAGATGCCATATATTAAGCAGCAACAGCACATGCAAACAGCACACAAATGCTGATGCGGGGTGGGGGGGAACAATCCATAGTAACCATAGATAACTCATATGTCATAACCTAAGCTAATTATTATTGGGTTTTATTAAAATTGATCCCATTTGTGCTTTGTAAGTATAGTGGTGCCCTGACTTTCCATGATATCAGATTATACAAAATCGTAAAGCATTGAGCTTTAATGTTATTCTGGCTTTTGAATCATGCATTATCAGTAATACAAGTGATTTATAAATAAGTAAATGGATTAAATGAACATATTGCTCTTGACTTCTTACTTGTTTTGATAAAGTCTGTCTTTTGATAAACCTGCTTGTAATACTTCTTTTATAGGTTTAATTTTTTTTTTGTACAAGGTGTCTTCCTCCTTCCCTTCCTTCATTCTTTGCCTTTTTTTTTTCCTTCTTTCTTTTCTGCAAGAGATTTCTTGGTATTTAAGGAAGAAAGATTTTGCTCTGTTGTATTTATGTAATTTTTAGTGACAGAGAAGAAAAATGCAGTCTTCTTTGCTTTGTTTTGTTTTGTTTTCCAGATTCACAGTCACATAAAGAAATGATTTGTGGAACAGAGATGGATATATCTATAAAACAAACCAAGAAAAAAGAATTTGATCTTATTATTAATGAAGCAGGTGGCACATCTTTTCAAAATCCCATTTTAGCTGGGCAGTGATTTGCAATGAAAGCTGACATGTTCATTTTGCCAACAACCCCAAGGCCTATTGAAAGTCATTGGGGAGAGGGGTTGGGGAGAAAGAAAATAGAAAAACCTCTTTAATAGGTTTAAGATTTTATTCCTATGTATTTGTTTTTTCCCCCTTTAGATAGTTAATTCTTAACTCTGTTTGGTAACCAGTGTGCCAAAAATAGAAATCAAGTAAAAAGAGGTTGTGTCGTTATTTGTAAGAATCTACCCAAAAAGTTAGAAAATAATTTTCACAGGAGTGGGAAAGTTTGGGATATTCATCTCTCTATGGTTATTCTATAAGACATTTCAATGAAAAACTTAAGTTTTCTTGGGGATAATCTGTTCCCAAGATTTCTGGGTTCAGCTATAAAATATCGTGCTGTCATAAAATGCTGAACATATTTAGTCTATTAATTATAAGTGTCCATCACACAGCCTTTCTACTTTGATTAAATTCATGTGACTAATCAGGGCCAAAACAGGAGATAACTGACCTTTAAAAGTAGTTTCATACTAGATCTGTCTGAGCTATAATTCTTTTCTCATTTTAACAGAACAGATTTTTAATACTTATGAATATTTTAGAGTTCTACTTAGATTTTCTTTTTTCTTTCCTTCAGTGTAAGAGCTATCATGAAATTGATTTTTTTTTCTTTTGTAGCAAGCCTGGCACATACACCTGCTGGAAAAATTTCTTTTCTTGCTGGAGGCAGTTCATACTGCAACTAATCCTAATTCGTCTGTAGGCAGGGATTGTTTGAAGCATTGGATTCATCCAAAGTGACTGTACAATAAGGATTTCTAGCTGATTATGGGCAGAAATGCTGAACTACTTTTCTAGTAGGACAGTTGCTTGAAGTCACACCTGAGGGTGAGAATGTTACTGACGTAAGTAATAGTCTGATTTCCAGAAAATAAATTGTGATTCTGTGGGGAAACTGCTGTATTTCCATGTTTTAGAAATATCAACAACACTCCGCAATGTTATCATATTCTTTTTAACAGTGATAAAGAATAAGTTCTGTCAAATGATATAAGAGCAAGGAGACAGGATCACTATTGGGGACAGAATCTGAAGGCATGTTCAGAGCCCAACCCCTGGACCTCTGGATGTGGACCCACCATACATAAGGTCTCTTCGAGATGTTACTTAAGGTAAGGTGTGGTGCGACTGCATCAGGTTGTGTTTTAATCTGGATTGTTGGAGTCCTTTATAAGCAGAATGAAAATCGGAGAGAGAGAGAAGCCATAGGGGCAGCCAGGAGCTGGAAGTTAATAGAAGGTGGAAGAGAAAAGGAGAAGACACCACCATGTACATTGCCATGGAATAGAAAAGCCAAGGAACTCTACTAATTGCCAGCCAATCAGAAGATACGGCCTGCAGCCTCTGAAACCATGAGTCAATATATTCCCGTTATAAAGCCAACCCATTGTATAGTGTTTATTTTGGTAGATAGGAAACTAAAACAGTCCCTTACCCTATTTTATGTGGTTGACTAAAATAAACATGTTTTCCTTGGGAAATATCATCATAGAGTTATTCAGTGTCAGCAAATTTGCTCTCGTTTATTTTTGTTTGGTTTATTTTTCTGGCACTTGAGAAGGAAGAGCGGAAAACTCAACAAATTCTAATTTTGTCTCTGTTCTAGTTTGCTAGATGCTGCAATGTGATATACCAGAAACAGGGCAGCTTTTAAAAGGGGGAATTTATTAAGTTGCAGATCCACAGTTCTAAGGCCTGTGAAAATGTCCCAACTAAAGCAAGGCTATAAAAATGTCCAATCTAAGGCATCCAGGGAAATATACCTTGGTTCAAGAAGGCTGATAACATTCAGGGTTTCTCTCTCAACTGGAAAGGCACATGGCAAACATGACGCTGCCTGCTAGCTTTCTCTCCCAGCCTCTTGTTTCATGAAGCGCCCCACTAGGGATGTTTTTCCCTCTTCATCTCCAAAGGTCTCTGCCTACACAAGCTCTGTAGCTCTTTCCAAAATGGTTCCCTCTTAAAGGGCTCCAGTAAGCAACCCCACCTTGAATGGGTAGAGACACCTCCATGGAAATCATCTAATCAAAAGTTACCACCCACAACTGGGCAGCTCACATCCCCATGGATAATTAAAAAACTCTTACCCAGCAATACTGAATGAGGATTAAAGGACATGGCTTTTCTGGGGTCCACAAATTCAAACCAGCAGTCTCTAATATAAGAAAGATCAGGTTGACTTGAAATCTGCGTAGAAGAGAAGGTTTATGCTCTTAACTGCCTAGGTTCTTTGAAGCCACAGTCAAGTCCCAAATGGCAAAAAGTAGAGTTTAGGGAGAGTAAAAGGCATATTCTCCATGTCAGGCAAAACCCAGCATTTGGTTAGAATGGAGTAGCACTGAGAGGTGCTCAAGTATACATGTTTGTGTTATTTTCTAGTATTCATTTAAATAGCACATCAAAGTTCAGTGCTTAGTAGAGTCCCATTTTAAAAGCAAAAAGTATAATTAAGAATGCATGTATTAAACTAATAGCTGGGGTTGGGGCTATCATTTTGGATCATAAGACTAGGACCCTGATGATTCTATCAACTGTCAACCATTTGCTTGAATTATAAAGGATCTGATTTCAGAAGCCTTCCAGATTTCAACTTACTAAGTGAGAGCAAATTAATGTGTTACATATAGTTTCATCATATGAATCACATTCAAAATTTCAAACTAAAGGTGTCCTGTATCTACGAATCTTATTTAATAATAAATTTAACCTTTTGTTTATATGATTTGATAATTTTCTCTAGAAATCAACACTTCTATTTTCTATGATATCTCCTAAGAAACAACTGTCATTTATAAAAGAAAAAAGATGTTGACAGAAATGTGTAGATAGGTCATTCATTTAGAATTATGTGTCTAGTAGTGCCAGAACCTGCATGTGAAATCTGAACTCATGTTATAGCCCAGAGTCTTGCCTCACCTTTGGTTTTATCATCACATGCTATCTCTGTAGTCACCATCTGATTCTCTGTTAATGGGTTGGAAATGTAGCATTTTTTTGTGGTCTTAATTATGCTACTGTGGGCTTTAACACAGATTGTTTCTTGTGTTCTATTGTTGTTTCTAGAGGTTAGCTCTGCCCCCTTAATATAATCCTAAATTCCTCTCAGTAAAAACTGCCTCCTACTCCTCTGTTTTCCTCATGTTACCCCAGGTACTTGTTAGATAATGTTGAATTATACTTTTGTTCACTTTCCATCTCAATATCACTCTTGCTCCTGAATACATCTGCTCCTAAATTAATTAGTTCACAGAATAAGAAAAATCTCTATAGTGGATATATCTAGGTCTGGCAGACTTTTACTCTATTACTTGCCATTTACACCCTTCTATTGAAGTGAGCTTCCTCACTCTTTTCTTATTTACAGATTTATGGTTTTCTATAAATTTTGCCTTGTGAATATGAAGCTTGCAGATCTCTAGAATCTTGACAGGCATGTTCCACAGATAAATATCATGAATGGCATTCAATGCTTTGGAAGATCATATGACATTGGAATCCCAGCTTAGATAAAAGGACACCATGTTGGATTCTCAGTTGTTTATTGGTTATTACAACCAAATTCTAATTGAAATATACTATTTATTAAGACTGTAATGCTGACCTTAGTAGAATCTCAGTGCCTAAAGGGAATTAATTCACCTACAGGGAACAATCACAAATCCTCAGCTTTTTCAGTGATTTAAAGTGGGGATTGGAGAAATAGAGAAACACCATCTTCATTGACAAGCAATTACCATTTCAATATTTTACCATTATTTTATAATAAGTTACATTTTCTTATTCTTTGTTACGTTCAATTTATTTAATTGTTTTTTCTTCTAAAGATGGTGTGTTATTTAACTGTTTAATATCTACTTGAATACTAAACTGATATGTTGCTCAAAGTGTAATTCCCTTTTTGTACTTGACATGAAATTTGATGGTTATGACCTGCTGTTCACATCCTGATGGAGTGCCACATTATTTTCTTCCAAACACAGTCTTTTCTTTTTCTTTCACCCTTTTACACACTATTGCCAGCTGATGTAACCACTTTGCAAAGGAGTCCATTACTTCTTTAGCTTTGTTCTTAAGTAGCTCAGAAATTAAGTTTTCTATGGCTTGCATTCTTCTTGAGGTCAACCTCCAAACACTTGAAGGAGAATCATCCACTCTTGTGACTCCATGAAGAAGCTTCTCCCCACTCAGAATAATAGTAACAAATCCATCAGAATAATATCACCACTTTTTAAGATGTTATTGAATTCCAGGCACTTGGTCAATTACAACTGAAGATAGCTTCTAACTACAGAACTAACATGAAGTATATAAACAGTATTAAGAAACCAAATCCTGCTGTATCTGAAAAGAAATAGTTGTTTGAAAAACAAAGAGCTCACACAAAATGACCCATACAATGTGAACCATTTTCAAAATAGACTCGATAAACTGGTTTGAAATATAGGCTTCAATATTTATGCATATGAAATGTTTCTCTGGGAAATTTTCAAAGAAGAAAATGAAAAATAAATGGTTAGAACTAGGTAATGAAGTGAATAACTTGGGATCAATGAATTTATTTATCCTAATTAGAAAATATAATTTCCATTTTTCATGATTGGGTAGTGTTTCAGTTGCCAGTGTTTCAACTGCCAGAATGCAATATATCAAAAGTGGGTTGGCTTTTACAATGAGGCTTTATTAGTTTACAATTGACAGTTCTAAGGCCATGAAACTGTTCCAATTAAAGCATCAGTAGGATGATACCTTCTCTGAAGAAAGGCCAAAGGCATCTGGGGTTCCTTTGTCACATGGGACAGCAGCTGCTGATCCTTCTCTTCTGGGTTTCATTGCTTTTGGGTTCTGGCTCTTTTCGTTTCTGTGGGTCCTTGCTTGTACCTCTGGGCATTTCTCTCTCTGTAAGCTCTCTTGCCTTTTCTGTCTTTTATACTTTCATAAAGGACTCCAGTAAAGGATTAAGACACTCTTGAATGGGCTGGGTCACATCTCAACTGAAACAATCTAATCAAAACGTCCCACCCAACAATAGGTCTGCACCCACAACAATGGATTAAAAGAACATGGCCTTTTATTTTAAAACCACACATACTCTTTGAGACCAATGGAAGAAAGGTTTATTTGATCTGGAACTGAAATTTTCTGTAGTGCATAATCTAATTCAACCCATCTGTGGAGCTCATTTGAACAATTAAAACAGGGAGCCCAGAATAAGAAAGATGTCCTTTAATCGTTTATAGATTATTGTAATTCCTGAATACATCCAAGAGTATATTAAGCAGATAATAAAAAAGTATTGACAAAGTCCCCTGAGGGATGGGAGAAAGAATATGGAACTATTAAACCTTACCATCAGGGAATCCCTGATACTGTGTCAAACTTCAGGGACACCCAAATCAATAGGCCATGCCCTCGATTATGAGGCTTATTCTTGTGAATCTTATGTAGGTAGTGAAAAAGCTTAGACTACCTACAGACATGCCTAAGAATTACTTCTGGAGGACCTCTTTTGTTGCTCAGATGTGGCCTCACTCTCTAAGCCCAAATCTGCAAGTGAAATCATTGTCCTCCCCTCTACATGGGACATGACATCCAGGGGTGAAAGTCTCTCTGGTGACGTGGGAGATGACTCCCAGGATCAATCCAGACCTGGCACCATGGGAACAACAATTCCGTCCTGACCAGAAGGGGAAAAGAAGTGTAATTAATAAAGTATCAGTGGCAGAGAGAGTTCAAATAGACTCGAGGGGTTACTCTGGAGGTTGCTCTTAAATAAGCTTCAGATGGACCTTGCTACCTATTATAAACTGCCAACTCCCAACCAGGACCATTCCAGCCAATCCTAAAGAACACCTAAGGCAAAATATAAGGTTCCACAAGGGTTCCAGCACTAGAGTAACTTTCCAGAAACCTACAACCTCCAGATAAGTTCCTGGTCCAGATTAGTCCTGAAACCTAGCCCAGCCTCTCCAGAACATCAGATAGTTCCATCTCCCTACCCCATATTAGTGACAGGCCCTTCCAATATCGGAAATTTAGAAATGCGATAGCCCAAACACCCTTAAAGAGAGAGATGGGAAGATCAAAAGTGATGGTGGAGTTATACAGGGAAGATAGGATTTAACAAATGAATATGAATGCTGAATCATTAAATTGATACCTCTTTTAGTCTCCAGTGTTTTAGCGCAGCTAGGAGTAAAAACCTAAAATTGTGAAACTGGAACCCATGCCAAAGTCTGAAATATGTTCTACAACTAATTGTGGTGCTGCACTTTGAAATTTATAGCTTTTTTGTATATATGTTATTTTTCACAAAAAAAGAAGGATAAAAAGTTGATTGTGATGCTAAAAAATATTTAAGCCCTGTAGCCTCCGATATTCTGGAGTAGCTAGAAGGAAAAATATGAGAGGATTATATGGTAGCCCATGACAAACTCTGGGATCTGCCCTGTGACAACTTGTTGAAGGGTGCAAAACCATTGCTTTTTCATTTCTTTGCTTCGTATAAATGTTATATTAAAATACAATAAAAAAAGTTAAAAAAGAAAAACAAAAACAAAAAAAAAAAACATGGCCTTTTCTGGGATTCATAAAGCTCCAAACTACCACAGGCAGGGAAACTTTTTTTTTTTTTTTTTTGCCACCAATGAAGGGTTTAATGTCTTACGTTTGCATTAGGAGTCAGCTATTCTGAGAATATTGGATACTTTTAATGGGCTGGTATAGAATATATCCACTAGGCCTCCTGAGGAATCTTTGTTATTGTCATCACCTGCTATTTCTTCCTTCTTTTCCTATTATCTATTATTTTCTTTGTTTGGGGGCGGGGGGGCGGGGGGCAGCAGCCACCGGGAATCAAACCTGGGTCTCTGGCATGGCAGGTGAGAACTCTGCCTGCAGAGCCACTGTAGCCTGCCCTATTATTCTCTTTTAAATAAATGATTGTTCTTCTGCATATACTTTTGTGATACTAAAGGTGGGTGGTTTTCAGAATGAATTAGGTGTCAGAATTCCACATTGCAATGATTTTAGTTTTGGCTGACCAGTATTAGAAACTCCTTCCTATGCTACACATACATGAGATGGAAATTTCTTGAGAATTTTTGAATATCTGAATATGTCTTTAGATTGCCTACACATTGGTGATAGTTTGTTTCAACTGGAAATAATATTCTCTAAGAATTCTGAAGATATTTATCCGTTATTTTCCAGGTTTTAGTGTAGTTGAACCAGTTGTGATTCCCATCGTTCATCTGAGATAATTTTTTTTCCTGTCTGGAAGTTTTTATTTTGAGAGCACTTAGTGGATATTTTTAGTAAGGCCCATCATACTCTTCAAATCAGGAAGTTTTCTTGAAGTGTTTTTTATTAATCTCCTCTTCCCTTAAATTTTCTCTCTTCTCTCTTCCTAAAATTGCTATTATTCAATTGTTGGACATCCTGGCATATTACTCTAATTTTATTATTTTTCCCTGTTATTCCTTATCTTTGACTTTTTTGTCCAACCTACTGGGAGATTTCTCTTTGATTGAATATTTAGTTTCTGCTGAACTTTAAATTTCCAAAATCTCTTTTCATATTTTTGTTTAAATGTTTTTCTCCCTGCAAAATTTTTATTTCACCAAAGCTTCACATTTTTTAAATTATTTTTTCCTCTGCCTTTTATATTATGTGTTTTCTCGAACATGTAGTGAATTTGCCTGTATGTTTGTATTTAAGAGTGGCTAATGTTGATTAGAAGTTCTGTGAGTGCATGGAACTTGTCAACTCTGAGTGTCAGACTGGCAGGAGTTTCACTGGGAAGATGTTCAGTATTTTTGTGTGTTTTCTTTTAAGCCATTGTGTCCCTATGGAAGGATCTTCTATTCCCCTGCCTAACAGTTCTAAGTTTGCCTGCTAGAGTTATTGGATCTCAGTGGAGATCTCAGCATTCAGTTCATACATTCCTAGTTTAGCTTTTTATTTCTCACCCTTAATGGTACCTGACACTTCTTACTACAGAAACCATATATGATATTTCCCATGGAAAATAAACCTCTGGGATTCTGCTGGTTTGAGAGACATACCTGGCTACACGGGGGGAGAGGGGCTTAGGCCCAAACTCTTTCTTAACTCCACTTTAATCTTCACCTCCACTTCCTGAGGTACAGGTTTCACCAGTTTCTTAATCAACTGGAGATGTATAGTGTGATCTGTGTTGTTTTCTGGCCTCCCCTTCTGTGGGCTTTGTATGCAGCTTTATCCAGTCTGGGCTAGTGACCAATTATACATTTGCACTCTGGCTCCCCAAATGTGGTTGCTTTCATTTCTTTTCATGATTTTCTTTGACCATGTGGTTTTTTGCCATGTATGTATATTTCCCTGTTACTTTAGAGATGTTTTAGGTACAGTTATAGCTAAATGAATGTATGCATGTGAATATGTTCAATCTATGATCTTTAATTGAAAGAATTGCTGTCTGTTTTTCTAAGCCTGTTTATCAAGTTTTCCCCAATTTTGGAAGCCAACCAATTTCCAACCAGTGAAGTTATTTTCTGTTTAAGTCAACCAGAGCTTGTTTTTGTAGTTGGCAAATGAAAACCTTCCTTGACTGCTATGAAAATTCTTCCATTTTCAGGTTATGATAAGTACAATTTCACTCATTATTGGCAGGGCTTAAATTCCTAGAATACAAGTACTCTAGAGTATAAATGTCATTTAGTAAAATATGTGTTTGTGTTTGTGTTGAGATTTAAGTGTTAGAGTTCTTCAAATACAGTTTTGTAGGGCAATATTGTACTGATTTCTGTTTCTGTTCCTATCACTACACTGACAGTCAAATAAATTAACAACAAAAAGTGAGCTATGTCATCAAGATTAAAAAAAGGATTTTAAAGCAGTAATTATCATTTCCATGGAAAACAATGAAACAACAAGCTACTGTAGACTAAACTTTGACTTCTTTCAAGAAATTAATAACATGAGAGAAAAATTCTCTAAAAACATTTGAATTATTAATTATATTATTAATTATATTTTATAATATATAACAAATAAATGTTATATAATTATAAATAATATATTATATTAATATATAATAAATATGTTATAGAGTTATATGTATTAATAATTATTACTATTAAATTTATAGTGGAAAATCTCAGTATAAATGGCAATGGTAGAACAGCCATCTTATACTAACTTAAGAATTATAATAATCAGTGAGTAAAATTATGAGAAATGTTTACATCATAAGACATGGATGAAAAACATGCATTAAGTGCACCCTGTCATTGAAATAATTTTTGAAAGTTTCTGTCAGCTCTGTAGCTTTCAAGAGATTTCAGTAATGGTAATAATAGCTCTGTCCTAGGAGATGTTGAGATGTCTTTCATCTTATTTTTCTTAATTTAAGAATCCATGCTCTCAGCAATTGCAACCTTCTTTAAGAGACAATTGTAGATTAAAATTCTGAGATCTTTAGGCCATAAGTATTTGCCAATACATGGATTTTTTGTTTTGCAGGAGAGTTGATCTCTCTCTCTCTCTGTAATGCTTGTCAGCCTACTTTCCACCTATATACCCATAAAAATGCAAGCACAGTTTTAAGTCTCCTATTTCACATCCTTCTTCAAATAGCTAGTCATCACTAATTTGCAGGAATTCAGAAGCTGCCACAGCCTAATTTTTATGGTTAAATATAACAAGTATAAGTTGATAACATTATGTCTATAAGGTTAAATGAAATTTTTTCATAAATTTCCTGAATAACTCCATCTCATACCGCTTATTGCTTTAGAGCAAGTAGAAAGCCTAAAAATGAGTCTGGTCTAAGCCTATAAGACAGAATTCTGATGCAGTTATCTGATTTTATCTTTCTTATTTGGCCATAAATGTATGGCTCAATTAGTCTGTGTAGGGCAGAAGCTCAATCGATATATTGAGAACCTATTCAATTGTTGGAAACACTTGGGGAGAAAAATAAACTATATCAGAAGGGCAATGAGTGAATGGATTGAAAGTGGGTGAATGAAGCTGATGCGTCTGTGCGTAACATCAGGCCTGGGAGGTACAATGGCCTACCTTACCCCACTCCCATGGCAAGGATGGGACTGCTGGTGTTGAGGCTAAGGGCTATGAGCTGATGATTGGTATCAGCCTCAGTTTGGGTCCAGTCTACAGGCACTTTTAGCATTCCCTATGGCACATAGGTGGAGAAAGAGTCAAAGGGCTACATCTTTCACTGTACCTGTTGCCTCTTCCTCTTTCCTATTACTTTTCTAAGAGACTCTGGTTTGGAATTCCAGCAGTAATTATGAGCTCTATAACTCTGAGCAAGTTACTCCACTTCTCTACGTTTCCTTATCTGTGAAGTCGGGTAACAAATATTGCCTCATAGAAGTTGTGAGAACGCAACTGTTTATTAAATCTATCATCCATCAGTTAGTTATCTATCTTATAATATCTATCTAATTATAACTACATTTATCTAGCAATCTCTATCTTTATATAATTATTTCTATATCTGTATATAGTAAGTGCTCAGTTAATGGTATTTAATAGTAGATAATCAGTGTTTGATGTAACTGTATAAATGATACTTGTTCTATCACTCCATTTTTGGAAAACTTATTGAATTGGCTTCTACCTTGAAAAAATAGAAACCTGGAGTTTATTTCAAAATGCTTTAGGGATATTCTCCTTGATTTCAGAAAGTATTGACACCTTTCTGTTACATTAGCAGAGTGCACCAGAAAGAGAAAAACGTGAACACTTGGAGGTTTAAAACAGACCTTCCATATTTCCATATTACCAGAAAAGTGCTTGAATATATGCTTCTGGAAACTTCTGAACTTAAAATTTAGTAGCAATAAAAACATATCTCATTTGCTTTGTGAAGTTTAATCCTAATCTCTTTTGAGTCCTCTCTCAGTGTTGAGTTCTCTAAATGCTTCAGCTATTTGTTCTTGGCATTACTTAAATGTTATGTATGGATTATGAGTCCCAGTTCTGTTGTCCAGTAGCTTAAATTTGAATTCTGGCTCTCCAGTCATTCAATGTGACCTTGAGCATTTCATTTAACATCCCTTTACTCAGCTTTTTAATCTATAAAATGGGGTAAACAATAATACCTAACTCATAAGCTTATTTTAAATATTAAATAAGTTTATATTAATGCTTAGAATATAGGAAGTATTAACTATACTTATTATTAGTTTAAACTTACTTATCTAGAAGGTTTTCATTGTGACAAAGAAAAATTAAACTTTAGTCTTGCATATAGTATATATAGTTATGCATATATTTTGTACCATATTTACAATTTGCAATAAATGATATATATTAATTTACAAAAATGAAATTGGACTTTTTTGGATATTGGATACAGGAGCTCTTTGAATAGGAGAGAAAAATGCATTTCTCTTATGTATTTTTGAATAAAAATTGAACAGATTCTGGAATTGCCTAGATCTTGTAGGATAAGCAGTATCTGATAAAAACTTGTGTGATGTCTTTGACTAAACCATTTTTAGTTATTCCATCTGTAAGGCTAATACATTGTCCTATTGTATGATTCAACACATACTTGATGAAACAAACAAAGCCCTCATACACAGTGTCTATAAATATCAGTAAGTGCTGGATCAACATCCAATGTAGCTGATATCTCATATTATTGCTAAATATAATGCAATTAGTGAGACAATGTCAAATGAGAAGCCCAAACAGTGACAGAATTAATGTTTCTTATCATCAATATAAGAAAAATTTATTTATTCAACATTAACACCGAAACTAATAAAATAGTTTTTGCTTTTTTGTTTCCTTCCTTTCAAACAAAAGTGTCTCTAGTCATTTTATATTCAGGATGTGAATTCTTGTACCTCAAAAAATCCATTAGAGTTCAGAGTTGATTTTTTTGAGAACAGAACTGTCCACCTGATAATAGAATTTGGATCAGGAATACTTTTACGATGTCAGGCAAATTATTTTGTTCCGCTATGCTACTTTCTCTGTTCTTCTATCTTGCCTTTTTACCAATGTGAATAAATATCAAGGTGTATCTGTGAAGCAGATGGATGCTCCTTGTTCTGTATCCTTTTGGAAGCTTCTGTCCAGTGCCTGGAACTGTCAGCAGCTACGTATCTCTACAAGTCATCATTTAAAATATTATTATCAAGTGTAAAACATCTATAATCAAGGAATGAGACAAAGAAAATAATTATTTCAAACTTGTTTTATTGAAAGAAAAGAATACAATGGTGTACTTAGTAGATGCAATAACTTAGGAAGCAAGTTCTTATATTTTGTTTGCTGCACATTGTTTTTATGAAAGGCATTGAAAGGAAATTATGTGAACACTGTGCATATGGATGCACCAGCTATTACTTATTTTTAGAACAATGCTAGTAGAGGAAAGTCATAAAAACAAAAGTCCCCTCAAATCTTGTAACAATAGATATAAAAACCTAGGTAATGAAATAATCTGATTTCAAAGACTCAGTCTGAGAGAAGAGGATTTTCTTAATTGTTGTTTTCTTTGAGAGTCATTCACATTTAGTATCAAAGTTGGAATAGCTTGTGTGATGTTAGCACCTGATTCATTTTAAATTTCTCATGGTCTTAATGTTATTAATTTTTAATTCAAATGTGTAGCAGAAATTCAGATGAGATTTAAACATGAAAGTAAGAGAATAGCCAAATAATTAAACTGAGTAAACAGCAAACCAAAGCATCCAATAAGACTGTTTAGAATTCATTATATCCAATAAATAGGACATTGAGTGACAGAGAAATGTGGCCCTGCCTTCAAATAAGAAGTGCCTGGGTCTAGAGAGTTCACATAAAGGCATCTCGTCTGAAGATTAAAATGGTGGTGGGATCTGATGTGTCCTCAGAGGCAGGGGCCAGGAATGCAGATCTGTCTTCACCTATGGCTGAAAGATAGGTAAAAACTGAAGTTGAGCTCCACTTGCAGAATTTCTTCAGGGAAGAAGTTTAAAATCTATCATTGTAAATAGTTTGAATTTGGCCATCCTATTAGTATTTGCAGGCCTTTTTCATTAGCCTTTTTTTTTTCTTTTTGACGTGGGCAGGCTCTGGGAATCAAACCCACGTTTCCAGCATGGCAGGCAAGAATTCTGCCACTGAGCCACTGTTACCTGCCCTTCATTAGCCTTTTTAAAAGTTCCATTTTAGCTTACTCAACATACACCTGCTGGGCAATATTCCACCTGGCTAGGGATTCAAGGATCAGGCACACATGTCTTTTGATGGTCCTCTCATTGAGCTCTATACACGGATTTCTTTCATTCATTTATTGATCCATTGATTAGCCAACTGATTCACTCTTTCATAAACAAATCTACTAAGTTAGAGATATCAACCATGAGGTCTTACGCCATTTAATTTCTCCGAACATATTTTCTTACCAACTTTGTAAACACCATAGTGATTACCACTCAGGGTCATAGAGAATTAAAGTGAAACAGTATTTGTAATTTTGTCTCTGGATTATTTCTATGACATCTGTAGTATAGAATATCTTCGTTTCTTTCTTGCTTTATTACAGTAGACATCTGATACTTTCTCTTCCTATTTATGTTCCCATCTACATAAAATTTCCTTCTGTCTGTATTCAGTGTCTACACTTCTTCTAGAGCTGATTGGGGTAGGCGTTGTAGAAACAGGCCAGTAGGGGCCAAGAGAGAAAGAAAGAGTTCATCTGTGGCGGGAGACAAGGGACCCTACACAGGGCTCAGAGGAAAACTTTGCAGATCCAAGATCCTACTCCTGTTGCCAGGAATGTGTAATGAAGCCCTCCAAGCCCTCCTCCATTTACCTCACTCCACTCCTCTTCTTACAGGCTCCATTAAGGTAAGAAAAATGGAGCCAGGGGAAGCTTTGAAAATGACATCATTTTCCTGAAAGGAACTTTTTAAGCTAAGAGGAGACTATTTAACTGGACTGAGACAGAAATGTCATTAATTGGCAAGCTGATCTTTCCCTCCTATTTAGTAAAGTGCTGAACAAAAGACAAAATCAGTTAAGGAAAAGTAAAGAAATACATTTTATCTTCACTCTGAATGCATCTTACATAAATTAGCAACCCTTAAATAGAGATTCCTCCTGAAATTATGGTCCTGTGTCTTCCAGGTGGGGGTATTTTACTAAAAATCTCTTCTGGTTGATGACTGACATTTTCTTGTCACTCTCAACTTTTAATAAATGTCTTTTAAAAAAATAAATTATTGAGTGGTGCATGGTGGCTCAGTGGCCAAATTCTTGCCTGCCATGCCAGAGACCTGGGTTCGATTCCTGGAGCCTGCCCATGCAAAAAAATTTAAAAATTAAAAAAAAAAGATAAATTATTTGTAAACTTAGAACCTGATAGCATGAGAAGAGTTACCCCCTGACATTTGATACAAAATATCATAGAACAAGCATATTGGGGAATATGAACCTGCCTGGCTTTTGGCTTATCTGCATAAGAAGACTGCAGTAAACAATTACAAGGTCTTTGGAGAAATGAAACATAGCCCAAGAGTTTATAATTGACCAAAGTCATTCAAATATAAAAAAAAACAACAATTTTGATCATGTATTAAACCTTCCCCAATAAACTACTAGATGTTAAATTTCACACAACCAAGAGATGAATGAAGAGACTATGGTAAAAGGACTTAAGTTGGGCAATGAATCCATTCAACTAGGTGTAACTTCAGTGTCAATGTGGGAATTAGGATAGCAGAAAATAATTATAAATACTAGGTATCATTCTAGTTAATCCCTTTAGCTCTGTTTCCTGCCTTTTTCTAACCAAACTCAAAGTTCTTTCCATACTGAAATTCTTGAAATTGGTTGTAATGTTTTTTCCCATGGAGTGTTTACACAAACTCTTCACTTTGCCTAGGACAAGCTAACTCCAGGCCTACCAATTATCCAACTCTACCTAGATACTCATTCATCTCTTGCCCAATCTAATTCATCCTAAGGACTCAGGATGAAATCTTCCCCATTTCTTTTCTGTTATGTGCTCATATAGAAGTCTGGAGTAGTGTCATCACGTTTATCAAACTGCAGTATAAATTCTCACCTCCTGCTTCTAATCATCCTACCCTATCACTGCACCCTTACAAGACTATTAGTTCTGGACTTGGGATTTTATTTTTAAATCCTTGGCATCTTTCACAGTGCCTAATATATAGTTGACATTCAATAAGTGAATCAATGATACATACCATAATATGGATATGGTTTTAATTTTTTCTTTTTGCCTCTCCTTTTCTTCCAGTCATATCTAGTTTTTTGAGTCTGTATCTATAGCTGTACCTAAATATAATCCATATCTATCTATCTATCTATCTATCTATCTATCTATCTATCTATCTATCAATCTATGTATCTATCTATAATCGGCATACTCTGAAAAATATTTTAATTAAAAAATATGTATTGCTTTGTTGTGTAAGTAACACAATTCCCTATCTGTTCTGTCTTGTGTATATCAAAGTTTTAGGTAAAACCAATGAAAACTGATTTTGGTCATTGAACTATGTCATTTTAAGTGATGGTTTTATACCATTGAAAAGATTAATTTTAACACATTTGCAAAGCAAACCATTAAGTTGATTTATTATGAAAGAGCAAACTTACTTAATTTGACCAGACACCATGCTGTCAGTAATTTGACAGTAATGATGTTGTTTTCCCCCTAGTGACTGAGATTAACAATATCAATTTGCTAAATTAATGCTTGTATGGATATTGTCAATGAATAATTGAATGACTTCCTTCAATTTATAAAACAGATTCTCACGCTCAGACTACTAAACTGAAGAATTGAGTTTGGCCAAATAAGTTACAATTAATTCACTTATTCCTTTACTAAATAAGTACCATTTTATTACATATGGAATAAGCATTACATGTTAGTGATCAAAGTAAGAAATGAAATCATATTATAGAATATATTTTCTGTATTCGTTTGGCAAGCTGCTGGAATGCAATATACCAGAAATGGAATGGCTTTTAAAAAGGGAATTTAGTAAGCTACAAGTTTACAGTTCTAAGGAAGTGAAAGTATCCAAATTAAGGTACCAATATGAAGTTACCTTCACTCAAGAAAGGTTGATAGCTTTTCTGAACATCTCTATAGCTGATAAGGCAGATGGCTGCCATCTGCTGGTCCCTTGCTCCTGGCTCTGTTGCTTTCAGCCTCTGTTCCTGTGGGGGTTCCTCACTTTGCTTCTCTGGGGCTGGCTTTAATCTCTTGGTTTCCCTTGGCTCTCTCCAGGTTCTGGCTATTTCTCTGAGTTCTTGCTTAGCATCTCTGTCTCTATCTCCAAATGTCTACATCAGCTGTCTTCTCTGTTGGTTCTGAAACAGCTTCCCTCCAAGAGTTCACATCTGCTCTGAGGTTTCTTCAAAATGTTTCCCCTTTTAAAAGACTCTGGTAAACTAATCAAGACCCACCTTGAATGGACAGAGTCACTTCTCCATCTAATCAAAAGGTCACATCCATAATTGGGTGTGTCATATCTCCATGGAGATAATCTTATCAGAAGTTTCCACACTACAACATTGACTCAAGATTAAAAGAAGCAACTGTTCCCACAAGATTGGATCAAGATTAAAACATGGCTTTTCTGGGATATATAATATTTTCAAACCAGTACATTATCTAAAAGCTCCTTTAGGAAGCAACAATTCCCTTTCCATAACAGCTGTTACAAAAGTTTTACCTAAAGAAATCCCTAGCATTATTATATCTTGATTTACTAAAGTTCATCTTCATGAATTCCTTCAGAGACAATGCAGTGATATGGTTAAAATGTATTTTATCATCATTTGACGTCTAGAAACATGATATAAATATGCAAAACTAGTATCAGTCTTTCAGGGACATTCCATTTTTATTTTACTTCCTTTAAAATTAGAGATAAAATTACAGATAATACTTATTTTAACCCTCCTAGCCAATTTTTCTTTCATGACTGAAAAAACCACAAGCTTTAAATACTTTCATTCAAAGCAAACGGAACAATTTGCTTCAAATTGGAAGTATAATTTTCCATCCAAATATTCTTATATAAACCAAATGCATTGAAAGTTTGTGTAAGAGTCCTGTTCTTTAGCTTGACATTTCTTTGTCATATCTGGAAAAGGATATTAGACAATCATGTATATCATCGGTTTAATCAAAGGTTTAACAAAATTCGTGTATACTGAATTTGGTTTCATTTTGAAAAAGTATACTGAAGACTAAATTTTTTTAATGGAGATGAATAAGCTTTTAAAAACTAATATCCTTGAACTTTCCTCTCTTTTTGTAATTTGAATTAAGACCCAGAGATTACATATTGTGAATTATGCTAATCAAGGTCTGAAAGAAACACATAACCTAGGTCATGACTCTCCCATGATAAGCGTGAGTGGTGTGGATAAATGAACGAGTAATCTTGTAATGACCAGCATTTGATGAAACAGATCTAAAGGTGGTAATGTGATATTTTTAATGAACTAAATAGTCAAGATTCCAGCACGGATAGGTGCGCCTTGATTTTTAGACTTTCTGAATAAATCTAATAGAATAACCCAAAAGTGATAGGGAGTAACTGTATAGATGTGAATACCTGTGAATGTTCATGCCTGTATGTGAGTGTCAATAAACATTCTATAAATAATACACTGGGTTTGTTTATCTATTTGTGCATGCATGCATTTTTTTTTTTTTTACATTGTGTATAATGGAGAAGCTTTTGTTTAGCAGATACTCAAAAATAGATTTGCATATGGTTGGAAGGTGTCATGATCAGGGACATGTGTCAACTTGGCCAAGTTGTGGTACCTGTTTATCTGGTTGGGCAAGTGCTGGCCTGTCTGTTGCAATGAGGACATTTGATAGAATTAGATCATGATCACGTCAGCTGCATCCACAGCTGATTCCATTTGTAATCAGCCAAAGGGGAGAGTCTTCTGCAATGAGTGATGCTTAATCTAATCACGGAAGGCCTTTTAAGGAGGACTCAGAGAAGACAGGTTCCATTCCTGCTTTGGCTGGTGAGCCTCTCCTGTGGAGTTCATCCAGACCATCCATTGAAGTTGTCGGCTTCACAGCCTGCCCTGTGGATTTTGGACTCTGCATTCCTGCGGTCACGTGAGACACTTTTATAAATTTTATATTTACAAGTGTTCCCTGTTGATTCTGTTTCTCTAGAGAACCCTAACTAATACAGAAGGCATACTTTGATAAATCATTGAGGTAGAAGGTGACAGCCCACTGGACATTCACCAATAGATTGTATCGATGCTGTCTTCCAAGGAAAGAGAAACATTTCATTAATTGGAGGGCACTGGTTTTTTAGACACTGATATGAATGTGGCATGAAAATTTGAAGTGAGACCCCAAACGCTAGAATAACAGAGAAGGAGTAATTCAGGTGGCTGGGCTGTTGAAGAAAAAACTTTGGAGGCCTGCCTTATCTTATGATAAGTACTGTGGTGAGTTTGGTATGGGATTTTCTCTGTTTCAGTAACCTCTCTCCGATGTCTCTTTATGAACTGTTTGGTAAATTGTTCATTATTCAGTAACGAATTCTGAGTGAGTGGATTTTATGGAAGGTTTGTGAAGTACTGCATGGAGGTTAATAAATTAAAACAAAAAACAGAATGTTAGTGGATCTTTTGGGTATTGGTTTTATATGGGAAAATATTCTTTTACTGAACACAGGATTTTATCCACACAACCTATCTTAGAAGTGACTTGTGGGAAAGTATTTTTCTACCAGTAAGTCTAGTTTGGGGGTATATTCCATTTTCTTCTGTTCTTGTTACTTGTAATATATATATATTATAATATATATAATATAAAATTATTTTTACTTGTAATATATGTTGTTAATATATAAAATATATAATATACTTGTAATATATATTATTAATATAATATATAATATATAAAATATATTATATATTTTAAAATTATATATTGTATAATATATATAAATTTAAAATTATATATGCATATGTGTGTGTATGTGTATTTATATATATATACTTAAACTTATAAAATTTCTGTAACACATGTATGCATCACACCTTAATTCTCTTACTCTTTTAGCTGAGACAGCTCATGTTCTGTGCACAAAAAACCCTATCCTTTTTTTTTTTGACTCCTTCAGATTTGCTCCTTTGGATGGGCCAAAGAAAGCAGAAAGACAGTTGTAATTTTACTCTCCACAGCATATGAAAACATGTACTAAATGGAACCAGTGCTACACCTTAAGTATTTCTTCCTCCAACAATGTATCTTTGAGTTTTATTTTCTAAAAACCTGCTGCCATTTTGATTGAGATTGCATTGACTCTATAAACCAATTAAAGGAAAATTTGTAACTTAACAATATTGAGTTCTCTAACTCACGAACAAGGTTTAACTTTCCTTCTATTTTAGGTATTCTTTAAGTTTTATCAGCAGTGTTTTATAGTTTCAGTGCATGAATCTTCATATCCTTTGTCATATTTATCCATTCAATACTTTATGTTTTATTGATAATGCTTTGTTTTTGATACTCTTATTTCTAATTTCTACTGTATAAAAATACAATTAATTTTTATATTGCTCTTGTATCTACTAGCCTTGTTTGTTGATTCCATAAGATTTTCTATTTAGATAATCATGTTGTTTGTGAATAAAGATCGTTTTACTTCTTCTTTTCCCATATGAATGACTTCTATTTCTTTTTCTGAAACCCTGGCTAAAACTGCGAGTGCAGTATAGAATAGAACAGCAATTCTTTGCTTGTTCCTGATGTTAGCAGAGAGCCTATAATTTTATAGGAACCCTTTGTCAGATTGAGAAAGTTCCCTTCTATTTCTGGTTTGCTGAGAATTTTTATGAGGAATGGAATTTGGATCTTGCCAAGGACTTTTTCTGTTCTATTGAGATGATTATGTATATTTTTTTCCTTTCTTGTTTGTTAATATGGTTAATTACATTGATTGATTTCCAAATGTTATACTTAATATGCGTTCCTGGGATAGGCACCACCTGGTTATGACATACTATCATTTCTTGTGTGTTGTTGCACTCATGCCAAACATTTTGCTTAGAATTTTTACATTTATGTTTAGAAAGCGTGATTGCTAGCTTCTGGTGTCCACTGGGCCAAGAGATGATGCTCAGTGGTCTGGTCAAGCAAGCACTGGTCTGACTTTTGCTGCAAGGATATTTTATGGCTGCTTGATAAACCAGAAGGCTGGTGTATTAAATCATCAGTCAGTCAGTTAATTGCATCTGTGGCTGATTAAATCTGCGAACAACTAAGGCCAATGGGATGATCCAATCATTTGGAGATATTTTTATTATGAAAGAAGAGAGACCTTTTCACTGTTTCTTCAGCTGATGAGCCTCTCCTGTGGAGTTTGTTCAGACCTTTCACTGGAGCTGCCAGCTTCATAGCCTGCCTTACTGATTTTGGATTCTTCCATTCTCTCAGTTGTGTGAGACACCTTTATAAATCTCATATTTACAGATATCTCCTGTTGGTTCTGTTTCTCTAGAGAACCCTGACTAACACAGAAGGGATATGGGTGTCTAGTTTGTGTTTTTTTGTAATATCCTTATATTTGGTATCAGAATAATGTTAACCTAATAGAATGGGTAAGGAAATATCCCCTCCTATTCAATGTTCTGGAAGAATTTATATAGAGTTGGTAACATTTTTTATGTTATATAATTGGTAGACTACATAAGGACAGCCATCTTGGTCTGGAAATATAGGGCAATTTGGATCATTTCTTATTTTTCTTGAGAGAACATTGGTAATTTGTGTTTTTCAAATAATTTGACCATTTCATCTAAATTGTCAAATTTGTAGGTATAAGTTTATTAATATACTAATTATTACCCTTTTAATGTCTTTAGAATATCTAGTGATGTCACTTGTTTCATTTCTAATATTGATAATTTGTATCCCCTTTCTCTGTTTTTCCTGGTCAGTCTGCCCAGATGTTTGTCAGTGTTCTTGACCTTAAAGATTTAGATTTAGGGTTCATTGATTTTCTCTGTTGCTTTACTGTTTTCTATTTCATTTGTTTTCACTCTGGTCTTTATTATTTTCTTTGTTCTGATCACTTGGGCTATCTATGTACTCTTTTATTTTCTTTTCTAGATCCTTTTGGTATAAAATGGACATTGATCTGAGACTTTTCTTCCTTATTAACACAGGGGTTTAGTGCTATAAACCCTTGGAAGTATCCTTGTAAGTATCCCACAAACAGGTATCCCTCAAATGGTATCCCACTAAATTCTGAGATGTTTTAATATCATTCAGCTAAAAGTACTTTCTAGTTTCCCTTTTGATTAATTTTTCACTTGTGGGTTTCTTGGAAGTATATTATTTAGTTTTCAAATATTTGGGGATTTTTCCAGACAAATTTCTCTTATTGTCTCTAATACATCTCTTATCTAATACATTCCATTTTGCTTAAAGTAAATACATTGTTTGATTTGAATTGCTTTAAATTTATTGAAATTTGTTTTAGGGATCAGAATACGTTGATAGATATTCCATGTACACTTGAAAAAAATTTGCATTCTACTCTTTTGGGTAAGAGTTTATTAAAAATCAGTTAGGTCAAGTTGGATAATAATGTTGTTCAACTATATCTTTGCTGATTTTCTTTCTACTTTCTACTTGTTCTATCAATAATTGAGTGGAGTGTATTGTAATTTCTGAATATAATTGTGAATTTGTCTATTCTTGTGGTTAAATAAATTTTCCTTCTAGTATTTTGAAGCTCTGTTATTAGGTACATGCATATTTAGAATTGCTATGGCCTCCTGATGAATTTTCCTCTTTTGATGAATTTTCCTCTATATCAAATGAAATAGGCTTCTTTATCCCTAATAATATTCATTGCTCCAGAATCTACTTTGTCTAATATTAACGTAGCCACTCCAGTTTGCTTTTGACTACCTGGGGTGTCAGATTATTTATTATTATTATTATTTTTGTTTTAGTACTTCAAAGTTGTTTTATCACTTTCTTTTTCTTTGTATTGTATCTGAAATCTACTGTCATCCTTGTTTTTCTTTTTCTATGCATACAGTGTTTTCCTCTGGCTTCTTTCAAAGTTTTCTCTTTCTCACTGCTTTTGAAACATTTGCTTTGATATGTTCTCTTCATGTTTCTTGTGATTTTGATTTATTTTATCTATTAGATCTGCAAGCTTATAATTTTAATCAATTTGGAAAATTTTTAGCCACTGTTTCCTCAAATATGTTTTTCTGTCCTTCTTTCTCTCCTATTCTTTGGGGATTTCCAATTGAAAGGAAAGTGAAGGAGGGTGGAGGAGGAGAATGGTCGAAAAGAGAGAATGGACAAACCTCAATGGCTCAAGGCAAGCTTTATTAGAGAGTTTGAGAGGAATGGCCCGAGGCGCAGTCAAGCCTGGAGGACCGACTGAACCAAGAGCCCTGCTAAGGGGAGGGAGCATATTTATAGAGCAGGGTTTGTTGAAATCTAGAAAAATGAAAAACAAAAGAACAATGTCTTTCTGGTTACCTGCCTGTGGTTAAACGTTTGGTATGCTTCTGAGATTGTTAGGAATAGGCAGTTGGGGCTCTCCAGTTTGCCGGCGAAGTTCAATCAGCCACCACAGATTAGGTCAGTTTCTTGCTTTCTGTTAGTTATATCACTGATTACACACATGTTAGACTGCTCAAAGTTCTTCCACAGCTCAATAATGCTGTTATGAATTATTTTAAAATTCTCTTTTCCCTCACAGTTCAATTTGGAGATTTTATTACCATATTTTCAAGTTCACCATTTCTTTCTTCCTTAATTTTTAATGTGCTATTAATCCCATCCTTCCAATGTATTTTTTTTTCACTTCATATATTGCCATTTTCATGTCTAGTAGTTTAATTTTTCTTGGTATCTGTGCTAGTTTGAAAGGATGTATGTCCCCTAGAAGAGCCATGTTTTAATCTAAATCCCATTTCATAAAGGCAGAATAATCCCTATTCAATACTGTATGTTTGAAACTGTAATCAGATCATCTCCCTGAGATGGGATTTAATCAAGAGTGGTTGTTAAGGTGGATTAGGTGACGACATGTTTCCACCCATTTGGGTGGGTCTTGATAAGTTTCTGGAGTCCTATAAAAGAGGAAACATTTTGGAGAATAAGAGAGATTCAGAGAGAGCAGAGCAGAATGACATAGCCACTAGAAGCAGAGTCCACCAGCCAGCGACCTTTGGAGATGATGAAAGAACATGCCTCCTGGGGAGTTTCATGAAACAGGAAGCCAGGAGAGAAAGCTAGCAGATGACACCGTGCTCGCCAGGTGCCCTTCCAGATGAGAGAGGAACCCTGACCATGTTCACCATGTGCCTTTCTAGATGAGAGAGAAACTCTGACTATATTCGCCATGTGCCCTTCCACTTGAGAAAGAAACCCTGAACTTCATCGGCCTTCTTGAACCAAGATATCTTTCCCTGGATGGCTTAGATTGGACATTTCTATAGATTTGCTTTAATTGGGACATTTTCTAGGCCTTAGAACTGTAAACTACCAACTTATTAAATTCCACTTTTTAAAAACCATTCCATTTCTGGTATGTTGCATTCCGGCAGCTAGCAAACTAGAACAATATCTTCTATGACTCTACTTAATATTTTGAACATATGAAATATAATGATAAGTTTAAATGCCCTTGTATGTCCATTCTAACATCTGTCAGGATACTGAGTTACTTTTATTTTATTATTTTTCTCATAATGGGCCTTGTTTTCCTGCTTCTTTGCATGCCTGACAACCTTTGATTGGATGGCATACATTGTAAATTTTACCTTGTAGGGTGTTGAATAATTCTGTATTCCTACAAGTGTACCTGTGTTTTTTTATGGGGTGCACTTAAATTACTTAGAAATAGTATGATCCTTTCATATCATGATTGTATGATTGGTTAGATAGGTGTGGAGCAATGTTCTGTCTAAGGAATTGTTATTTCCCACAACTGAGATAAGACCTTCCTGTGTAGACTATTTCAGTGCCCCATGAAGGATGTTTTTCTAATCTGGCTGGTAGAAACATGCACTATTGCTGGGCCTGTGTGAGTACCAGGCACTGTTCCCTTTAATGCTTTCAGATGGTTCGTTTCCCTTTCCTGAGTAATTTCTTCACGCATATGCATTGATTGGTCCTCTGACGAATACTCAAGGAGGAATGTTTTCTGGAAGTCTGTTTTTGTGTAGCTCTCTCCACTCTGGAACTACTTGCCTCTACTTTCCAAGACTGTCCCCTCCATCTCCTTAACTTAATCATATCTCCAACCTCTGCCTGGGTTCCTCCTCCTTGTGCCACAGCCTTAAAACTCTGTCAAGTTTAAGCAATCATAGGACTTCCCTTCTTACTCATTTTTCAGGGATCACTGTCCTTTATTAACTGAGTTTCAGTGTCTTGAAAACCATTATTTCATGTATTTTCTCTCTTTAGTTTTTGTTGTTTCAGATGATAGTGTAAATCCAGTGCCTTTTAATCCATATTTGTTGGAAACAGAAGTCTACTTTTGGGTTTTCTATTTCAGATATTCTATGGGGGTGGAGGTAATTTGCAAAGTAGACCTCCTTACAAAATTGGCCAGGTGACATGAGGGCTCCTAATATTAATGTGATTGTGTATGCCTATTAGCTTTTTTCTTTTTTTTTTGGCAGGCACCGGGAATCGAACCCGGGTCTCCGGCGTGGCAGGAGAGAACTCCGCCTACTGAGCAACTATGGCAGTTAACTTTTAATATCTGTTCTCCCTCTGTGAATCCATTATTAGATTGGATTATACCCAAACCTACCCATATCGTAATTTACTGACCTCATGAAGGGCTTACAGAGGAAAGGGGGTTTCTTCCTTACTCTATGGTGTAGAGAAAATAGTTTCACCTCTTTTGTTCTTTCTGAGCAAATCATCAGGAACGTTGCTTACTACCAGTCAATCAATAATAAAACGTTCTATTTTAGTTCAAAAGAAATTACTGAATGAAGAATCTTGGTTGAATCAAATATCTCTTCTCAGTCCTATTTATTTTATCCTTGGGATAGTTTACTTTTTATGTAACCTTGGCCCCTGGGGATAAAGTACTATATTGAATTGGTCCCAATCTAGGACCCAGTCTTCAGTTAATAATGAAACCAACAGGAATTTAAATCAATGCCTAATTTATCCTCTTCCAGATTTTGCTGTTTTTAGTTAACAACAAAGCAACACTGTGGGCATTTTTTTTCTTTCACTTTATTACCTATATTCTTTTGCCGCATATTTCTAGCCATGGTTATTTTCCTGATTTTTCTCATTTCAACAGCATGGTGCATTTGTCTGCCCACTCACACTAAATGCAAATTGGTGTACAATCCTAAGGAGCAGGGCCACACCCTATGCTCTATCAATTGACTTTCTATTATCCTAATACACCTACATTAGAGGACTTCCTGCTTCCAAATTATAAAAGCCTTCCCCAATTTCATGTTATAACGTAAATGTTCTTAACAGTTTTTGTGAATATTTTACATTTCATTGTTTCCTATTAGTAATTCAGGCTGCAGAAAATTTTATTCCTTACTATTTAAGTTATTTGGGTTTATTTCTTATGTGTGCAAAGAAACTTGCTTGCACAGATTTAAATTACATTTTCTTTTCCATGTATCTAATTTAAAACCCTGGAACTTTATACCACATTCAACATACCATATGTTACCTGTACTTTAAAAGTATGTTTCATAATTTTCTTGCTTTTCAATGCGTGCGCTTTTTGCCTAGGAATTTTATTCTGACAGAATTGTGATAAAGGAAACTATGTGGACATTTGTTTCTATAAATAATTTAAAAACTGACTTGTCTTTGAGATTCTTAATATATGTAAAAATCCTATATCAATAATAGATTTCTAAAAACATCTGCTTTTTATTTCATCAAAATTCTCTCCTTCAGATCCTTTTTTTTTTCTTATAATGAGATCAAGATCCCAGGAAAACTACCAAAGACTTTTTAATGAGAGGCAAGATTCAGATATCCTCAAAGGGGAAATGTAAAACAGTTTTAGCTATTAAAAGATAATATCAAAGAGCGCACAAGTGCATAACCTGAAAAATGGATCAATTAGGAATCTATTGTGTCCTGGGGAGCAGGAACACTTGAATTAAACAAATGAGACCATGGCTATTAATAATACTAAATGAAGACAACCAAAGCTGTGATGCATTTTCATTCCTATTGCAATACCCTAGAAATTACTAGTCTATAAGGTTAAAATGTCCATTTCCTCAGGACCACATGAATTCTCTAAAAGTAGCTTTGGTCACAAAAGGATTTCGTCCTTTTTGAAAATTTTCTTGGTCTATTCAAAGCTCCTGCCTCTCTCTGGCATAGCATAGATTATTTATTGATGTTTGCTGGAGAAGAACAGAACACTCTCTTCTTTTAAATTTTGTAATCAGAATGTGGTATTAATATGTCAAAAATAAATATAATATAGTATAAACATATATACACATATTTTAAGAAATTTATCAGCTTACAGTGAGTCGTTACTGATACTGGCATCGGCAAATCCTATCAACTCTATTTTCGAAATAGATTGATGACCTGGCCCCTTTTCATCATTACTCATATCATCCTAGTCCAAGCCACTGTCACCTCTCCCCTGGATTGCACCAGGAGTCTTCAGCCTAGGCTCTCTGCTTTGTCCTCTGTCCTTTAGATTCTATTTTCAGCAGAGAGGCCAGATGATATCCTGTAATTTTTCTCTCTGCTCAAAGCCCTGCATGGTTCCCATTTTACACAGAGAAAAAGCAAAAGTTACTTACGATGACCTGAAAATCTTTACAAATCCAGCCTCAGGTTACCCTCTGTGGCTTCTTCTAAAACTTCGTTCCCAGCCTCATTTAGCTCCAGCCACACTAGTTCCTTGTTCTTCTGTAGTACCTCACGCTCCTATCTGGGGGCCCTGGAACTAGCTTTTCCTTCTACCTGGGATACTTTTACTGCAAATCTCCTCATGGCTACCGATTTGACCTCCTCCTTCTGAATCTTTGCTCAAATGTCACATTCCAAATGGGGTCTTTGCTGGGCACCTTATTTAAAATTGTCTAATTGCGCCCCTCTCCAGCACCTTAAATTCTATCTCCAGCACTGCTTTTTTTTTTTTTTAGCCATAGTAAATAATGGATAGTTTATTCATAGTTGTTAAATGAATGAATAAGTAAATGCATTAATTTCTTTATTTCAGTTCCACTTGAAATCAATGATTAGTGTATGGGAGGTTAGCCAGGACAAAAGATTTACTTTATAATCATGGGACAGATACTTCTTTCTGTAAATCTAGTTTGTACATAAAGTGAGAAATCCCTTTATTTTGCTTCTTTAGCACTACATTTAAGCCAATAGATTTATAAGCAATGAATGCTTTTAAGTTAGATCAGATATGCCCAGTACTTGTGCAGTGTTGGTAAATTTATTGACTGTACTGGGGTAGGTGGGGGGTAACTGATAAAAGATATACCACACTTTGTAGCTGGTTTTACATTTATCTGCCCTTGAACTGGCACATATGATTGAAATGCCTTTCCAATCTGGGCAAGCCATAGAAATTCTTAATATGACAAAGCCTCAATAGCTACTTACTGCTTTTGTGTAGAAATATTGGATGCAGTAGTTCCAAGGGGAAGAGGGATGGATTATAGAAAGAATAGTACTGACGTGTTAGCACTATTTAACTGATTATCAGTATTAGGAACATGCCTAAAACTTTATTTGAATATTATTTAATTGAATTGATTTCCATTGTTTGAATGAATCATTCTAGAAATGTGTCTTGATGTGAAGTGAAGCAAATGACTGCACTTCATAAAATAATTTTAAATGAAACATTACATTTTCTCATATAGAACACTGAAAATATCTATCTATTCAGAAAGTTAGAAACATTTCCACATGTAGAAACATTGTTTGACATTGAGGGTAAGTGAATTCTCAAACAGTTTGTCCTACCAGGATTATAAATGCACATATTTATTTTTCACTATCCACATTTGGGAAGGAGGGGTGGGGGACTTGAGAGCCATTGCCAAGATGTTCTCCAATCCTATTTTTGCAATTGCTTTGTTTTTTTCTCTAATTCAGAACCGTAGTGTGAAGTAATATACAATAAGAAAATTATATGTGCAAGTGATTTTTAAAAACACCCAGATATAGTAGCATCTAATTCTAGCTATGGAAATATTACTGTGTGTGAACAAACATAATCTTACTTTATCATCATAAGTATTATTACTAGAGCATCTGGATGTCATTACAAATGTATTTGGAGCACTCCGGGCTTAAGCTTTAAAGGTCACCTTAACAGTAACACCTCAGTGCCTCACACTTCCTGTTCCCATCTGTTTGACTAGTAGGAATTCTAGTGTTTTTAATACTTTTCCCACTGATTTCTTCAATAATTATTTATTCAGACACTTAATTTATATATCATCTAGAATTCTGACATATGTAACTAAATGTCCTCTAAGCAATAGGTCCTTGGCCCCATATAAGGTCACTTCTAGATCAGTACTTTCTGTGATGATGGAAAGTTCTGTCTTTGTGCTGTTCACTATTGGAGCCACTGGCCACATGTGGCTTTTGAGCATTTGATATATGGCTAATGTAACTAAGGAACTGAGCTTTTATTTTTATTTAATTTTAAATAAATTTAAATTTAATGGTCATATATAGCTAGGAACTGCTATATTGAACCAGTCCAGGGTGTTGCTACTTTTGCAGGGTTAATAGGCCCCACAAGGAATTTGGAATGGAGTTCTCTCTCCTTCAACTATGACTTCTGCTGGATTTTGGCTATTATCTGTCTCCCTTTAAGTTCCTCTGTACCACTAATCATTATGCTAACTGCAGGTCCTTGCTTGCCCCAATGTCAGTCAGCACCTGAATTGTCTGCTCTGAAGACACAGTGTTGCGAATGCCTCCTTAACTCTTGATAATCTTGAAGAATTTGGAGTCTAAAATCCTTCCTGCCATTTCTTAGTATTTATTATAGCTTTTGTCTCCCCAAGGCTGTGGGCCTTATCAGTCCATTTAGACAGATCAGTATGTTACACTGCTGCAACTTCTTTAGAAAATATTGCCACCATGTTACTTTACCATCATGTTCAGGAAACCAGTGGGATAATTCACATGCTCAGTTTTATTGTACATTTTATTACAAGTTTTATTAGAGATATTCACAGGGTATTACCTGAAGCCTTCTGCCCTTGATGCTAACTCCTAAGGGCCAGATTATATTCCTTTATCTATACTTGCTGTATCACTGTATAAATACCTTCATCCAAGAAGAGTTGGGTCTAGATGGGAGACCTATCTTGACACTAAATGTTTATCATTAGATTCCTTCTTTCCTTCCCTCTTCCAATATCTTGGTAGTAGGGTATCAGGGGTTTGCAGGAAGAAGACATAAACTTTTGGGTTTTGTGGGGGAAGTTCACTAGATGTTGGGGTCTTTTGGGCCTTAACTGAGCCCTCTAGGTTAACTTGTGCTGTCATGTAAGAGCTTTTCTGGAAAGAATCTGTCTATAAAGTTTCAGTGCTTACCTCTTTTTTAATAGAGAAAAATTAATATAACAGAAAACAAAACATGGTAATTTAAAAAATCATTTTGTTTCATCAAATTCCATCAAAGGATAGCCTCATAACATTGTTACTTGCACTCTTATAAGAGTAAAACTTTTTCATTTCCAATATACTTTCCAAAGGTACACACACATTTTAGTTCAGAAAGATGGTTTCAGGACTGTTACATTCACCTTCACAATATACTTGGAATTGCTTCCCTTAGAAACCCACCTTTCTCTAGTTAATAGTTGATGTACTTAATGCTAATGAAACCCATTGCAACATACAAGAATAACAAAACTGGTATACAAAAGAGGCCAAGTGATTCACTCAGTTACTCAGTCAAAAGGCTGGTTCTCCCAACCCCTGCTCTATGCCTCTTTTCAATATACCTGTTTCCTTTCTTAATAAAAAGCAGTGATATATTTTCTATTTTTAAAATCACTAGTTTTAAAAAAAATGATTTTTAGTTGTTAAATATAATGTGTATACAAAGAAAACAAAAAAAATCAATGATTTTCAAATACATTTTAATAAGTAATAGAGTAAAGATTTCAGAGTTTGTTATGGGTCACCATTCCACTATTTCACACTTTTCCTTCTAGCTGCTCCAAAACACTGGAGGCTAGAAGAAATTTTTTTTCTTTTTTGTGAAAAATAACATATACACTAAAAAGCTATAAATTTCAAGGCACAGCACAACAATTAGTTGTAGAACAGATTTCACAGCTTGGTATGGGTTACAATTTCACCATTTTGGGTTTTTACTTCTAGCTGCTCTAAGGTACTTGAGACTAAAAGAAATATCAATAAAATGATTCAGCAGTCATACTCATTTGTTAAACCCTACCTTCTCTGTATAACTTTACCATCACTTTTGATCTTTCTCCCACTCTTTAGGGGTATTTGAGCTATCGCCATTCTAACTTCTTCATGTTGGAAGGGGCTGTCAATAATATGAGATACGGGAATAGAACTAGTTGATGTTCTGGAGAGGCTGGTTCCTCCAGCCTCCGGTTCAGGGGCACATCTGGAGGTTATAGATTTCTGGAAAGTTACCCTAGTGTATGGAACCTTTGTAGAATCTTATATAATGCCCTAGGTGTTCTTTAGGATTGGCATGATTGGTTTTGGCAAATTATGATAGGTAGCAATGTCTAACTGAAGCTTGCATAAGAGTGACCTCCAGAGAAGGCTCTCGACTGTATTTGAACTCTCTCAGCCACTGATACCTTATTTGTTATACTTCTTTCCCCTCTTTTGGTCAGGATGGCATTGTGATCCCATGGTGCCAGGGCCAGACTCATTCCTGTGAGTCATCTCCAATGCTGCCAGGGATATTTTCATCTCTGAATGTCATGCCCCACATAGCAGGGAGAGCAATGATTTCACTTGCAGAATTGGGCTTAGAAGGAGAAAGAGGCCACATCTGAGCAACAGAAGAGGCCCTCCAGAAGTAGTGCTTAAGCATACCTTTAGGTAGGCTAAGCGTCTCTGCTACATACATAAGCTTCACAAGAGCAAGCCTCAAAATCAAGGGCTTGGCCTTTGGATTTGGGTGTCCCTAATCTTTGCCATAGTATGAGGGGTTTCCCTGGTGTAAAATCAGTAGCTTTTTGAGCATGGTCTATCATTGATCTGATTATTGTTTTAGATTAACAATAGCTTTTGTTTAAATTATATAAGCAATTTTTCCTAATTGAAAATGTTTAAAATAAAGATAAAAATTTATATTTGGGGGCCCTAATGGACTTTTTCTCCTGAACATGAGCCTCCATACTGGATATCATTGCCATGTGAGTTCCTTCATTTACTTCTAAGACTCCTTCAGGAAAGTTTTGACAATTTGGCAGGAAATCTTTCCCTTTTTTTAAAATAATGAAGTCTTATTTTTTTCATTTTTTTATTGAAAATTAAAAAATAAAGGTAGGGCGGTCCACAGCGGCTCAGCAGGCAGAGTTCTCGCCTGCCATGCCAGAGACCTGGGTTCAATTCCCGGTGCCTGCCCATGCAAAAAATAATAGTAAAATAAAAATAAATAAATAGGCGGGCCGCGGTGGCTCAGCGGGCAAGAGTGCTTGCCTGCCATGCCGGAGGACCCCGGTTCGATTCCCGGCCCCAGCCCATGTAAAAAACAAACAAACAAACAAAATATAATAAAACAAGAAAATGTTTAAAGATGTTTCCCTTTCTTCCTTCCTTCCATCCTTCCTTCCTTCTCTGTCTTTCCTTCCCTTCCTCCCTCTCTCTTTAAAAAAAAAAAAATAAATAAATAAATAAATAAATAAATAAAGAAAGGTAAAAATAAAAAGTGCCCAATTCAATGGATGTCACAAGTCAAATAGTCAAAAAACAACCTGAGAATCCCTTGCCCATGGCATCAGAGTATAATTGTTACATTTGTTCTGTTATTTATTTTCATTTTATTAAGAGATATTGGCTTATTAGGCCTACAAGAGGCAAATTCAGATAAAATTCTGTTACTGAATTATCTTTCCTCATTTCCTGTATAATCATTGATGGCACAGAGTATGAGCCCATAGCGGCGGCAGAACTTTGCTTTCCCACTCTTGTCTACTTTTCACCCTTGCAATCTTGGAGGACAATGACTGCTTCCTCTTTTTGCTCATTTACAAACCTTCTGGTTGATGGGGTGAACTGTGCTGATTTGTCTTCTAAGCCCTAAGGTGTAGGCAATGGAGTGAAGAAAAGAGGTAATGGAGAGTGTCCTTAAAACTGGCAAGAGAGTTTTCCTTCCTCCTGCCACCATCTCCATCACCCCGATCAGTTGAGCATCATTACGTGCATATTTACCTCGGGGAAGTTGATGCTGAAGTAGCAGAAATATTGGCAGTGAAGGCAGGTAGCTTCTCATGCCATAAAAATGTATTTTAAAATAACGATCTAGCATTAGCCTATGGCTAAACTATGTGTGGGTGTATAGGCTCACATGGAGTATATAAAATCACAATAACATTGAGGAGAAAGGCGGGGTGTAATAATGGAAAAAGCATTAGAACAGGTGCCAGCTTTGCCTCTGATTACTGATGTGACCTTAGGAAAAATCACTGTATTTCTCTGCACCACCATATTTTATACCATCAAGTATAGTTAATAATGCTGGGTCTGGCTGGCTCACAGCACTTATATGAAGATCAATTGTGGAAGTACTTTAAAAACTATAGAACACTGCAGAAAAGTTTTATCATTATTATGAAGCTAATTACAGCCACATGTGGGATAGCCCATCTAGAGAACAAAGAGATATTGAGTGTGCATTCATCCTTTATTTAAAATAATATTTTATTTTAAAGAAACATAAATTTAATAAGATAGATTCTTCCAGGGAATAAATTACATCTTGGGCATTTTGGAAGCTACATAAATTTGAATAGTAATTTTCTAGATGAGGTTCTAGTGTCCTACTGAACATGATGCAGCATATGAACTGGTCAACTCATGCTGAAGTTATAATTTATGAATGAGACAATCTAGTGCAATAATTCAAACTCTTACAGTCAATTACTCAGCAAAATGAAAGTGGTATTTTGGGGGTTTAAAATCTGTATTAGTCGTTAATGGGGCACAAAAGGATGTTTGTACCTTGTAAGAGCAACATTATCCTCAAGGAAATGGCTTGCATTATTTAAAAAAAAATAAACAGATGAGGAAAGGTCAACTAAATTAACGTTGAAATACAGAAAAATGAAGTAATAATCAAGATGAGGTGAGTCTTGTCAAATAAAGCTTTTGAGGGTTGTCTTTTTAAAAATATTATATAATTTGATCTGTGCCTGTTGCTGCAAAACAAATTTACTTGTACATGAGAATTTCTGTATAATTTATGTGATTTTTAACATCTCTCTAGTCATTTTCTAAATACCAAATTAGCAGAAAATCTAGGCGCAAGCTATATAACTATGAATTCCTTGATGAAAGTAAGGATGTGTATGAGTAACTGTATATGAGTTACTTTTAAATTGTAAAAAATCTTTCCACAATGAGGCCTGAGGTTAATAAATATATCACAAAGATAAAGTTACTTCCTGAAAGTTAGCCACTTTTAGCTCTGTTATGCTTTTGTAAGCCTAAACTTGCATACTTCCCAAGAAGCTTCTGCCTGAAATGAAAATTTTTGCAGGAACTATAAGTAGAGCAGTCTAACTTAATAGTTCTTAAGATATATCTGTTCTCCCGAGGGTCAAGCAATGAGTGTAAAGCAGTGAGAGTGGCAGGACTTACAGTTTATAACAGTCAGTTCTCTTAGTATACTCAGTACAACACAGTTGGAAACTAAGTGCAAAATCCGATTCTTCCCCATGTTACTTCTTTTTATAGAAGGACACACAATCACATTCACACTGCCACTTACGAAACTAATTGCATTTTGCTATGTTCTAAACGTGTTTTCAAAATGGTATTTTAGCATTCTAAAATAGCCTGGATTTCTGACCCATAGAAACTGAGATGATAAATATTGTGTTAAGCCACCAAATTGAGGTGATTTGTCTATTTGCAATAGGTGTCTATTAACAGATATTAAGGAACATCCTATGATACCTCATGCAGGATGAATTCTGATTACTATTTTAGGTGACTTTCATAAATTATGTGTACTATTTAAATGGGTGCACTACTCCTTAATACTCTTTTCAATTTCCAGTGCAGGTCCAACCTGAAGATAATGTTTTTAGTTAACAATTTTTGGATATGCTACATATAGTATGGCTAAGGCAGTATGATAAATGCATCCTCAAAAAAAAATCTCATTTCTCATATTATTTTTAGGCGGATAACTTATGCCAATTTTATAAATGGCCCCAACTCTTCAGGTTCTATGGCATTGACTTCTGCATATTTTGTCTTCTATTTCCTTTAACCATGCCACCATGTAGAATTATTCTGCCTACTTTAGACATAAAAAATGAAGGCCAGAGATTTAAGTCTTTTATCAAACTCGTACATTTATAATTAACTAAATAAGGATTTAAACCCAGTTATGACTACTTCTAAAGCCCATAAAATAATTTTGCTGCTCAAAGACATTAGGTTATTGTGGCCATAAAGCCCACCTTAGCAAAAACACAGTGTTCAGGATGGAGAAAATCCCTGGGAAATGTGCTAATAAATTTTTGTGTGTTACTGATTTAAGAGTGCCTTTTTTTTTTGATTATAGGCTCAAATTTGTCCTCTGTTTTCTTCCTAGTACTTACATATGAGTTCAAGTGATGGAACCATGCTGGATTCCTTGTCTAACTTAAGTACTCAGTTCATCCAAGAGTAATTTAGGAAATCTGTTGACAGTCTCCTTCAGTCAGGCTGCTTTAATGGTAGAATACTTTATATGCTGATGTTTTTCCAGGTGTTAAGTAATTTGTTTTTCTCCCAAGAGATATTTGTGCTCCCTCTTGCTATAAAGACTGAAATGTTCCCTGTGAGAAAGTTCTGTCTCTTATCCACAGGATGACATGCAGCCATATCAACGTCTTGGTCACGAACACATTCAAGAACACACAGTGTGTCCAATAACTTAGATGAAGGCCCTTTTGAGAAAATATTATACAAACTGTTTAAATACAACATGCACCGACATCAAGTTTACACTTTGTATTATATATTCTGAGAGTCCTATATTTTCAGAATGTGTAAAATTCTGGGTTCTATTGCTGTGTAAATAATCTTATGATACAACATGATATAAAACTGCTGTTTTATAAGAAATTTTGAATTAATTTTCAAAGGTGTTGTCTCTTAAACTATCCTTCTTTGTCTAGAATATACTTTTTTTTTTATCTTTTAGAAACTGTAAGAAGGCATGGGGCTGTTGTATCTAGTAGATACAATAAAAGACACAATTCCAATATTCTGATCGTCATTTTCCTTCCTTCAGTTATGAGGCACATTTTAGATTATCTTTTTGCAAGCTTGTCTATTGCATAAGTGTGGTATAAGCTACTTTAAAAATTTATCTGGCATATAAACATACAGCCTTACTGCCTTGTGCTTTTACGGAACATTATAAATGTATTTATTTCAGTCAAGATGCATCACTGGAGAGTTGCATTGTAATTTCCACATGCAAAATGAGTTTGCAGTTTATCATTTATGTGTCTCCTAAATTTCAGGACTTATACAGATGGTATAGATGTATATTAATAAGTTAAGATCAGACTAAAGGGCACAAAGTCTTAATATTAATCATAAGGAGTTCTTCATATTCAAACATAACTGCAATGAACTCAGCTCTCTGTTCTTGAATCTGCCCACTGTTCTTTAATATTTGCAAATATAAAAGGCCCTTTCATGTAAAATAAGCTTTCTATTTTATCTATTACACATTGGTGTCTCATGGGACAGATAAGAATTCTAAAAGATAAAAGAGTACAAATGTACAAAAAATGTAAAATTTAGATGAGGTGCTAAAAATTTAAGTAGGCATGTTATAAATATTTGCTTATTCTGGAACAAATTTTTAATATAATTTAGTATTCTAAGAGTTAAATCAGAATATAAATATGAATTCATCATCTTTGTAAATATTTTCAAGCTATGTTACTAAATGGGCCAAAAGAGGTGTCATTTTTTAAGACTTTTTTATTGTGTAATATAACATATGTACAAAGCAAAGAAAGTAAAAAGCAGTTATTTTCAAACCACTCTTTACCTAATAATTACAGGACACATCCCAGAGTTTGTCATGGGCTACGATTCCATCATTTCAGATTTTTCTCTCTAGCTTCTCTAGATCTTTGGAGGCTAGAAGGAATACGTATTTTTTATCATCACAATAGACTTTTTTTCTTTTTTGTGAAAAAATAACATATATCCAAAAAGGCAATAAATTTCAAAGTACAGCATAACAGTTAGATGTAGAACAGATTTCGCAGTTTGGTATGAGTTACAATTCCACAATTTTAGGTTTTTATTTCTAGCTGCTCTAAGATATTTGAGACTAAAAGAATTATCAATTTAATGATTCAGTAATCATTTATTTGTTAAACCCAACCTTCTCTGTATAACTTCACCATCACCTTTGATCTTTCTCCCACTCTGTAGGGATATTTGGGCTATGGCCATTCTAACTTTTTCATGCTGGAAGGGGCTGTTGATAACATGGGATAGAGGGATTGAATTAGTTGATGTTCTGGAGAAGCTGGCCCCTCTGGATTTCAAGACTTAACTGGTCCAGGAACCCATTTGGAGGTTGTAGGTTTCTGGAAAGTTACCCTGATACATGGAACCTCTGTAGAATCTTGTATATTATCCTAGGTGTTCTTTAGGGTTGGCTCTAATGGTTTTGGTTGCGGTTTGGCAAGTTATGATAGGTAGCAATGGCAAACTGAAGCTTGCGTAAAAGTGACCTCCAGAGTAGCCTCTTGACTCTATTTGAACTCTCTCAGGCACTGATACCTTATTTGTCATACTTCTTTCTCCCTTTTTGGTCAGGATGGCATTGTTGATCTCACAGTGCCAGGGCCAGGCTCATCCCTGGGAGTCATCTCCCATGCCACCAGGGAGACATTCACCCCAGGATGTCATGTCCTACATAGGGGAGAGAGCAATGATTTCATTGCAGAGTTGGACTTAGAGAGAGTGAGGCCACATCTGGGAAACAAAAGAGGTACTCCAGAAGTAATTCTTAGGCATATGTAGGTAGGCTAAGGTTCTTGGCTACATATATAAGGCTCTCAAGAGCAAGCCTCAAGATTGAGGGCTTGGCCTATTGATTTGGGTGTCCCTAATGTTTGACACAGTATCAGGGGTTTCCCTGGTGGCAAAGTTCAATAGTTCCATATTTTTTCTCCCATCCCTCAAGGGACTTTGCCAATACTTTTGGATTATCGACTTAATATATTCTGGGAGGTACCTGGCATTATATTAAGCTATACAGAATAAAGGCCCTCATTTTTATACTGGGCTCCCTTTGTTTGGATTGTTTAAATGAGCTATCCACACAGGTTGAGTTAGATTATATGCTACAGAAAAGTTAGGTTCTGGACAAAATAAACCTTTCTTCCTTTGGTCTCAAAGAGTAGATGAGGTTCTAAAACACAGACAATGTCTTCCTTACCCCTGTGTTATGCATTACCTTAATCTTTACCTGACTGGCTTTGTTCTTCTTTCTGAACACCAGGTTATACAGATATAAAACAGCCTCTCACAATGCAGAAATAATAATTACCACTCCAGACTTAATGTGATTGTTATAAGAGCTTGCAATCTAGGCCCCTGTTTTCTTTAAGCATTTTCTAAAGGTGACCATACAATAATTGCTCTTTTGTTCTGGCTTATTTTGCCTCACCAAATGTCCCACAGGTTCATTCACAGTGTTGCATGCCTCACAACTTCGTTCCTTTTTGTAGCAGCAAAATATTCAATCCTATGTATACACCATTGTTCGCCAATCTACTTCTCAGTCAGTGCATCCTTCAGCCACCTCCTCATTCATTAGGCATCATGTATAATGTCCAAAGTCAGCAGTCCATCAACACTCTCAATTTTAGATAATTTCATTGTTCTCAAGAGAAAGATAACTAATAAACATGCCCTCACCAGATTGAAAATCTAAACCTCCCCTTAACTCTTGTACCTCCCCACCCATTATTTACCCCTGGTGTTGCTGTGGTACTGCTGATATTTTCCTGTTAAACATAACCTATAGCATGCAATATCAGTTTTCCCCCTATACCCCAAACTTATATACTCTTTGTACAAGAATCATACCTTTGAAGTTGTGTATGCAAAAACTTATTTATATCTGTAATGTTAATCAATAAGACACATGGGTCTGTATAACTCTTTTCAATCATGTTCACCTTCAATATGGCAATTTTACTTACAGACCCACTAGTGAACCACCTTCACTTCTATCTATTCCCTTACATTTGAATTCAACCTCATTAGCTAACCATTCACCCATCTCTAGCTTCCAGGTATCTCTAGGTCCCTTATATTCTGTAGTATAAGCCCCTGATTTTACCTTTACCGTGGTCATAAAAGTGGATTCATACAGTATCTACCCTTTTGTGTCTGGCTTATTTCAACTCAGCAATATGTCCTTAAGGCTCATCCATCTTCTCATGTGCTTCAGGACATCATTTCATCTTACTGCTGCATAATATTCCATCGTATGTATATGCCACATTTTGTCAATCCACTCATCTTGATGGGTACTTGGATTGTTTCCATCTTTTGACCATTGAGAATAATGCTACTATGAACATGGGTGTGCCAATGTCTGTTTGTGTCACTGCTTTCAGCTCTTCTAGGTATATACCGAGTAGTACTGCTGCGGGGTCATAGGGCAACTTGATATTTAGTTTCCTAAGGAAACACAAACTGTCTTCCGTAGGGGCTGTACCATTATACATTCCCACCATCAGAGAAGTGTCTCAATTTCTCCACATACTCTCCAACATTTATAGTTTCCTGTTTGTTTAATAGCAGCCATTCTTATAGGTGTGAGGTAGAATCTTATTGTAGCCTTGATCTGAATTTCCCTACTAGCTAATGAAAGTGAGCAACTCTTCATATGCTTTTGAGCCATCTCTATTTGCTCTTCAGAAAAATGTCTATTCATGCTTTTGCCCATTTTATAATTGGGCTCTTTGTTCTTTTGCTGTTGAGTTGTATGATTTCTTTATGTATACAGGATATCAAATCTTTGTCTGCTGCATGATTTCCAAATATTTTCTCCCATTGAGTTGGCTGCCTGTTCATCTTTTTGACAACTTTTTTGAGGCACACGACATTTAATTTTTGAGGAGTTCCCATTTATCTATTTTTTCTTTTGTTGCTTGTGCTTTGGGTATAAAGTTTAGGAGACTGCCTCCTATTATTAGGTCTTGAAAATGGTTCCCTATATTTTCTTCTAGGAGCTTTTTGGTACTAGTTCTTATATTTAGGTGTTTGATCCACTTTGAGTTAATTTTTCTATAGGGTGTAAGGTAGGGATCCTTTTTCATTGTTTTGCCTATTGATATCCAGTTATCCCATGCCCATTATAAAAAAAAAAAAAAAAAACTATTTTGCCCCAGTTCAGTGGATTTGGGGGGCTTGTCAAAAATCAATTGCCCATGTATTTGATGGTCTATTTCTGCACTCTTGATTCAATTCCTTTTTCAATATTTCTGTCTTTGTGCCAGTACCATGCTGTTTTGACCACTGTGGCTTTATAATAAGTTTAAAATTTAGGAAGTGTTGATCCTTCCACTTTGTTCTTCTTTTACACAATGCTTTTAGCTATTTGGGGTCTCTTTCCGTTTGAGATGAATCTGGTAACAAACTTTTCCAATACTTCAAAGTAGATTGTTGGAAATTTGATTGGTAATGCATTGAATCTGTAGATTAATTGGTTATATAATTGACATTTTAACTATATTTGACCTTCCTATCCATGAGCAGGGAATGTCTTTCCACCTATTTAGATCTTCTTTGATTTCTTTTAACAATGTTTTATAGCTTTCTGTGTAAGTCCTTTACATCCCTAGTTAAGTTCATTCCTAGGTATTTGATTCTTTTAGTTATTATTTTGACTGGAACTGTTTCCTTAACTGACTCCTAAGTTAGGTCATTGCTTATGTATAGAAACATTGATTTTTGCACATTGATTTTATATCCTGCTACCTTGCTGAATTTGTTTCTTAGGTCAAGTAACTTTATTGTAGATTTATGAGGATTTTCCAAGTATAGTATCATGTCATCTGCAAATAATGAAAATTATACTTCTTCCTTTCCAATTTGGATGCCTTTTATTTCTTTGTCCTGCCTGATTGCTTTAGCTAGAACTTCTAGTACAATGTTGAATAATAGTGGTGATAGGGGACATCCTTGTCTTGTTCCAGATCTTAGGGGGTAAGCTTTTAGTCTCTCTTCATTGAGTACAATGCTGACTCTCAGTTTTTTATATATGCCCTTTATCATATTGAGCAAGTTACTTTTGATTCTTACCTTTTGAAGTGTTTTTATCTGAAAAGGATGTTGAATTTTGTTGAATGCTTTTTCAGTATCAGTCGAGATGATCATGTGATTCTTCCCTTTTGATTTGTTAATGTGCTCTATTACATTGACTGATTTTCTTCTGTTGAACCATCCTTGCATTCCTGGTTTAAACCCTACTTGGTAATGGTATATAATTTTCTTAAGATGTATAATTCTTTTAGTGTGTTGTTGGATTCGATTTGCTAGTATGCTGTTGAGAATTTTTGCACCTATGTTCATTAGGGAGATTGGCCTGTAGTTTTCCTTTCTTATAGCATCTTTACCTTGTTTTGATATTTAAGTGATTTTAGCTTCATAAAATGAGTTAGGTAGCATTCCTTTTTCCTCTATTTGTTTGGAAAAGTTTGAGCAGGATCAGTGTGAGTTCTTTATGGAATGTTTAATAAAATTCCCCCATGAAGCCATCTGGCACTGGACTTTTCCTTTTTTGGGAAGATTTTTGATGACTGATTGAATCTCTTTACTAGTGATTGGTTTTTTGAAATCTTATATGTCTTCCTGAGTCAGTGCAGCTTGCTTGTGTGTTTTGCAGGAATTTGTCCATTTCATCTAAGTTATCTAGTTTGTTGGTATATAGTTGGTCATAGTATCCTCTTATGATTTCTTTTATTTCTTCAGGGTCTGTGGTAATGACTCCACTCTCATTTCTGATTTTGTTTATTTTAATCCTCTTTCTTTTTTTCTTTGTCACTCTTGCTTATGGTCCATCTATTTTATTGATTTTCTCAAAGAATCAACTTTTGGTTTTATTGATTCTTTCTATTGTTCTTTTGTTCTCCCATTCATTTAAGTCTGCTTTAATCTTTGTTATTTCTTCTCTTCTATTTGCTTTGGCACTAGTTTGCTGTTCTTTCTCAAATTCCTCCAGGTGAGCAGTTAAGTCCTCAATCTTTCTACTTTCTTCTTATTTAGTATAGGCATTTAGGTCAAGGAGGTGTCATTTTTTAAAACAACCATTAATCATGTGGACAGTCTGATTTGCACTCAGATTTTGGCTCCTAGTATTATCCTTTACCAAAAAGGAACAAGGTTTTCTTGTGGAAGAGAATTCACATAAGACATGGCCTTTTTGGTTTGAGAGAGAGAGACAATAATTTTTTTTTAATGTGCATGTGCAGTATTCTTGAAATGACAAAAGAATCTGATTAGAGCAGGCCCCACAGATAAAATTATGTTTTGAGATTCATAAGGAGAACAATGATTCCTCAAAGTTATGAACCCCTAATAATACTCAAAATTGGCAAATAGTATGATATATTTCAAAGGCAAGACAGCCATAGTTTTACAATAAGTTATTATGAAAAGGATTTATATTAAACATTTCAGTTGTATACATACTACATTAAAATTGTGGTAAACATCCAAAGTCAAAATTTCCTTGCAAAAGTCCTTAGTTTTCCATTGCAACTCATTATTTTAAAGAATGTACTGTCTTAAAGAAAAGATTGTCCAAGACTAGGTTAAGCTCCAGTAGCCATGTCATCAAACCCCCCTATCATTACCATGTCTTCATTGGTCATGCACATTTTTGGCTTACCAATAAGACTGTTTTTCTCCTGGTTATAACTAATAACAAGATGATTTCTAGCAGAAATTGGAAGCTCTCACATTCGTCAGGAGAACCTCTTATCCATTGCTTCCTTTCAGTGTGCTTCTGAAAACTTTTGCTCCGTGTTTGCATCTGGACCAACAAGAGCTCCAAGTGTCTGCCTTTCTCTGATTGACTTAGATTCATTAGCAAACACTCCTAGATCTAAGGGTGGGGGTAGATTCCTCTGATTGCCTGGAACGTCTGGGGGCTGAATTCCTGAACAAAATCAGAGTTAAGAACAACGAAGAGTGGATAGATGTTTTGGTTTGCTAAAGCTGATGAAATGCAATATGCCAGAGACAGGCTGTCTTTTATAATGGGGATTTCTTAACATACAAGCTTACAGTTTTTAGGCTATGAAAAGGGTCCACAATAAAGCATCAATGTTATTTGATCCTTCTCTGAAGGTGGCTACTGGTGAGCTTGGACTTCTCTATCAGATAGCAAGGCACAAGGCACTGGTCCTTCTCTGCCAGGTTTTATTGCTTCCAGCTTCTGGAAAACCTTCCTCTAAGTTTCTCTGGTGTTTCGCTCTAAACTGCTCTGTTTTTCTGTATGTCCTTTATCCTCTTATAAAGGACTCCAGTAGGAGGATTAAGATCTGGGGACTTTCCATAACTGAAGTAACCTAATCAAAGTGTCCCATAGACAATAGGTCTACACCCCCAGAAATGGATTTAAAAAAACATGATCTTTTCTGGGGTACATCACAGCTTTAAACCAACACAACGGGCTACTAACTGTGGCCACTCTAAAGTGTGAAGTTCTATAATGCAGGTTTGGAGTATGAAAGGCTTGGGAAGCCAAATTAAATAACATTAAGTTGTGATAGAGTTTGAAGAATAAAGTGAAAATCATGGTAAAAGTTACAGAAATAATTGTGTAAGATGAAAACCTAAGAAAAATTGTGTGTATGATGCACAATTTATAGGCAAAAACATGAGCTTGGGAAAAACAACTGTAGTAAGGTCACTAACTCTTAGACGCCAGTTCTACTCAAATCATTCTGGGAAGTACCCAGGTTTCTGTGTCTCTTTTATAGTTCTCCAGTCAATAGCCCAGATTTGTAATTGTAACCTCGCCCTAAATTTTCTAGTGATCAGATTTGGTTTAGCTTGATACTGTAATGCTGATTCTGCTCTCCCTAAGTATTAAGCGACTTTTATCACCAGAGAAAGTATGAAAGTAAGGATAGAGATGATGAGTAAATGAGCCAAATTCATTCATTCAAGTATAATTATATTGATAATTTTTGGAAACACTTTATAATATTTGCCATGGGATTTTTCTGCTTCTTAAGGTGTCTTTAATTCCTAGAAAGCCATGATTTAAATTATTGGTGTTTTAAGTGCTTAGGAAAATTGTGATTTACATTTAAATTCTGTAATATAATTTAATCAACTAAATTTGATAAGGGTTACTTATGTTTAGGGAACATAAAAACTGTTAGATTAAAAAAACTGTTAGATTTATAATTAATCAAATAACAAGTGAAATGAATATTTAAAATTTTAATTCCCAAATCACTAGATTATGTAAAACAGCAAGATTTATAAGTTGCATTTAGGGGACTGAATAAAAATTAGCATTTACAACTTACAAGTTTAATAGAAATTGAACCTTGATTGTTAAGATTATTTTTATAAGACAAAGTTCCCCTTCAGGCATTACCTAGGTCCAACTATGAGACATGATGTGATAAAATGGGGTTTGGGGGAGGTTAAAAATGTATACCTCCCCAAGGTGGTATATATAATACTTTCTTTGTAATTTAGGACTTTGGATTTATCACCTAAGGTGATGAAGAATCTAGCTATGACTTCCTTGGGAGTGTAAATTATGGAAATCTAAGGACAGGATAAGACCCCTAAGTAAGATAAATATCAGAAACATCACTTCATCTCCTCTTTATTATGCATGTGTTGATAAGGTCAGAAAGAAGGAATTGGGAGATGGCTAAAGATGCTTTAGTGTCTTCTTTTATTTAGGTTTGAACCTGGGCAGTGTTAACTTCCAAAGCATGATAGATAGTGTGTAGTTGAAAAATGAATCAATGTTTTGTGAGTCACTGGATCTCTACTTACTCTAAATTTCCCTTCAATGCTAAAGGGCCCCAAAATTTGATTAATGAGTGTTCTAGTTTGCTAGCTGCCAGCTGCCAGAATGCAACACACCGGAGATGGATTGGCTTTTAAAAAAAAGGGGATTTATTTCATTAGTTCTTCAGAGGAAAGGCAGCTAACTTTCAACTGAGGTTCTTTCTTATGTGGGAAGGCACAGGGTGATCTCTACTGGCCTGGATTCCAACAACTTTCCCCGGGGTGATTCCTTTCTGGATTCCAACAACTTTCCCCGGGGTGATTCCTTTCTGCATCTCCAAAAACCTGGACTGAGCTGTGAGTGCTGATATGAGGTATGCTGAGCTGCTTGGGCTGTGCTACGTTGAGCTCTCTCATTTAAGTACCAGCCAATTAAATCAAACATCATTCATTGCAGCAGGCATGCCTCCTAGCTGACTGCAGATGTAATCAGCAACAGATGAGGTTCACATGCCATTGGCTCATGTCCACACAATATAACTAAGCACCTTCACCTGGCCAAGTTGACAACTGAACCTAACTACCACAATGAGCACAGAGGGCTACAATAATATGTCATTATTTTAGTTTGCTAAAGCTGCCAGAATGAAATATACTAGAAATAGTTTGGCTTTTATAAAGGAGCTTTATTAAGTTATAAGTTTAAGTGCTAAGGCCATAAAAGTGTCCAAATTAAGACATCCAGAGAAAGATACCTTTACTCAAGAAAGGCCCATGGTATCCAGAACACCTCTGTGAGCTGGGAAGGCTTGTGGCTGGCATCTGCCAGTCCTTTGGCTTCTGGCTTCAAACAGCTTCTCCAGGGCATTTTCTTTCTGCATCACCAAATGTCTTGGTGTCAGCTCAGAGCTTTTTCCAAAATGGTTCCCTCTTAAAGGCTTCCACTAAGTGGATTAAGACCCACCTTGAATGGGTGTAGACACACCTCCATGAATACCACTTACTCAAAAGGTCCCATCAATTGGGTGGGTCATATCTCCATGGAAATAACTTAATGAAAAATATCCCACCCAAACAATAGGTCTGTCCCCATAAGACTGAACTAGGGAAAGAACATGGTTTTTCTGCAATACACAATAGCTTCAAACCAGCACAGTCATGATACTGGTTCTTAATGGCTTAGCTATTTACTATAGCAGCTATGTTCATAACAGGCCATGTATTTTCCTTGTGGCATTGTTATTAAGGAATAAGAGATACTTTTGGTGAAGAGATTATGTAGAAGTTCACAAGTCAATCAAATACCTTGTTCCTAAGTGAGGAAGGGATGACAGGTATTATGAAGCCAATATCATTCTGATCTAATAGAGGATACTCCTAAAAACGTGAAACAAAACATGTGAAAACATGTGATACTCTTCAAAATATGCAACCTTTGAATGGACCAGAGTCCTTGAGTGTTCACTTAAAGTGGTTCTATCATACAGCTTGAGGAGATTGTATACTATTTGCCCTTTTTAAGTCCCATTTTACTTTTAACCACGATCCCTCCTCATTCACTGTAGATGTGGATCACATTGCTAACCAGATTAACATAAGCTGCTCAAACTTTCAAGAAAACTGCTCTTTTTGTTACAGCACCATCCTATAATTAATTCCCTTCCCAACCCCCACCAATCATGGAAGCAGACGACTGTACTTAAATGAAAGAAAAAGAGAAATTACCTACAGGGATGCCACAGCTCAGAAAGACTGCATATGCTTCACCTTGGTACTTGAATCAATCTGTCAATAGGAAGGAGCAAGATGCTAGAAACAGAAGTGGAATTTGAGGACTAAAGCACTTAACTTCAATATGTATACGTATGATCTGGGATCCTTTTAAAATGCAAATACTGATTCAGTAAGTCTGGTAAACTAATTTCTAACAAGCTCTCAGGTATTGTTAATATACAGTATACAAAGAGTGTGATAAATTAGGACTTGGCTGAGGCCAGAAAAAAATGTATACATATTTGGCTCTTATAAGTGTGTGAGTCACTGTAGCAGATGACTGAAGGTACTAACATCAAAAGTGCAGAAGTGAAGTATTATCTGGTGATAAGTCAATCAGAGTTCAGAGACTAGAGCATGGTTCCAGTGGAGTGGGCAAGATGTATACTAGATAGTGCATTGGGATACACAGTTGGACTATAGGCCAGAGGATAACTAGATAAACCTGGGCAACACACCTTATTTTGGGCCCAGTGATAAGGGGTATGTGATGGTTAAAGCAAGCACTGACCTAGCTGTTACTGTGAGGACATTTTGTGGACTTAATAATCAGTAAGTTGATTGTATCTATGACTGATTACATCTACAATCAACTGAGAAGATTGCCTTTAGCAAAGAGAGACATTTCATCCAATCAGTTTTAAAAGGAGAGGTGATGACTTCAGCAGTTAGAAGAGAATTTTCATCTTCTGTTGCAGCTGGCCAGCTTCTCCTGGGGAATTCATTGAAAACCTTCATCAGAGTTCCCAGCTTGCCGCCTGCCCTACAAAATTAGGACTCATGCACTGCCACAGTTACATGACAGTTTTATACTATCTCATAATATTTACAAATATCTCTTTTTGGTTATATTTCCCTAGAGAACCCTGATGAATACTGGGTGGGATGGAGTCTAATATCATCCTCTTCAAGTCTAACTTGGTTTATATAGTTTTTGAAGGCTTCTTCAAACTCAAGACCAATCATTTGTGAGTTATTCCAGATAAAAGGCAGAGAATATTTTTTATCATTTATTTGTCTATGTATACATACATACATGCATACATACATTTATCATCTGCTAGAAATTTTGCACCTTAGTTTCTTTGCTTAGAAAATGTTCTTTTCTTTGCATTTTAAGTAGTGGGCTCCTTTATCATTCAGTTCCCTGTCTAAATGCTACATTGCCTGAGAGGCATTTCTCTGTCCTGTCTACAGGATTACCTGTTGTTATTTCTGATAATATCCCTTCACCCTGCCCTCCCCCTCCCTCTCTCTCTGTTCTTTGCTCATCTGGTGTTCCAAATTTGTTCAAACAATATTTATTGCACTCCTATTATATGACAAAACTGTCTTCAGTGCTAGGAATATAACCAATAAACAAGTAGAAAAAGTCAGTTTTCCATTATAGTGGCTTGTATTATTTACAGCTTTCACTAAAATTTTCAATTGATTATTTGTTTAATTGCTAACATACTAGATTTCAAACTCCATGAGTCCAAAAACTACAGTGTCTTATTCACCCCTCTATCTACAACACTTGTTAAATAAATTAACATTGAAAGTTGAAAAGGTATGAGCAATGGAGCTAACATTTTTTTTTTTTTGGTGGAAGGCAGACAATAGCACAAATAAAAATTAGGAAATAATGAAGGCTTTAATGGGGGACTTGAAATGGTATAGGAACCAGACTGCCTAATTAAGCCTAAAAAGTGATTGGTAGGGAAACTTTTAAGCAAAGCCCTGAAAAATTAGAGGATATAGCAATTGAGGAGGAGTAAAATAGGGCTCTAAATATAGAGAACAGCATGTATGAAGGCATGAAGCAAAAAGAAAGAACAGCATATTTATGGTCCAGAAAAAAATCAGTATGGTTAGTGCATAAAGTGCAAAGAAGGGAGTAACAAGAGTTGACTTGGAAGCCAATCTAGCCTCTTCTCCCTGTTCTTCCCAGGAGGCTATACATGCTCTTCTGGACTACAGAGTTTCAAAACTGTTGTTTTATACAATTCCTGTCTATTTAATATTTGTACTGGTGGAAGGACTGTACCCTGGATCTCTCTTGCTCTACCATCTTCCTACAAATCATTTCTTTTTACTGCTGAATAAAATGGATGGATATATCATTGTGTTTATCCATTCATCCACTGATGAACATTTGATATCTTTACCCTCCTTGACTATTATGAATAATGCTACTATGAACATTTGCATATATACTTTTATATGGATATTTGTTTACATTTCCCTTGGGTATACACCTTGGAGTGGGATTACTGGGTCATATGGGAACTACATGCTTAATCTTTTGAGGATCTGTGCCTTTTGATAAATTTCCCTTCTATACTCCAAAGTGACTGTACCATTTTATATTCACTCTAGGTGTATATACAGGTTCCAAGTTATTTACATTCTTACAACTACTTATTTTCCTTTTTGATATAGCTATCTTAGTGTTTGTGAGGTGTTATTTCATTGTGGTTTGGGTTTGCATTTCCCTGAAAGCTCTTGATATTGCGCATCTTTTCATGTGCTTATTGGCCACTTGCATATCTTCTTTGAAGAAATATCTATTCATTTTACCTTTTTTTTTTTTTTTGCATGGGTAGGCACAGGTAAGAACTCTGCCTGCTGAGTCACTGTGGCCCACCCTATCTATTCATTTTAATTGGGTATTTGTCCTTTTATTATTGAGCTGCAAGTGTTCTTTATGTATTCCAGAAACAAGCCCTTTATCAGATAAATGATTTGCAATTATTGTATCCCATTCTGTAAGTGATCATTTCATTTTCTTAGTGGCATACTTTAAAGCACCAAAGCTTTCAGTTTTGACAAAGAGTAATTTATTTTTGTGTGTGTGCATTTGGTATCATATTAAAGAAAGCATTGCCTAATGTAAGGTCATGAATATTTACAATTACATTTTCTTCTAAGAGTTTTACCATTTTTATTCTTAAATTAAGGTCTTTGATTCATTTTCAGTTATTTTTGTATACAGTATAAGGGAAAGGCCCAACCTCTTATGGATGGTGATATCCAATTTTCCATGCCCCAATATGAGGGATTATTTCTAGATTTGCAACCCTATACCACTGATCTATATGTCTCTCATTATACCAGTTCCACATTGTTTTGATCACTGTAACTTTGTATATCAAATACAAATGTATTAAACATCCTGTTATAAGGCAAATATTAGCAGAATAGGTAATAAAGCATGACCCAACTACATGCTATCTGTAAGAGACTCAACTTAATTTTAAAGATACAAGTTGGTTGAAAGTGAATCGAAGGGGAAAATATATATATACCATGCCAGCAGTAACCAAAAGAGCCTGATACTAATATCAGATACAATAAACTTTAAGTAAAAAACAAATGTAGAGAACAAAGACAGTCATTGTATACTGATAAATGGGCCAATCCAATAAGAAGATGTAACAATTATAAATGTATATGTACCTAATAGCAGATCCCCAAAATATATGAAGCAAATACTGACAGAATTTGAAGAGATAGGGACAGTTCTACATTGATGGTTGGAGATTTTAACCCACTACTTTCAATAACAGATAGAACATCTAGTTAGATCAGTAAGGAAGTTCTAGACTTGAATGATGCTCCCACCACCTAGATTAACACACATACATAGAACACTTCACCTGACAAAAGCAGAAAGCACATTCTCTTCAAGTGCACATAGTTCATTATCCAGGATTGGCCATATGTTGGGTCACAAAACAAGTCTCAATAAATTAAAAAATATTGAAGTCCTACAATGTATTTTCTCTGACTGCCATGGAATGAAGCTAGAAATCAATTTAAAAAAAGGAATGGAAAATTCATAAATAAGTGGATATTAAACAACATACCCTTAAACAACCAATGGGATGAAGAAGAAATCTAAAAGTAAATTAGGAAATATCTTGAGGCCAATGAAAATAAAAATGCAACATACCAAAATAAAAATATATCACACCAAAATTTATGGAATGAAGCACAGGCAGTGCTGGAAGAGAAAATTAATATCTAAATGCTTACATTTAAAAAGTAGAAATATTTCAAATCGGAGATCTAACCTCAAAACTGGAAGAAGTAGTAAAAGGGGCAAACTAAATCCATAACAAATGAAAGAAATAGCAAAGATTAGAGCAGAGATAAATGAAACAGATAATCAAATAAACAAAAAACAATAGAGAAAACCAACCAAATCAAAAATTGTTCCTTTGAAAACATCATGAAAATTGACAAGACTTTAGCTAAACAGAGAAGGAAACAAAAGAGAGTATATAAATAATGAAAATCAGAACTGTAAAGGGGGGCGTTACTGCTGTTCCCACTGAAATAAAAAGGACTATAAAGAGTATTAGATGAATGACTGTATGCCAAAGATAGATAACTAGATGAAATTTGCAAATTCTTGGAAACATACAAACTACCTACCTTGACTCTAGAAGAAACCGAGTATCTCAACAAACTACTAGTAAAGAGATTGAATCAATAATCAAAACCTCCCCAACAAAGATATGATCATGACCAGATGGTTTCCCAAGGGATTTATACCAAACATTCCAAAAAGACCTCACCAATTCTGCTCAACCCCTTTCAAACGTGAAGATGAGTGAACACAATAATTAATTCTCTGAGACAAACTTCACCCTCATACCTAAGGTGGATTAAAACCTATATTTTTTGTGAATATAGCTGCAAGAATTCTCAGCAAAATGCTAGCAAATCAAATCCAATAGCATTTTAAGACTTATGGGACATGATCAACTGGGATTGATCCCTGGTATATTAGTTTCGTTCAATATAAGAAAGTCAATTATTGCATTACACCATACTAACACAATAAAGGGAAGGAAAAAAAAAAAACAGATGCTCAACTCATTTGTTGCAGAAAAGGAATTTGGGAAAATTCATCACCCTTCCAGATAAAAATACTTAGAAGACTAGGAATAGAAGGAAACTTCCTCAATATGATAAAGCGTATCCCACAGTTAACATGTAGTCAATGGTGGAAGACTGAAAGTGTTCCCTTTAAGATGAGGAACAAGACAAGGATGCCCACTCTCACTACTGTATTCGACATTGTACTGGAAGTTCTAGCCAGAGTGATTAGGCAAGAAAAAGATAAAAAACATTCAAACTGGAGAGGAAGAGGTAAAACTTTCCCTATTTTCAGATGACATGATGCCATATACAGAAAATCCTGAAACAAAACTCCTAGATCTAATGAGTGCAGCAAAGTGCCAGGGTGCAAGATCAACACCCTCAAATCAGTAGTGTTTATACATAAGCAATGAACAATCAATGGAAGAAATCAAGAAAGACATCCATTCACAGTGACAACTAAAAGAATAAAATATCTAGGAATAAATCTAACCAAGGATGTAAAAGACTTCTACACAGAAAACTACAAAACATTGGTGAAATAAATCAAAGAAGAATGAATAAATGGAAAGAAATTCAATTCCATGTTCATGGATTTGAAGACTAAATATCATTTAGATGACAATCCTAGCCAAAGCACTTTGTAGATTCAATGCAATACCAATAAAAATTCCAATAACCTTCTTTGCAGAAGTATAAAAGCCAATCATCAAATTCATATGGACATGTAAGTTCTCCCAAATAGCTAAAGCCATTTTGAAAAAGAAGAATGAAGTTGGAGAACTCACACTTTCCAATATTAAAACTATTGCTAAAGCCACAATAATAAAGCCACAATAGTACAAACGGTATGGTACTGGCATGAGGACAGATATATAGATAAATGGAATTGGGTTTAAGAGTTCAGAAATTGACATTCACATTTATGGGCAACTAATTTTTGAAAAGGGGTCAAAGACCATTCAATTGGGAAAGAGTAATCTCTTCAAGAAATGGGGCTGGGAAAACTGGGATCTCTATTTGCAAAGAAAACAAGGACCCCTTCCTCAAACCTGATGGAAAAAATCAACTTAAAATGGATCAAAGACCTAAATATAAGAGCAAGAATTATCAAACTTCTAGAAGAAAATGTAGGCAAGTATCTTGAGGACTTCATCTCATGTTGGATTTCTTAGACTTTACACCCAAAGGAAAGGAAAAAAATAGATAAATGCCATCTCATAAAAATGAAATGAGGTGCCCTCAGAGACTTTATCTACAAATGGAAGAAAATATGTGGAAACCACGTATCTGATAAAGATCTAATATCCAGAATACATAAAGCAATTCTTCAACTTAACACCAAAAAGACAAGCAACCGAACTGCAAAATGAGCAAAAGGCTGAACTAGACATCTCTCCAAAGAAGATATACAAATGCCTATAAAGTACATGAAAAGGTGCTGAACACCACTAGCCATCATTTAATTTAAGTGCCAATTAAAACTAAAATGAGATACCATTTCACACCCATTAGAATGACTGCTATTTTTTTTAAATAGGAAAATACCAAGTGTTGGAGAGGATGTGGAGAAATAGGAACACTAATTCCTCGTTGGTAGGATTGCAAAATGATGCAGCCACTGAGGAAAACAGTAATCGATGAATGAATAAACAAAATATGGTATTTTGAGTGTATACAATGAAACATTATTCATCTGTGAAAAGGAATAAAGTTTTGATATATGCAAGAATATGGATGGACCTTGAAGACATCATGTTTCCTGAAATAAGCCAGACACAAAATGTCATATATTGTATATTCTCACTGATTTGAAACAATTAGAACGAGCAAACTCAGAGAGTTAGACTCTAGAATATGGGTTACCAGGGGACAGGGTGGGGATAAGATATGGGAAGTTAAGGCTTAAAATGTACAGAGTTCCTCTTTGGAATGGTGGAAATGTTTTGGTAATGGATGGTGATGATGTTAACACAGCATTGTGAATCCAAATAACAGCACTGAAATATATATCTGAATATGTTTAACAGGGAAAATATTATATTGTATATATGATACTAGAATAAAAATATTTTTTAAAATCCCTGGAACTACACAACACAGTGAACCCCAAATGAAGCCATGAACTTTAATTTATAGTGCAAGTATAAAAATATACTATCATCAATTGTAACAAATGTTCCATACGAAAGCAAGGTGCCAGTAATAGGATGATATATGTGTATCCTGTATTTTATTCATGATTTCTCTATAAACCCAGACCTTTTTTAATAAAAGAAAAGAACTACTGATGTATACTATAACATGGATGAAATTTTAAAACATTATGCTAAGTGAAAGAAGTCAGTCACAAGGCACCACATATTGTTTGATTCCATTTGTATGAAATTTCCAGAATAGGCATATCCATAGTGAAAGAAAGTAAATTAACAGTTGTCTAGTGCTTGGAGGCTAGCAGGACGAAATGGTGAATGGTTGCTAATAGATGAGAAGTTTCTTTTTAGAATAATGCATATTTTCTAAAACTAATAGTGATGGTAGCGCAACCTTGTGGATATACTGAAAAACATTGAATTGTATACTTTAAATGAGTGACTACTACGCCCTGCGAGTTTTATCTCAATAAGATTATTATAATTAAAAATATGTTACTTGGTAAACCCACAACTTCTTTAATAAAGAAAAGAACTATGCCAGAGTTGCTGACAACCTGGTCTACCATATTAATGACAGTGATAATTAATTCAAGGCATATTTGGGAAGTATCATGTCAGTGCAGAAATGTTTGTTTGTTTCTGAATCTTCATTCCCCATTTCCCTTCTCTTAATGCAGGCTCTGATGCCTGTGTTTTGCCACGTCTAACCTTCTCTCAGTTCTCACTCCCTCTGAGACTTCTGATTTTTCACCACTACTTTTTTTATCTAGCCCTAGCCCTACCACTGCTTCAGTCTTCCACTCTAACTTCTCCCATCCTTTGTCTGCTTTTCTTCTTTTTCTTCTTAATCTCTCTAGTATATGCCTTGTAGTGGGCAGTGACAATCATTTTGAACTTTCTGTGACTTCTGCATGGTAAACTAATATGCCATAGTATATAAAGGGCAGTCTTCATATTTTAGCAATCCATTTTTGTATTGCAAAAATTAGAGCATGGTACTTAAGAATACACACACATTGGCTGGATTGCTTGAGTTCAAATCCTCTGTCTATCCCTGTTTAGTCACTTACCTTGTACATGTTATTTAAACCCTCTAAGTCTCAACTTTTCCATTTTCAAAATGAGGATATTAATAATAATGACCTCATAGAGTTATGGGGAAGACCATGGGACTTAATCCCTGTAAAGGATTTATCACAGTGCCAGAACAGGGTTAAGGTTCAATAAACATTAGGTTGTATCTCTTTCCTCCCAGTTATTGTAATGTGTTTCTTCTTCCTTTCCACATTCTTTACTTTTTAGATTTAGAACCATTCTAATTGTTTGAGGGCACTGGAAGAATCTTTAGAATATATCTTATCTCTTTGTTTATGTATTTTTTTTTTTGTTCTCTATGAGAGGACTGTTAAAGGGATTAACTTTAACTTACATAATATCTGTAGCTATATAGTAGCAGACTGCATTGTGAATATGATTTACAGTCATCAAAAAAATTGGAAGTGGAATTCATAGCTCCTGAACTGTAGCCACTGTGTATACTGATCTGCTTAAAGGTGTGATGTAGATGACAAGAGAAATAGTCTGGCAGTCCACAAATGGGATTCTTGTTTTGGAGCAACCATTGCCTACCTGTTGGCCTTGATAAACTCCTACTTAACCTTGTTGGGTCTTAACAGAGATTGTATCAAGTCTTTGTTTTTCACCCAGAGATACCCACACTCTAGGACTTTGTGGTTCTACAATTGTGAGAGTTTAAGCAAATCTATAGTATTATCATGAACCCCATTTTTACTTAAACATTTGGGGAAAGACAAAGTAAATAATCATAAAAAGTAAATATTATCAAATTTTTAACTAAAATGTGTGACTTCAAAGAAGTTTGGAATTAATGACTTTGCTGCTTTGCATTACCTTGTATTACCTTGGAATTACATTCCAAACCTTTAGCTCTATTTGTATACATCGTCAAGGCTGTCTTTCAATCAAGATCCTTGTTCCTGAACAAAAGGGTCTAATGTTAGTAATTAGCATTTATAAAATACATCCTTTAAAAATGGCTTAGTATGAATTATATTTAAAGTTTTTTTTTTTTCTTTTCTTTACATGGGCAGGCACCGGGAATCGAACCCAGGTCCTCTGGCATGGCAGGTGAGCATTCTTACTTGCTGAGCCACCATGGCCCGCCCATATTTAAAGTTTTAAAATGAGTATTTAGGAGTTATTATTTCTATGTATATGCATTTGCATTTCAGGACAGCAAACATAGGTTGCTAAGTAGGTGTTGCATCATTTCTTAATACCCATCCCTTCTTGTTAGGTTAAAAAAATCCTATTAAAGTTTGCCCATAAAAATATATACTATCTTGATTATACCACTGTACATTTTTAATGATGTTTTGGTATTCACTCTTCACTTATACTTTCGGGAAATGCTACTGTTGTTTTTTATAATTGCAGCTTGAATTGTCAAGTTTTGCTTAAGCTATTAATCAACCAGGATAGGTGAATAATTATAATCCTCTTTTACAAGGAATATTTGAATGTTTGTAATCAATTCTTATGAAAACAATGCAGATTTTTGCCCCTATCCATCTACATTTTAATTATTTTCGGGATCAAGAGAAAAGTTTCACCAGACTCCCATATAGTGAGTCACTTTATTACTTGTAAATTGTCATAGTGAATTGTATCTTAGTGGGCACATTGGTAAGAGGTTAAATTTCTACAGCAGTGTTTACCCTGAAAATTTACTTTCTTCTTATGCAGAAAATAACAGGGTAATAATGCTAATACTAAAAAGCAAAATAACAAAAATCTGCAAAATTTGTACAGGTATACAGTACTTTTGTTTTAAAAAATATGTATCTTTTTGCTTGACTTATTATTTTTACTTTTTATAAAAGATATATCAGCATAGAGAGCAAATATGTAAATCCTTTTCAAGTGGAAAAAAAAATCTAATATCACTATTAGTTTGGAAAAGATTATTTTCTGACCACAAAATTTCTGTGATCAAATTTGTTAGACAATAGCATTATTCTGGAACAATCATCTTCTAACATTATGCTATCACTTTGTACTCCCTATGAATATGCCACATGATATACAAAGTAGAATTTTGGCTAATTTTGGATATTATAATGTCAGAAGGTATCTTCTGAAATATGTAAATTATTGCTGCAAATGTTTGAAAATCTATTTGTCCTCTGAATTACCATTTACCAGAAAGCAATATCTACCATTTAAGATGTTGTGAGGATAAAATGAGAAAATATATGTGAAATGATTTTTAACTTGATGAGTTAAGCATATAGTTATCATGCCTTAACTCTGCCCAAATAGTTGTATGCCTAAAGGAATGCAGACATAAACTTCTTGTTGTTAGACATATGTTTTATGAAGCACATCAATTTCTGCTTAATTGCTAAAATAAATAGTATATACCCCATAGAGCTCTGTTCTATAGAGTACCTTCCTTTACCTGATTACTAGTTATCTGCTTCAACAGTGAGGATAATCCATTTTCTGCCCATAGGTAAATGTTTCTGTATGATTTGGACCATTCAAAATTGTTTTTACTACATTATTTGAATGCCGTGTGCATTTGCCTCATAAATGTAGCAGAGCATTTTAGATTGGACGCATTGGTTTTGTAAATGTATTTTATGTTCTTAGTTCTCCAGTTAGTGTTTTTATTATTAAAGATATTTATATGTTTGTTTCCAAAACAACAATTCATGAGAGAATACATATATGTGTCATGCTTTTAATAATCATGTTGATTACTTACTGGGTATTGAATTCACTTATAATCTGAAAAATATTTGAAGGCAAGAAGATTAATTTTAAAAAATAAGGTAGTATGCAGGCAGGCAGAACTCAATTGGAGATAAAGGTCAGTAGCCATCTGTTCCTTAGGCTTATTTAGAAGAGCAGAAGGTGTGGTATGTCATGCCCAAGCTGTTTTCAAATGCATGATAACGAAAAATGGGAAATCACTTGGAAGATGAATTTTTTGAAATTTCACCTTGAAGCAAATTTCTTCTCAAGATAAACAAAATAACATGTTTTAGTTTCTGCTCAGGATTTTTTCTGCAGGATTTGAAAAGTTGCACAGCTCCCTAACCTTGATGAGTATACCCTGGCCTTAATCTTGTGCAACAAATTATAGCAGAGACAGGTATTACAGATTAGAGGTAGGGGCTTTGTACAGCAATCATTATACAGACCTAGCAATTATTGATTATTTGTTCACATAGGAATTGTGTCTGCCTATTCTTTAAGTGGCTTTATCATTTCATGTTTTTTTATTGCTGTTGTTATTATTTTTATTATTTTTCTCTGTGTGTGCACACCTCTTTCTGGAATTTTTGTGAGAACCCACGTGGGCAATACTGATGAGTGCTGACGTCAGCAGATGAGGTAACCTTACTGAAGGTTCCAGGTAGGCAAGGGCCCTAAAGCAGTAAGACATGTAAACATGACAGTTCTTTTTAGCCGCATCAACTTTTTTTTTGGTATTCCCACAGCTGATCTCAATTTTCTCTTTTTGTAACAACTCAGTAAGGGGTTTTACCAGAGCAGACAAGCATGAAATTAATTTCCCATAGAAGTTTACTGCTGGTAGGAAACTTGCCTAATATTGCAAACCACTAATATTGGTACAAGTATTGATGCTGGCTTGGCAGATTCTTTTTTTTTGAATTTTATTAGCATCAATTCTACAAAGTATATAATGTGCAAACATTTTAAGGGAAGGGGTATATTTTTTTCATATTTAATCTTTAAATTTTATCAAGACTTTAGAGCAGCACAATACTTCAGTTTTCCATGTTAATAGCAAGACAGCTTAATGATCTGTCTGGGCCCCTGCTGCATCTGACATATGAAATATTAGAAGAAAGAAAATGCCCCACCACTCCACATAGGAACTCAAGGGCTGAGATTCCTCTTATGCCTGGGCAAAGGTAGTTTTCTTTTTTAGAATTAGCAAAACTGAATATGTTAATGATAACTTAGTTAATTTCTTTTCCCTACTTTGTTAAGCCTAAAAACATCTCCTGTGACAAGGCAACCTAAGAGATAACTCTGTTAGACTTAATTGCTATTTCAAATTCTTCAGGATTTCTGTATTATTTATTTCAAGAATATAGGGTTTTGATAATAAGATAGGTTACCCCTAATTTTGTGGATCTAAGATTCTCCAGTTCTTAGCCTCTCAAACCTAAGAGAACCTTCTGAAGTATCGGAAGGTACTGATCAGAATCTGTGCATTGCTTAAAGAGAAGTTTACTATGAGCAGAACTGGCCTGTGTAGAGGATTGCAGAGACTGGTAACCTGCCCTGTGCTTGTATTTCTTTTCTCTTCAGGTGACCTTCCTTGTAGAACCCCTGCCAGATGCATCTATTTAATTAATTAATTAGCTAATTAATTAAGGCATGGGCGGGGTCCTGGAAATGAACCTGGGTCTCCAGCACAGCAGGTGAGAATTCTGCCACTGAGCCACTGTTGCACCACCCGATGCATCACTTTTATATCATGAGACGTTCAGCTTGGTTCTGCCCTTTGTACCCAGCCAAAGCCATCATCAGGAATGTGAACTTCTTCTGAGTTTTGCACTCCTTGCTGATAATATTTCATGGGGAAAAAGTCCTCCCCTTCATTTCTGAGACTACTGCATGCTTTGTACATGGTGTTTCTAGCAACTTTTGGTCAGTGATGATTTGGGAGAAGCTGCAAATCTCCTATTGGTCCACTCCTCAGAGATGTAAATGGGGCTTATTTTTTGCTTCTTGCCATTTAAATTTGTTTTGGAATTGAGGGACTGGAGAGGTAAGAATAATAAGGTCCACTGTTTGAAAGAATTGAGACAAGTAAAGGGTAAGAGGAGAGGAGAATGCTTGTGCACTTCCAACCTCACTGTCTACCCTACCTGAGGTAAAGTGCTAAGTTAAGGGCTGCAAAATAAAACAAGTACAACAACAAAAATGGCCAGTGTTCATAATCTCAAGTAGCTCATAGATGTACTCATAAAAAATAAGAGAAACATTTAAACCAAAAGTATGAGACAGTATGCAAATGTAGTAATATGTAACCATTTACTGTACTGAATGCTTTAAATGCATTAGCTCGCTAAAGTGTTGAGATCCTATGAGATAGGTATTATTATTATTATTATCAGAATTTTATGGAAGGTAAAGTTGAAATTTGCCAAGGGCTTTGCAGTTAGACAGCAGAACAACTGAGATTTTAACCAAAGAAAACCGAGCTCAAGTCTCAGTGTGCTTAACTGTTAGGTATAATTCCCCTCCTTTTCTTTCTAACATATAAGCACTTCTATGTTATCAAAGAAGGGAACTTGATTAGTTCTCTCTGAATGAAGTGTAGAGAAGGAATCACAGTGGAGTAAGCCGAGTTTTGAAGAATGAACAGAGTTCTCCCAAGAGAGGAAAAAACGAAGTGGGTCTAGTTGTATTGGCATATTCCAGAGAGAGGAGGCAAGGAATGATAAGACTTACAGGAAATGAAGTTTGGCGTTTATGTATCATAAAATGTTAAGGGCAGGTGCTAAAATTGGAGAGGGAAGCAGAACTGAGTCATGAGGGGCCTTGAAAGCAATACAAGATTAGAACATGGGTTATGAGTATCATCTTGGCTGTGTCTAAACTAAGAAAGGAGAAAAGACTTCAAGTACTTGTAGCAGGAGACATTCAATCTGGGAATCAGTCACACTGATCATGGAAAACTTAGAGCCAAAGAAGAGATAGTGAGGTAACCCAGATGTTAACCAGAGCAGGAAGCTAAGAGCACCCCCTGCCTAGACTGGAGGCACACAGGAAGGAGGTGGAGTTAACCAGAACCCAGGGGCCAATTCATGGTGGTAGTTTTGGATCCCTTCGAGCCTGATCTGCTAGAGCCAGGGAGGGGATTACAAATGTTGCTGGAGATGCTGCTTAGCCATTGGGAACAGGGGTTGGGGACTGTGGGAAACAGCCCTCCACAATCCTGCCGTTGGTTCCCATGGGTCAAAGAACAGAAACCTGGGAAATGCCAACTAAAGGGTCAGTCCCTCCCCTCTCCCATACTCATCATGCAGGAAGGGAAGGAATGAGGCTGGGTGGCCAACAGGCCCAAATGAGTTTTACAAGAGGAGTCTAACAGGTTAGAAATGCAGTTGGCTACAACGTGGAAGACAGATTTAGGGATAAAGAATAGTGGAGTCACAGAGGTCAGTTAGAATGTTGTTGCATTTGGCAGGGTTTAATAAGGACTAGAATTAAATTAGAGACTAGAGGAATGGATCAGTCACTCCCCTTATGACTTCACTGTAAGGAAGGATTTCATAAACAAGACATAAAAATACCTAACCAAAACAAAAAAAGATAAATGTAATTATATTAACAACGAACATTCCCATTTATCAAATGACAATGTAAAAACATGAAGATGCAAGTTATAATATGGGAGAACAATTTGCAACACACATTACCAATGAAGCATTAGTTTTGATAATAACATTGCCACAAATCAATAAATTGAAAGGCAACCAAATAGAAAAATGGGCAAAAGATAGAAGGAAATTGCATTTCAGAGAAGAGAAAACCTGGATGGATAATAATCATATAAAAAGATGCTCAATCTCAATAAACAGGAAAATTCTAATAGAACTACACTGCGATATAATTCATGCTAACCAAATTGGCAAAAACTTAAAAATCAGATGATACTAAGCACAGTGAGGATATGGAGTAATGGAATGCTTACTCACCAATTCTGGGAGTATAAATCAGCATAATCACTTAGGAAAGTATTGTGATATAAGCTTGCAAAGGCGAAGATGCTCATTCCTTTTCACCGCCAACTGGTATTTTCACTGCCAAGCATATGCCTCAAAGATACTCCTGTTTGTGTGCAACCAGGTAGTTGTAAAATAGTGACCATTGTTTGTAATAGTAAAATTTCAAAAATAAAACAATCAAAAACTACATAAAAGCCCATTCCTATGAGAATAAATATATTATGTAAGTCATACAATGAAATTATGTACAATAGCAAACATGAATGAAGTATAGTTCACTTGTGAACATGGTTGAATCTTTAAGCTATAAGTTTGAATCAATATACAAGTCCTAGAAATATAATGTAGTAGATTGAATTCTGTACCTCAATTTAGGCATGTTTTTCATCTTAACCTGCATTCCTGTGGGTGTGAATCCACTGTAAGTGGGATCTCTTGAAGATGCTATTTTAGTTAAGGTGACCCAGCTGAATGGGTCTTAATCTGGACCACTGTAGTAAGAAGAAATTCAGACACAGTCAGAGGAAGCCACAAGGAGGAACCAGAAGCCAGAACTCAGTGGAACCCAGAAGAGAAAGGAGAGGACCTTACCATGTGTTAGGAAATCCAAGGAACCCAGGGATTGCCATCCAGCCAGAGCACCTACCAGCCTGGAGAGGAAGCAAAGCCTTCTTGGTTTGGACTTCTGGCCTCAGAAACCATGAGCCAATAAACTACTATTGTTTAAGCCAACCCATTGTGTGGTATTTGTCATAGCAGCAAACTGAAACATATTCGTAAAGTCCGAAAATACATAAAACTTAACAAAGCCATTGAGGAGGGACAGAGAAAGAACTTCATAATTTTCTGTTTCTTTAGTTGTATGATGGGAGCATGAGTGTTTATTATAGCCAGAGTAATTCCATATTCTTTTGTATTTATACAATCTTTCATAAAAAACACAAGTTTAGTAAACAAAGTTTAAAGAAGATGAACCAGTAGAATCAACGTCCTAGAAGGCTAGGAATGGGAGGAAATTTTCAGTTTCTCGGGGTGTTGTATATTGTCAAAGAGTGTAGATTCCGCGAGTTTCTGGTTTACAAGAAAGCAGTACTTTCCCTCCACTGAGATATCAGGTTCCAATTAAAATATAAGCTTCTTGCGGAGAAGTATTATGCCTTTTCTCTTTTTTGTCCCCTTGTATAGCACAGCTCAAATGTACACATGTGTGGATTAGAATGATTGTGGTGCTGAAGGGAAATTAAAAAGCTCTCCCTCACTCCACTCATTCTGTGATTGGAAAACTAAAACCCACCCTAATGGATGGAAAGTACATAGGCAAATAGACTGACTCTGATCCTAGCTTTGTGATTAATCAGATGGATAATCTTAAATAATTTATTTGGCCTCTTTAGGTCACTACTTTCCTTAATTGCTAAATTAAGAGGTTGGAAAAACAGTTTGTTGCCAAGTTAAAAATTCTAAGGTCAAAGATGTCACCAAAGAGATGAATTCATTGACTGCAAAACTTTCCACTTTTCTGATCATAAATAGTTGTTGTTGTGCTTGAAGTCACTAGTCACAGCCTGTTTTTTTAGCATAACTGACAGCAGAGAGTTTTTATTCTATGCGAAATATCTTATTTCTGATTGCTGTGCATCGGAATGATGGTCTGCCATAATTTCTCAACTGTCAACCTGAATGTTGAATTAGGACTTTGTGTATCTTTGAAGTGCTTCATCCACCTTCCTGGTATTGTACACGGAAAATAGTGAATACATGGCCCTTGCTTAAAAGTTTATGACACTTGCTTTTGGTTGATTTTTAAGCATTGACTTTTTTTTTTTTTTTTTTTTTTTTTTTTTTTTTTTAAAGGAAAGACAGAGAGAAGGAAGGAAGGATAGAAGGAAGGAAGGAAGGAAGAAAGGGAAACATTTTTAAACATTTTCTTGTTTTATTGTATTCTGTTTCTCCGTTTTTGTTACATGGGCTGGGGCCGGGAATCGAACCGAGGTCCTCGGGCATAGCAGGCAAGCACTTTGCCCGCTGAGCCACCGCGGCCCAAGCATTGACTTTTAAACCACATTATCAGTTGGCAAATTTATTTTAAAATATATTTTATTGAAGTCTCACAGAAATAAGCTACAAATCCAGTTCATTTTCTGCTTCTCATGGATGCCAAAATGCAGAATGACCCAACAACTACATTTTTTTATACATTAGTAAAATTATGTTCACTTTTTAGCTTCTGAACATGGAGGTCCTTCAATGTTTGTGGACATGATTCTGGAAGACAGGGTTCATCTTTCAGCTTGGGATCAGCCTTCAGGCGTGTATCCTCACATTACCGTTTTGCTTACAGAATCCCAACATGGGAATTCTTGTTGTAGAAATAAATTTTCTACTGTTAGTAGACAATTAACCAACCCCATTGTATGAAAACAAAAAGTTTTATTTAATTTTGCTTTGTTCCTACCACTGATTTTCCTTTTAATTTTTCTTTTCCTGAGTGCATGTGCAGAATATTCTGCCATTATTCCCAGGCCAGTGTATAGCCTTCAAAAAATAGTCAGAAAATTTATACAAATACGATTATACATTGTCACATCAAAGCTTTTAATATCAATACGTATGAATTCATTTATTCATTCATTTATTAATTATTCAGCTAACATCAACCTTGTGACAACAACTTTGGGCACTTGAAAACCTGTGGGTGAAATTAGACACGTTACCCAAATTATTTTTAGATTTAGTCCAGGAGTCATAAATTAAGATGCATGCTCTTTTCTGAAAATGTTCATAGCAGTAAAGAATTTTACCTCAGGCAAGTACACAGAAATGGTAAGAGACAATCACTCCTAGGGGGCAATTTTCCAACAGAAAAATATTGAGAAGTCGAGTTAACCCACCTGGACATGTTTCCTTAATTGTTTGAATTGGATTTTAGAAGAGTAATGATCTAGGTAGAAGTTGTGAAAATGAAGACATGGGAAAGTTAGCACTGTCTGAAAAGCATATTGGGAGACTTAGCTTTATAATTATGAGCAACTAGAGGGGAGCAGCGTATAAAACTGCACTTGTATTTAAATGAGCAATCTCATTTTTACTTCTTCAGCTTTCAAAACCGTGGGATTGTTTTAAAATCACGAAATGGTGACAAGAGTAAAGAGTGTGACCCCAAATCAGGTTGCCTGGGTTCACACCTCAGCTCCGTGACCTGGAGCACAGTATATTATTTCTCTTATCCCAGTTTCTTCAAATGGCAGTAATGATAGTGCTTATCTCATAGGGTTGCTGGAGTAGTACACGAAATAATGCATGTAAAGTGCTAAATACTGTGTCAGGGGTAGAGTAAACACTCCCCAAGTGCTAATAATTATTGTTATCCATAATATGCTTTACATATAGTCAATAAACCATGGAATTTTAGATTTGGAAGGGACTCGGTCCAGAAATTTTTTCCACTGTATTTTTGAGAAATAGTTACAAAGTGATAGAGTTCTTACCATAGCATAAGAATCCTATTTCCTGTATCTGAGATTAGTTTAAATTTTCATTCTGAAATAACTTCAGACATGCAGTAAAGTTTAAAACTTAATACAAAAATAACAGAGAACTCCAATACATTCCTTATGCAGTTAACTAGATTTACCAAATTATAACACCAAATTTTAACATTTTGCCATATTTCTTATATCATTTGTTCTTTGTATCTACTGTTTATTGTTTATCTAGTTTCTAAACATTTGAGATGGATTGTATACATCATCTTTTACTATCAAATTCATACTTCCATGTATATTTCATAAGAACAAGGAGCTTTGCTTATATAACATTAATTATCAAGTTTAAGGAATTTAACACTGATATAAAGAATACAATGTATAGTCCATTTTTTTTTCAATTGTCCCAATAATGTCCTCTTGGGCAATTTTTCCTCCATTATTAGATACATTTCAGGTTATCTATTGCATTTATTGATGTTGTCTCTTTTTAAAATATTGTGATACACACACAAACACATATATATATTTAAAACACAACAAAAATTTCCCATCTCAACCACTCCCAGACATGCAATTCACTAGCATTAATCTCATTCACAATATTGTGCCGCTATCACCATCATCCATTACCAAAACTTTTTCATCACCCTAATCAGAGGCCCTGTACCCATAATGCATTAACTACCCCTTCCTCCTCTCAACCCTGCTAGCCTGTCCCCTATTTTCTATCTCTATATGTTTGTACTAGTTATTTCATAGAAGTACAATCATATAAGTCCATTTGTGTCGGGCTTGTCTTACTCAACATGATGTTTTCAAAGTACTACCACCTTCTAGCATGTATCAAAAGCTTTTAGCTGTATAAAAGCTGAGTAATATTCCATTTTATGTGTGCTTGTCAGAACTCTCCAGAGAAAATAAAACAGGCAGGCTAGAACAGAAATGAGAAAACAGAAAAGACAGGATACACACACACATATGTAAATATTATGAATTTTATCAGAATTCATTCAAATGACCATGGGGATTGGCACGCCCAAATTCTGTACGGTAGTTCACAGCTGGGAACTCCCATGAAGATTTTAGTGACTTCCCCAGGAAAATTTGGCTGGCTAATGTAGAGGTAGAAATTTTTCTTTCTGATTGCTGAAATCGTAAGTCCTCCCTCAAAGGCTTCAACTGGTTGAAGAAGGCTTCTCTCATTGTCAAAAGTAATCTTTTGTTGATTGTAGATGTAATCAGCCATAGATGCAATTAGCTGACTAATGATATAAATCCATGAAATGACAGTTATGATCAGGCTGGTGCTTTCTTTACCAAACAATTGGACACTATAACTCAGCCAAGCTGATTTTAAGTTTAAATCTTCCATGCTCTTCTCTCCTGCCCTCCTTCTCCCATATTCCTTCAGCAGGAATTAGGACTCATGAGAAATGTGTTGGAATTTAGGCAAGTAGCAAACTACTGTTTTGGGGTGTTTTATTTGATTTTGCATGTATCAGTTGTGGGGTATAAATTTCAATTTCCACCATATATGTGAAATTTGCTACCTATTTCAAACTAATTCTAATTATAGGAACAGGTACATAATACTATACAACATGTTCAAAATAAATGACTATTTACACTTCTTACCTTGGAGTTACTTACAATCTAAAATAGAGGAAATTGACATTGACACACTTTTCCGGATAAAGTAAAGCAATTCTAAATTCATTGCATAGTTAGTGAATACTGCTTTTTTTTAATACAATTAAATTGCATGCAGTCTTTTCCTTAATTATTTTCTGTTTTAGGCATTTTGAAATTCATGGGAAATGGCAGTAAATACAATAAAACTTTCCACTTTTATGGAATTTTAGTTATTATACTACAATTAAGGTTGAATTGTTCCTACAAAGAAAGATTTGAATAGAACAAATGCCTTTTTCTGTGTGTTATTTTAGAAAAAAAATAACAAAATGTAAATTTAATTTCTGTTCAAGGCTGGGAATCTAGCTGAAGCAGGTTATTGCTTATATGTGGTAATTTGCATAGCGATATTTTTTTTTCTTTCTGAGTATTGAAAATCAAACAATAGTGATTTATTCTTTAGGGTTAAGCATGTGGTCTTTCTGCATTCCTTTTAAAATGCAAATGCTCATGAGAGTACAACCAAATTAAGCTCTTTACTGTTTATCTCCGTTTCAAATATCAGATGAATTCCTTTCTTAATATTGGAATTAAAAATGCCTTTAGTCATTTGGAGTGAAGTAGAGGAGGTAAGACATTGAAAGTGCGTGTGTGTGCAAATTTACAGAAAATTCAAGTGAAAGATGTGTGTTAAAAACCAGTATTCTTTACTTCACATTTATGGGTACAGCCACTCCTTTTTATTACACAGCATGTGTGTAGGTGCTAACAGCCATAATTACTCACACAGTCTCCTGAGTTTGACAATAAAAGAACATATTCCAACAGATGCCTGACTCATGGTGGCTTTGTCAGACCCTTGGACTTTGGAATCCTCCATGGTTCCCTATTTCCGACCTTAGAAAAGGTGGGAAAGAGGATGAGCAGGGGTTCACACAAAAATCTCAGGTTTGGGGGGTGGGGAGAGAGAGATTTCTGTTAACATTTCCTTAGCCAGAACTAATCATAAGGTTGCTGTTGGCCACAAGGGGGCTGAGAAAAAAAGTTTTTCTGTATTGCCTGGAGAAGGAGAACACATTGAATTTTTGTGCCACAGCTTCTAAAATTATTAATAGGAATAATCATCTTAAAGAAGGCAAAAAGTCCTTAATATTTGAAGTAGATTAGACATTTTCTTTCCACTAAACACTAAACATGATTTCCCAGGTAGGCGCAAGTTAGTTAATACTTACATACAACACTTCACCTTGTTATCTTCTCCTCCTGAACGCTATCTATCCAAATCAATAACAATTACTGAGGCTCTGTTGAACCAAATATGTAAAATCATCATTGTATTCACACCTATTAACTGCCTACTGTGTGTGAGACCCTGGGCTGCTGGCTCTAAGTAATAAAGTAACTGTCTTCTTTGATGTGATTAGTATCAGTAGGTTAATCAAAGTCAGTTAAAAAGGGCATTTATAATTTTATTTGAACTTATTATATGTAAATGCTCATTCATTAACCAAAATTTTAATATAGGGTAAAGATTTCCCTTTCAATATGGGTGTTCATTGTCATCCATCTTGCATAATCCATAATGTGTAGTCTACCTGGAACAGATTGGTTTCATGTCCAATACCTATTCCCTTTGTCCATGCTGGCATTTTTTGTTTCTTATGTCCTCCTCTTCTTACATGAATTGGGTGATGCTCTATACTGGGCCAATGAATGGTGTACATGTCCCATGAGAGACAATGGAGAGTGTCTTTGAAAGATGACTGCTCTTACAAAGTGTTGCAGCAAAAATGTATCTCTTTTCTGACTTTGATTACTGGTGGGTGAGAATGGGCTTTGTTGAGTTGGTGCAGCTATTTTGATTCCATGAGAGCAGGTGTAATGGACTGAATTGTATACCCTAGTTTGGACTTGGTCTGCAAGTGGTTTTGTGGTGGTGATTTTGGACTCATTGCAAATAAGATCTCTTCTAGGTTTTATTTCAGTTAAGGTATGGCTCAACTGAATCAGTCTGGGCTTTCATTCAGGTTACTGGAGTCCTTTAAAAGCAGAAGGAAAGTCAGATGGAGAGAGAAACCAAAAGGCATAGCCGGAAGCTGGAAGTCAACAGAACCCAGAAGAAAAAGTAGGAGATGCCACCATGTGTATTGCCATGTGATGGAAAAGCCAAGGAGCCATAAAGACTGTTGGCCAGCCAGAAGATACCAACCCTGGGAAAAAGTAAGCCTTCCAGTCTCTGGAACCATGAGCCAAGAAATTCCTGTTGTTAAACCATCCCATTTTATGGTAGTTGTTTTAGAAGCTAGGAAACTAAGCAGGAAGTTACCAACAAACTATAAAGAATTGGACAGAAAAGTGGAAATGACATGGGATGACTTGATTAAGCTGTTGTTTTAGCCAACCCTGAAGCCTCAGGATTCGCCTGAGAAGATATTTCCATTATTCTTTAAGCCATTTCAAGTAGAATTTCTGTACTTAATTCAGAAACGTCAATTACGATTTTGGTTTACTTTAACCTGATTTGAAAAGTTGCAGTAACTTACTAAGAAATTCCCTATGTACAGTCTTTCTGGATTGTTACGATTTTTTCCAATCTTTTATAGCTATCTCACTGGCACTTAATTTAAGAGCATGTTTTTAATTTAATTTTTACTTATGGGTAACTCATTTTTTGGAACTGTACAAAGCACTGAATTTAATTTCCACAGATGCAGATGTCTTTTTCACACTTGTATTTCATTGATGTAATTTTTAATTAAAATACATAATTACAATTTGGCTGGGTCTAGTAAATACACAGCTCAACCGGTAAGATCAGAGTTTGCAGGCACACTAAAATATAGCCTTTCACAAGCTGAGAGCTCTCAGAGCAATGGACCATCTATCTGCCCGGGGGTTGGAGACAGAAGGCCATCAATTAATTTAGCCCATTGGTTAAGTGGTAGTCACTTAAGACCTAAGTATTAAGTTGTGCAGTATACAATTGCAAGTTTTCTTTCACAAAAAAAGATCAAATATTGGCCATTTCAGATGGCACTTCCCTCTAGCCTCTCCATTATACCTTAACTAAAAAGATGATATTTATATAATTCATAAGAACAACCTCCAGGATAACCTATCGACTCTGTTTGAAATCTCTCAGCCATTGACACTTAATTTTGTCTTCATTTCTCTCTTCTCCCTTTTGGCCGAAAAGGTTTTCTTAATCCCTTGATGCTGAGTCTCAGCTCATTCTAGGATTTCTGTCCCATGTTGCCAGGAAAGTCCACACCCCTGGGAGTCCTACACAGAGAGGGAGAGGGCGGTCAGTTTGCTTGTTGTGTTGGCTGAGAGAAAGAGAGAGAGAGGTCACATCTGAGCAACAAAAGGGGCTCTCTGAGGGTGACTCTTAGGCCTAATTTTAATTGGCTTATTCTATCCTTTGTGGGGATAAGTTTCATATGAACAAACCCCAAGAGTGAGGGCTCGGCCTATTGCTTTGGTTGTCCCCACTGCTTGTGAGAATATCAGGAATTCTCCATATGGGGACATTGAATTTTCTCCCTTCCTTGTCATTCACCCAAGGGGTCTTTGCAAATACTTTTTAATTCACTGTTCAAATCACTCTGTGATTTATCTTGGAGCTCTTTTTATTATTTTAGGGTTTTCACTTTCAAAAGCCAGCAATGACTCAGACAATGACCCCTGGGTTTCTAGAGCCACTTTGCCCATCTTTATAGAGAGCGTGTCATGTCTAGAAATTTACATAACTCTGGGAAGCCTTAGCAAATGAGCGATGAGTGTGAGGATATGAAAACCTACCCTTGCTCAGCTTCCTCTTCTCTCTTTTCCTGTTTTCCCCACTTCCATACTGGTTTCTCCAGGAACATTTCCTGAAAAATTGCTTGCACACAAAACCTTGATTCACGATCTGCTCCTTGGCAATGTATCATAATACAGTAAAGGATGATAAATTTAGATTGAATGATATGGACAATGTGTTCGAGGATTTCAGAGGTGAGAGCCATCACTGCCAACTGTGGTGAGTAGGAAAGTCTTCAGAATATGGTAGAAACAGTTGGATTTCATAGACATCTATGGTAGTTAGATTCAGTTGTCAACTTGGACAGGTGAAGGTGCCTAGTTATATTGCTGTGGACATGAGCCGATGGCATGTGAACCTCATCTGTTGCTGATTACATCCACAGTCAGCTAGGAGGTCTGCCTGCTGCAATGAATAATGTTTGATTTAATTGGCTGGTGCTTAAATGAGAGACTCAGTGTAGCACAGCCCAAGCAGCTCAGCATACCTCAGTACTTGCAGCTCAGCCTAGGCCTTTGGAGATGCAGAAAGAAATCACCCCTGGGAAAGTTGTTGGAACCCAGAGGCCTGGAGAGAAGACCAGCAGAGATTACCTTGTGCCTTTCCGCGTAAGAAAGAATCTCAGTTGAAAGTTAGCTGCCTTTCCTCTGAAGAACTAACAAAATAAATCCACTTTTTTTAAAAGCCAATCCATCTCTGATGTGTTGCATTCCGGCAGCTAGCGAACTAGAACTACATCTATTCAACAAATAGTGAAGGAGCAATTACTATATGCCATAGTGATGGCAGTGGAGGGGCTGCTAGGTGAGTGGATTCATATTGTGGTCTCTGAAAAAGCAGCAGCAGCCGCTTTTTGTTGGAAATGCAAATTGTCAAGCCCTACCCTAGACCTACCTACTGTATCAGAATTTCTGGGGCTGAGGCTCAGCAGTCTGTGTTTTAACAATATCTCTAGGAGTTTCTTATCATGCAGATCCAAGTTTGAAACTGCTGTACTAGGCAAAGAGCTAGTTTTACTTTGTGTTTTTTTCTGATTATTAACTGTGAGCTTAGAGGTAACTGATTTACTTCTCTGATGATTAGTTTCTCTAATGGGAAAGGTGGGGTGATGACATTTGCCTTTCAGGGGCCAAATAAATATTAATTCCCTACTTTCTTTTCATCCCATGTTGTTGATGTTCTTTCCTCCCATCTTCTTTACTTCCTTGTCCTCTTCCTTCCTTCTTTCCTTCCTTCCTTCCCCATTTTCTTCCCTACCTCCTTCCCACTTCCTTTCTATCTGCCTGCTTGATGTTGTGAACTTGGATATAAAAGGTGACTTGAATTTCACCAAGTGAAGAAATAGAACTAAACTTGCTAGGCAGCAGAAACAGCTTTTAAAGTCATGCCACAGTGAGAGGACCATTTGGTTATGGGGAACTCTTGGCTTAAAGGATTGGAATGGCAGGTTGTTTATGGGGGATTTGGATACAAAGCTATGATTTCAGTTATATATTAAGGGAGTGGTGAGGCATGTAACATGGAGGACTCTAATGTGATAAACAGCATAATTTGGGAAATTTATCTGGCAGCCATCCACCTCAGTTAGAAGAAGATCAAACTTTTAGGCTGGGAATTTGGTTAGTGGAGCCTTATAAAGTAATCTAGACAATGGATTAAAACAAGAGCCTTATTCAAGGTACTGGTATTCTAAGTATGAGGAAGAAGTTGGAAAGAATCTGAGTATTGAGAGGGGGAAATCAATTCCACCAGCTGGAGGTTAAGGTTGCAGACATGAAGTGATTGAACTTGGCTTCGAGGTTCTAACCTGACAGAATAGGGTTACCACTGTCGACAAAGGAAGAGTCAATGAGAGGAGATGTTACTGAAGAAGACACACTGAGTTTGAGGTGAGGTAGGATTTATGAGTTACCACCTTCATCCTTCAAGACATTCAAGACTGAATCATTTAAAAAAATCCAAAAATGCAAATTTCTATAAATCTCCTTGGGAAAATGGCTAGATGGGCAAACTGAAATGTATACTATTTTGATTTACATGTTTGAGATAAACTTCAGTTCTCTGCTGACTTGTATAACCTCATACAATTAATGTATTACTTTTGGGAGAGATTTATCTTTGAATAACAAAAAAAAGTTTTTGATGCATGAGTTCTATCCATTGTGTTTATGTGCATTTGGGGTTGGGTATGCTGTATGATGGGGGTTACATTTCATTCTTTTTCCATGTGACTATCCCATTATTGTAGCACCATTTGTTGAAATTATTATTATTATTTTTTGCGTGGTGGGGGTTGGTAGAGGGAGTGCATGGGCTGGGAATCAAACCTGGGTCTTCAGAATTCTATCTCTGAACTACCCTTGTACTCCCTGTGCATTTTTTTAGTATCTGAAAACTGTGCTGAGTTTGTTGCTGCCACACTATTCCATGAGGTTGCTTTGTGTGATTCAAGGCCTCGCCCCCCCTTCGGGTGGATGCACTGAGTGCTAAGTTCTCTGCCTTGTCAGGTCACTCTCTTCCTTTCAACTTCCTATCTATTAGCTAAAAAAGACCCAGGAGCCCCAGAGGGCCACATCTCTGTTCTATATATGGTCATTACATTGTTCTCTTTTACTTAGCACAACCCCCAAACCATATTCTAATGATCATCATCACCTCCTACATATCCAAGGTGTAATTATTTAAACCACTTCTGCTGCATGTACACATTTTCATAATGGGAAAGGTCTTCTTGGTGTTTTATTTTGTTCCTAGAAAAAAATACTAATTAGTGTACCCCTTCTCACTCCCTATAAAGTTTTCTGTGGATTTTTGCTGGTATCCTAAGTCTAGGAGAATAGACCAGTGCTGTGGTATCACAGGTCTAAAACAAACAGGAGGAACTTCATATTAAACATTTATTCTGAAAAATTGTGCAAAAACAATCTAATCCATAACTCAGCAGAACGTAGTTCAGTGCTGAGTCATTCGGTCAGAGACAGGACAGATGTTAGTTGACAGCAATCACACTCCCTACAGAGTTAGAGAGAAGAAAGTGTTGCTTCAAGATACTACAGGATATTGGTTCCAGGAAAAAAAAAATGTGTTATTGAAACACTACAGCAGTGGTTCTCAAGTTTGAACATGCATCAGAATCCCCTAGAACACTTATGAAAACACATATTGCCACACTCCACCTCCAGGATTCCTGATTCAGTAGGTCAGGGATGGAGCCCAATGATTTTCATTTCTAATGTTTCCAAGTGGTGCTAATGCTGCTGGTTCAGTGACCACATTTGAAAGCCATTGCCCTAGAGAGAAGAACACCTTCCAGAAAGAAAGGTAGGTGAGGAACAAGACACAGAACTTCTTGCTTCCAGTTTCTTCCATTTCAATCATTTGTGGATGAGTTAATATTCATAAAACACTACTTTGTTCATACTTCTAATGTGCTCAAAAGTTGCACTCCTCACTTCCTCCTAAATGAAGCCATATAACTAAAACAGCAACTGAAAATCCCCACCAGCATCCTCAACCTTACACTTGTGTTCCTGATAAAATAGACCTCTAGCTGGTCCTTAAAAAACTTTAAAGCCTCCAGGCCCTACACAGTTCTTCCCCTTCCTTGTTTCCTCTGGAATGCCCTGTTATCCTCAGCATTATGTTTGCCTTTCAAAATCCAAACCGTTCTTCAAGATTTAACTATATTTCTTCTCCTTCGTTAAGCTTCCTCAGATACAAACCTTACTCTCAACTTACTGGCAGACTTGGTTTTTTTTTCCCTCTAAAACCTTTCATTGCCACTTGTTGTTATTAGGGGAAATAAAAGCAAATACATTATAGCATTCACTCTGTGGAAGACTTTTTAATACTCACATCCCCCCTATGAGAGAGAGACAATTATTATTCCCCTTTTTTACAGATGGTTAACGTCTGTATATTTCATTTTGCTCCCTCATTTAATTTCCATGACATCAGACATGTGAATCAAACACATTTGTGTTCCCTCAACGTACCGACCATGATGGCTTGCACATAATAATGCTTATTAAAACAGCTGCTTAAATCAAGGTAGCCATCTTTAAGGTGCTATAAAGCACTGATAAAAAAGTATTCAATTACTTGGGAAGGGTAGTCCTGCAGGCTTCTCTGTGAAATTATGATTAGTAGGAGTGACTGGTTGATGAGGGTACAAGACCTGTTCCTCTTCCCCTAGTCCAGCATAGCTCTGAAGAGCAGTGCCAACACAGGGCCCCTGTGGGATCCACTGAGGCCTTTCCTGAGGCTGCACTTTACTGCAACTTCTCTTTACCCAGTCCCGCTTCCTTTATTCTCTCACAGGTCTTGATCTCAGGGGCTCTTCTCAATAAACTTCTTGCACATATTTCTCCAAGTCTTCAGAGACCATTTCCTGAGGAACCCAACCTAAGAGAGATGGTAAAGGGGTATGAATGGACCACATATATTTACTCTATTTTACTTTTTTTAGAGACACATTAATTTTTTTATTTTTTATTTTTTTGACATGGGCAGGCTCCGGGAATTGAACCCACGCATAGCATGCAAGAATTCTGCCACCGAGTCACTGGTGTATTGTCCCAGAGACATGTTTTTTGAAGAGTAGAAATTGTACATGTTTTACAATCTGAAATATAAATCTGAGATTATTAGCTATGATCTCAGGAAAGTTACTAAATCTCTCTGAGTTTTGCTTTTCTCATATCTGAAGAGGGTTCTTACTAGGATTTAAAACAACTTACACAAAGCATCTACCACAGCATCTGACAAAATATAGGCACTCAGTACATGGAGAGCTATAGGCAAGTAAATTTGAATCACCAGAAGGCTAAACATTTAGGGAACATCTTAACCCCTCTCAGATTTGCATTTTATTCATTATGTTGCAATACCATGTCTTGATTTCTGCTGAAATTCTTTTCTTACAGAAGCCACGTGAATTTGAAGTTACTCAATGCTCCAGGGGAGAGATTTTCCTCAGAGTTTGAGTGTAGAAAAAAATTTCCAGCACTGGAGAAAGGGATTTACAAATCATTGCCTTAGACAATGACAGTTATGTAACACCACCTGACTCCTGCCTCTCGGTGTCCAAAGGAGGCCAGAGCCTGCCCCTGTGCTCAGTCGCAGCAGTGGTTTTGACCCTCCCTGTCGACTTTGTCTGCTTTTCCTCTCTTGACCCAGTTTTCTGTTTCAATGATCTGATTTTATTGTTATGGTCTTGGCATTTCATTATAAACCACCCTTTCAGAAAGTCTTGGAATAAGCATAAATTGATCTTCAAGATTCCAAACTCCCAGGCCAAAACCTCCTGATACTGAATCTTTCCCATAACTTCCTTCACACTAAATATGATGTTCATTCTCATGACCTTCATGTTCTTATAATTTCTCCTCCCCTAAATCCCTGACAGTCACTTACCTTCATGCTTCATTTATATCCTTTTTCAGGTTGAACCCCATCTTTACTATCATAACATGGATTGACAACTAACCCTAGCTGCCACATATTTAGTACTAACTGTGTATCAGACATTATGTTAAATGCTTTGCAACAGTGTTTCTTAAAAGTATGGTTCCCCCAGCCAGACACAAATTCCTGAGTCCCATCCCAGACCTAGTAAATCAGTAACTCCAAGGTTGGGCCCAGTTTGTCTTTGTTTTGGTAAGTACCTCAGATGATTTGGTAAGTACCTCTTCAGTGATGCACACTCAAGAATCACTACTTTACCAATATTATCTTAGTTGTAAAAAACAAACAAACCCTAAGAATGAAGTTTAATTAGTCTTATCCCTGTTATACAGATGAGGAAAGACTCCAGAGGTTAAGTAAATTGTGCAAGTACCCACAAATTGCAAAAGGCAACATGACAAATCAACCCCTAATTCTGTAATAATCCAAAACCCATACTTTCATGTTCTCCTGTTAACAATTGTTCCAAATATTCTCCACATTTTTCTAGCCATTAATGCTATTTCTGGTTATCAGAAAGTATCAGAACAAGGCATCATCTCTGGTTTCCTGAAGATACCGGCACAAAATAATGTGAGCTTCTCCCATTTCCTTCCATTAAATGTTAGGATCTCATTTATATTCTTGTTTCTTCTTCTTTATTCTTGCTGCTAAGTCTCTCCACACCTACCTGTCTTTTGAATTGTCTGTGGCAATGTGTTTGCTTTTCTTTTCTCGCACCATAGTTTATCTAATATGGTATTTATTGGTAAATTACCAAATAACTCTAAAAGCAAGGACTGTGTAGGATTCTGTTCACTTCTTGCAGCACCAGGAAAGGCCTTTACTATGGTAAAGGCTTAGTAAGTACTTGCTGAATTGAAATTGAGGGATGAAAGATGAAAGAATGTAAGTGAGAGGGTCAAAACAAGGTATCATCATCTTTGTTAGTA